>NW_020884883.1:15963412-16477021 GCF_003945725.1 Corapipo altera
GCGGCGGCGGGCCCCGAGCCGCCCGCCTGCCTTCCCTTCCCTCCCTTCCATCCCTCCCTCCCGCGGGGGCGGCGCGGCGGACGGGGCGGGCCGGGCCGGGCTCCACCGCCTCCTCCCGCCGCCGCTGCGATTGGCCCGGCCCGCCCCTCGCCCCGGCGCCCAGGCCGCCTCCCTCCCCGGCTAAAGCGGGCAGTAGGTGAGGGGAAGGCGGCCAGACGGGGAGCATGGTCGCGGCTCCGCAGCAGCCTCCGCCGCCGCGCCGCGCCTCCCTGCCCGGCCTCCAGCGCGGCTCCCGGCGCCCGCAGCCGCGCGGGGCTCTGCGTTAGCGGCGGGGGCTGCGATGCACAAGCCGCCGCCGCCGCCTCCTCCTCCTCCTCCTCCCGCCGCCGCCGCGCATCCTCCTGCCGCCTGAGGACGCGGCCGCCTGCGCCCCCGCGGAGGGAGGTAAGCGGCGCGGTCAGCGCTGCCCCCGCTCCCGCGGAGCCCCCTTCGCCCGCCCGCGGAGCCGCCGCGCCGGGGCATCGCCGGGCTGGGGCTGCCCTGCGCCTGCGCTCGCTGCCCGCATTAAAAACTTCCTGCGTGCCTCCCGCTGCCCGGGGGTGCCATGCTGGGGGCAGCGGGGCCTCGGAATGTTGCTGGGATGGGTTTGGGTTTTTTCCCGGTTTTTTTTCCGTCTCGGTGTGGGGGTCCTCGCCCCCGCCGCGCACCCATAACTTCGGGCGCTCGCTCGGGGAGCGGCGGCGGCGGCGCGAACCCCCCTCCCCCAGCCCCGGGGGCAGCGATGTCCCCGCGGACCCCCCCGCCGTGCTGGGAGCGGCTGTCCCAGTGGATCCTCCATCCCACCCCCGGGCCCGCGCCCGGAGCCGCCCCGAAACTGGCTGGGAATGGATCGGCGCGCACCCCGCAGGCAGACTGCTTCCCTCCCTGCCTGCTTCCCAAACGCCTCGGCCAGCCCCGTCCTCTCCCTGTGCCTGGAATGCATTCCCGTTCCCTCTTTCTTATTTCTCCATATCCCCACGCGTGATGTATACGAGGAACTTCTCGGCGCAATATTGTTAAAATATATGTGTACACATATATATGTGTACATATATATTTTAAAGCACTT
Organism: Corapipo altera; assembly: GCF_003945725.1. NCBI lineage: Eukaryota > Metazoa > Chordata > Aves > Passeriformes > Pipridae > Corapipo > Corapipo altera. Next base: position 15,964,521 of record NW_020884883.1, read on the forward strand.
CGTACGTTTCCCACGCTGGTGACATGCCCTCACCGGTGTGAGGTTTGTTTGGCTGCTGCTGTGCTTTTCCATTGATGCTTGCTTTTTTTTTTTTTTTTTTTTGAGGGTTGTTTTCCTTTAACTTATCTCTGAGCCCAAGTGCTGCCTTGGTGCCGTTCGGAGCGCAGAGGCGCATCCCTTGGGTACCGGTTTTCGGAAGGTCTCGCTTAGGCTGGGAAGGAAAAGCTACTTTGTTTTTTGACATTGAGTGGATGTGGCGAGCTGTCCTTGTCGAGCGTGTGAGGATGCAGGTCTGTGGTCCCCGGGATTTTGGGTTTGGGTCCCTGTGCCTCCCTGGAGGGTGGAGAAGGGTCTGAAGGAAGGGAGTTCTGGGGATGGAAGGTAGTGTTTGTCATACACTTCATAAACAGTGTATGCTCATCGTCTCTGAGATTATTTTTTTTTCTCCTCTGGTCTCATTTATTAAACTGAAAATATTCCTAGAACGCTGGAGACAGATTTATCTCCTCACCACCACCAAAAATAACGGAGCCCTGGCCTTGTAGTTGGTTACTTATCTTTTGTTATTGTATAAGAAAACTGCAGAGAAAAAATAGAGTGTTCTGGTAACTAGATTAAGGGGGATTTAATCACTTTTCCATCAATGAAGGAAAAAGCCATACATGTTTGCTGCGGGCTTATTACTTGTTTAAATGAAAGGTTATATAGAGCATATTTCCGATAAATGAAGAAACTTCCTGTTTCCTGATAGTCTTTAAAACAGCTGAGCAAGTGTGTATGTGTAGGCACGTGTGAGTCTCTTGCACTGATTTAAACACATTTATCGGGCTCTTCTTTTGAGGTACTTAAAACCCAAACTACTGTAGCTTTAAGGTGACTGCAGATAACAGTATTATTGTTTCTTATAATTAGCAATCTGCTGAAACTTTAAATCCTCCTTGAAAGATATGATCTGTGGGAGAAAGGGGATAATATTCCAGCAAGCTTAATATTTTTTTTATTATTGTTTGCCTCCAAACCAAAGCAACAGTGAGTCTTTCTAATATTGTTGTATTCTGGCTTAAACTGCGAATGGCTTTCTTTTTTTTCTCCATGTGGAGAAAAATAAAGTACAGCAATATTTTACTCTGACATTTATCTGCGTCAAACTTTAGTTATGCTCAGGAGGTTGTTTAATCTTCTTTGAATAATGTGCAGGGTTGGGGTTTTTTTTTGTTCTTATAACCTGTTCTCGTGTGTATTTATGGAAGTTGTCTTCAATTTAAGATGAAATATGGGAGCTATGCAAATAATTTAGTGACCCATCCAGACTAAGACTTAACCAGCATATGTAAACTGTGTTTTTCGTTGCCTTGTTTTGTACAGATGTTTTTTTCCATAACATTCACATTGATATTTCCTAATAATTCCTACGGTATTTTAATTGAAAATTAAAGTTTGGTGTTTGAGTTACTACCTCTTTGAAAATATGAGGGTATCATTGTGATTTATTTAAAAGCAGAAAAACATCCCGTCATACCAAGCAGTTGGCTTGCAAGTAATGACCTGTAACACCTAATTTGGATGAATTTTTGTTCATGTTCATTTCACTTACTGTAGAGGGTCTTAAATGAACTCTGAAATACAAACTGGGCTCTTGGTCTCAAACTGCCTGACTTTCGTGTATTTGTTGTCTTTGGTAGCTTGTAAAATGTGTGCACAGTGTGTCAACCTTTCTCTTAACAACAAAACCTATGAGCAAATGTTCAGTGTGAATTATATTACCGAAATAAAATATTCTATAGTTGTCATGGTTACAAATAGAGGCAGGGTTACTGGTTTTCATCTGCATGCCAGGGAGGGGGGGATCTAGTTTTGTCACTTTTTAATTACATTTCTAATGAGTGATGGTCATACTTCAGGTACCCAATATATTACATACATGACACAGTGAATTAGATTTTGTCAAAGTCTTGCTGAAACAAAACAAAAAGTGTTGGTGTGCAGGAACAAACCCTTGTGCATTTGTTTTTTCTGAAGCAGAAATCTTGAGGGAAGAAAGTACCCACCTCTGTTTTGTCTTGGCTTCTAGATTAGCATGCTGCCGGGGTTGCTGCTCTTCTTCAAACAATAATAAAAAGTATATAGTGTGCATGTTGGCTGGAAACCTTCTCAATGAAGGGAGAGGAAGGCATGGATCTAGGAATTAAATGTGATTTTTTTTTTTTTTTTTGGGGGGGGGAGGGGGGCTTTGCTGAGCACTGTATCTGGTGCTATCACTTTCAGTGCGTGTTTGTGAGGAGAATTCATTATGCCCACATTTGCTGTGATCATCTCTCCAGTGATGCTGCTTCTCTCCCACGCGTCCCTCTCTCCCAGGTTGTGATCTCTGGTGTCACAGGGAGTTGCTCGGCTTCAGCACTGCCTGAGCAGCCACCAGAATCGGTACCGTAACTATTTGCAGTTGTTGGCACTTATCCCAATGCTGCTTCTCTGCTCCTCCTTGCTCATCTGCAATTCAGTCTTGTCCATGCCTACTTGTTTTCCTGACCTTTTAATTTAGTTCCGAAACCTGATGGACCCAGTTCTTCTGAAGCACAGCAAAAGGAAATGAAAAAGATTAAGGGGCCAAAAAAAATTCTTATATTTCCTTAGCTTCTCTGTGTAGAGCCTTTGTGTGCTGTGGTGGAAACTCACACACAGCATTAGGAGGAAAAGGTACCCCTGGATCTACAAATAGAGAGAGAAATTCCAGGCTGCCCCATCTTGTTTAACCCTTATACCTTACATCATAGCCCTTTTGTGCAATTTATTTTTTAATCTTAAAAATGGTTAGGAATTTATTGCTGCACTTTGAAGTTTTGGTGTCTTTAATATTTTTGTTAATTTTTTTAGCATCCCTTCTTTAGGTTGAGCATAGCATTACTGAAGTTCTTGCAGCGATTGTCCACTAACTCCATTGATGCACTTGGATTTGCTGCCAAAGGTTACGAACCCGGGGAGCCCAGACACCTGAAGGCCTGATCCCAAAGCTGCTCTTTTTGCAGAGCCTCAACTTCGTAGTGCAACACTGAGGTCCACATCTTTTTCAGATCACTAATTCTTTGTGCTGTGAGACACTTAGCTAGCTAAAATCTCAGCGTGGGTTTGTGATTTATTTGGTCCTTCAGGTTTTTTTTTTTCCTCCACAGGTCTTCCATTTTGCAGTATTTGTTCTTGCAGTATGCTGATTCAATAACCTCAAATATGACACAGTATCATTAGATTCCCTGATTTCTGTATCTAAACACTTTCTTAATGTACTTACCTCTTCACAGGAGAAACTCTGTAAAACCTATATCCTAAAGCCCATAAACATATGAATTAGATACTGTTGCCTTGAATATACCTGCGGGTACCTGAATTATTGTATTAACCCTTTGTCACATTTTTTTTTTTTTTTTTTAGATTTCCTTTCTAGTTTTGTTTTGGCTTACACAGTATGGGGAAGGATTTCAGCATCCCTTCATGCAGTTAACTCTTCCATAAAGTTACTTGTAGGAAGGTGGAGCTCCTATGTGAAGGCTGAAGACTGTCTTCTCAAGAAGTAAACTGCCAACAGCAACTTGGAGTGTGAGGCTGTATGACACATAAACAGCTTTGACATGCTTCTGTCACTTCTACGTTTCCTTTGTTACCAGAAGTACAAAGAACTCCTCCTCAGTTATAAAGAGAAACATTAAAGGGAAATAGATGAGAAATCTCTTACAGGAACGCCTTTCTGTCAGGTTTTTACAAGTCAAGGTGCTTCACAGGGTGTGAATATGCATCGTTTACCTGTTACGGTGAAACCAGACCTGGTACAAGCAGTGCCCCAAGAAACCTTCCTAGTGCTGTTTTTATGCAGCCAGTTACCTCTGTGCTGTCTTGACCATCTGATAAATGACAGTAACTGAATTCCTAGTCACTCTCTTCCATAAATAATTTTATATTGTGGATTAGAATATGTGAAACATGGGACCATTTTGCTTAATTTTTATGTCCTGCTTTTCTGTTTTTATTTTTTTAATCTGTGATGCTTAGATTTAGGTTTTCAAATATTCTCCTTGTGGATTTTGGCCATGATTGGCATTAACATCAGAAAAACACTTAGTTTTTGATGGTCCTAAATTTCAGGTAATTTATAGTACTGGCTTCCAGTAATAATACTGATTCTGTGAAACGATCTGCTGAAGCTATAGACAAAGACTTATTTTAAAATAAATTCAATGTTGCTTTTGTAGCGTTCTGTGATTTGTGTTTTTGCTTAATTCCCTGCTGTCCATTATGATATGCTATGTGATGTATGATGTTAAATGCCTGGGTTTCTGTTCAGGTTTGTTTTTTCTTGGGTTAGCCTCCAGTTTTAGGACTACATAAATACAGGTAGTATGCAATTTGACTGAGAACCAGATTATATCTCAAGGCGTGCATTGGAACTCCTTCAGTGTAGCAGTTTGCAAGAAAATCTGCCACTGATAAAATTCCTCTGCAACATTGTTGTTAACTAAAAACTGTTAGGTGTGTCATGGTGTTTGGACTGTCCATGTAGTTGAGAGATACTGTGAAGAATCCCTCAAGTTGATACAGAGGTATCTGAGCCAATAACAGTGTCCTGTAGCAGCACACAAACTCAAGATGTGCCTAATTTGTTGAGCTGGACTCTATTGATACATCTCTTGGTATTTTTGAACCTTGGAAAGAGGCTCATTATCAGTCTTCACTTTTTTTTTTTTTTTTAAAAAAAAGCCCTCCCCTCCCAAAATCCCACCCCACAACCATGATCTGCATGACAATGCAGACATTAGAAATCCTGGATTTAGAGTGTGTGATTTAGAGGCTTTTGCTTCAGACACTTCTTAAAGTCCATGCTGATGAGTAATTAATATTTAAATCGGATAATTCTGCTCTAAGATATGCTCTGTCAGACCTTGTTGTAGGATTTTGTTTTTGGTCCGCAAAAGCAATGCTGGTGGATTTGCAGATCGCAGCATGCCGTAGCTACTCAAAGAAAAGTTTCTTTTCTCAGGCTGAGGCTTAACCATGCTGTTTCCCTTAATTAGAGGGAGAAGAATTTAACTGCCGTTAGTTTTTCCAGCCACAGGTAAACCCCAGATCAAAAGGAAAGGTGAAGGAGTTCAGGAAGTTCATCGCAATAATCACACGACATGGAATAACTTTAAAGAGGATGCAGCTGTGTTTACCTGTGCTTTGAAATCTATATGTGTTGCAAAGTTTGGTTGATTTGTAGCTTGTTGAGCACCTGAATTCATTAGATGATTCCGAACATATTGTACACTTCAAAAACTTCATTTTTCACTTACTCTTGATTTTTATTGTCTCTTGCCTGCCAAGGGTGGAACAATGCCAAATTGGAACACTTCATATTACAAAATGTTGTCGGGTATATAAATGTCTGGAAAATGCTTTTGAAACTCTATGAAATGCTGCAGAATAAAGTTAAGCAATGCCTTTTTGAGCTTCTTCCTTAAGCCTTTGTAAAGTTTGGAAAGGCAGCAGGGAACAGAAGCTGCTAATTCTATATGGGGTTTTCTGTGCTTTCAGTATGAGCAGCAAAGCACAAAAATATACGTGTACATAAATTGTATAAACTAATTCAACTGTATCGACCTATACATGATGAAATGGCTTCTTGATGGTGTCTCTCTTCTTAAGTATATCCTTAATATGGGACGGATCAGCAGAACTGTTTAGCATGAGGTTGTTGCTTGGATTATCAGGGCTGGGAACTCTTGGTGGCACTGGAAATTGGTTCTTCTGGTTTGGGATTTTTTTTCCTTTTGCCCTGTTCTTGAATGGCTTGTTTTAGTAAAACGAGTTGGAGGCTATAAGGGATGTCTCAGAAGGAGATGAATGACAGAAGGAAAAGGACAGAAGAAACTCTTCTGAAATTGTACAGGTGGCAGTAGTCATTGGAGTAGGTAGAAATTTCTGGAAGATTGGAGTAAGTGGCTGCTTGATTTTATGGCATTGGTTATATTTTAAGGGTTTTCTTTAAAATGAGATGTTCATTTAAATAGCTGCTTCAAAGATGTAACTTGTTTCTTCCTCATTCTCCCTTCTCAGTTTGGAATAGGAGTAAATGCAGTAAAGCTTAGCCAGCTGTTCTTTGTGGCTCTGGACTGCTCTGCTTTCCCCCCAAACAGTGGGTTTCCCCTCGGCTTCACAAACAGCTTGATAGATTGTCACTTTTTATCCCAGGACATAGATGACATCTGAAAAGCCTCCATACTACCACAGACACTTTGCAGTCCATCCTGTTTGGAGTAGAGAAGTACCAGATGTACTAGTGATGTCGTATGGTGAGAGATTATGAGAAATTATGTACTTTCTTCTTGTGGAAGGGTGCAAAAAGTGCATGGCTAACAGTTCCAGGCCATCTCTGACAGACTTGCTAATAAAAGACAAGGCAAAATGTTAAATATACTGCACTGCCCTCTTTATTATGCTATTTTTGGCTGATCATATGAGGAAAGTATGTATTATTTAAACAAAAGTCACTGCTCTGAGTGTGTCTTCCATTCCTTTTCTCCCCCACATTGTTTCACATTTCCAAACATTGAGCATACCAATCAATATTCCATTAAGAGGAGAATTAACTTGGGAGAAGCTTGCATGTATTTGCATGTAGAAGCTTATTTCCTGGTCTGTGGATTTGTATTGCCTTTCCCCAGTGTCATAATTTTTTTTTTTCTTTTAGCAACACTCCAAATATTTGTGCAATTACTTCTGGTGGCAAGGTTTGCCCGTGCCCCATCTTGACTTTGTCAATATGAATTGCTGGTAGGGCCTTCTGCAATGCCCTGCTTGCAGGCAACATCAATCAAATGTTTGTAGTTACCTTTTTGCTTCTGTTGTGCAGGAGCTGGACATCAAGGTATTAGGCTTCAGATCAAATGTTGCCCCCGGTTACACATATGTAGTTAATAGAAATCAATGTTACATAGACGTAAGCGAAAGTTGGGTTTTATCTCTGATGTGTTAACTCTTATCTCATTTACACTTCTGCCCATTCTTAAATTCAGAATTTGTGAGGCTTTGGTTGTCCATGCCAGCGTTTTATTCCTTACAATCTTTGTACAAGACTGAAAGTAAAAACCACCTCCTTGCTTTCTGAGGTCTGAGCCTTAAGACTGCAAACAAATGTAATGAGATTTGATTAAAAGCTGCCTGTGGCACATAAGAGCGTGGGCTGTAGCTGCGTGGGACCTCCTGGGGAACCTCTCAGTTGATCTTGATGTGTGAATTGTCACAAGAGCTACTGAACTGTGGACCAAATCGTGATCTAGTTAACACCTGTGGAGCTGACATGTTCCAATATGTATCTGATGTTGCACAGTGCTTCTCTACCCTGAGGAACAAATCACTTGTGAAATTCAACTGTGAAGGTCTTGAGGTCGAAGAAAAAGTCTGCAAATCTCAGTAGATGACAGCAAGTGGAAGAGAGGGGGAGGACAATATTTGCTGGTCTCTGGTTTGTACAGTCCAGGTGCTTCAATAACTCTTTTCTTCTTTGCCCTCACAGTTCTGTATTTATAACATGGGCCAAATTTGTCCTTGACCCAAATCTATGCAGTTAAATGAAGTTATGTTTGGTATCCTGCAAATATTAGATAAATGTTCTACCTTTTCTTTTTAAGTTTATCAAATCCCCAAAAGTAAAGCCTATGTCCTAGTACATTTTTTTTTCCTTTGGAAGAAAAGTGTGTAATTTTATGATTAAACTTCCGGGCAGTTAGAGTTCTGCAACATCAGAACCTTATCTCTCTGTGAACTAAAAGGCAGTGGGAAGTTGTGGCTGATATTTGAGTTGTTATTTATAGGAGGAAAAAGCAGAACATAGAAATGGTATAGGAACTAAGGAAACAATAAGGCTTACCTGAAGTCCCTAAAATACAGGACTGACTTTAAAAGCGGTACTTGGATACAGAACTGCAGTCAAAAATGAAGAGGAGAATTGTGGTTCACTTGCTACCATAATACTGTTCATTGTGGTTTATTCATTTTTCCTCTGTCTCAGAAATTCTGAAAGCCCATTTGTGTGTGTGTAGGGTATGTTCTTGCTAAAAAAGAAATTGAAGCAAGTTTTCCTTAAATTCACTGTTTCAATATCACACTTGAACAGTTCACAGCAGAATTCTTCAAGCCTTCTAAAAACTGTTCTTAGACAAATCTTATTGTTGCAACAGCTAAGCTACTGAAATATTGTATTTCAGAAATAATACAAGTAAAACAAAAAACCCAACCCCCTGTACCATGCTGGCACCTTTATTCAAAGAACTTCATGCAGCTGCAGTGCTCTGATGTCACAGTTAATGTGGTCTGGTTTAAGATAAAGACTGACATCCAGTTGAATCAGATTGAGAAGCTTAAACATTAATTTATGATGGAAATTTGGGTGCAGCTTGAGCCCAGGCATCTACTGCTTGAGGTGATGGTTAATCAGGTCATTAGGTACCTCTCTACTTCTCAGACTTTTGCTGCATGTAATCTGAGCGGAAGGCCTGGTTAACTATTTCCTTCCCATTTTCCAGCCATACTGTTTATCAGGCAGTTATTCAACTTTAGAAAAACATGAACAGGCTCAAATTTCCTCAAGGTACTTACTCAAATGATGTCACATCTGACAGCAGGTTATGAGTCTGTCCTGTATAAATATTATCTTGTAAAATTAGAATCTATCAGTTCATGGTTTTAAGTAGAATAATAATGTCTTGAATTTGACTATAGCCATTTCTGAGTTTGATTAAGAGAATAGTTTTACCCTAAAAACAGAGGAGAAGCACCTTATTTTTACATAAAAATTGTGAATTTAACAGCAGTCAGAACTGTACAACCTTGAGCTATCTTCTTGATTAGAAAACTGAAAGATGAAAAAAAAACACCTCTCCAGGACTAACCATCAGGATAAGGTCCAAGAAATGTCAGTACTAATTTTTACCTAGATAAACTGTTACTTTTAATTTTAGGCATAAATTTAGGAGTGTGGGCATTGTGTATGTAACTATTGCACACACAAATAGACCATTTAATCTTGGCTTGCTCTCTCTAATAAGACAAATATGTTTCACTTTAGCTGCAGTCAACATAATGCCCAGAGATGCCTGCCAGAATGATGATCATGAAGCAGTGATAGAGCTTACACAGTAGAACACCAAGTGACAGCATTGCTCTGTGAAACCCTTGGCCTCTGTTTTCAGAAGAAATTGTAAATGTAACTCTGAATCTCTGGGTGGGCAAAGAGAAATCTTAAACTGTGAGCCAAGCCCTGAGCAGGCTTACCCATTGATATGTGACCTGGCTGCCACTAGGGAGGGAAGGAGCTCTATACAGAGCAGGGGTGCAGGACTTAGATAAGGGCACATGTCAAATAAATGAATGTTTTTTGACAGCTTTGTTTTTCTTTCTGAGGGCAGCAAAGGAGGGCATGAATGTTAAATTGTATGATTGTTTATACCCAAGAACAACTTCACAAGAAAAGTTTTGTTGCCCAGAAACATCTATAAAAAGACAGAAATGCTTCACATTCCACATATAGATCAAAGTTGCAAATATTCTTGGCATAAAGCAGCAGTTAACTGCAAATTGTACTGTGAAAGCTGGAAGCAAATTTCTAACCATCCTGGTGAACAGAAAAAGTGCCATATCCTGCATGAGATAGAAGCACAAAGATGTTCTGAGGAACTCTGGAAAGCAGTACAGTTCTTCTATTTTCCTTTATGTGACATGAGTGTTCTGCTCTGCCTTTTTATTTAGCTGCAACTCTGAAGCTTTGCTGTTGCACCAAAAAAAAAAAAAAAAAAAGAAAAAGTCCCTAGAAACTATGTGGGGTCATCTTGAGTTCTGTGTGTAACTGCAGCTTTTTTTGGCTGTGTTAGGGTCAGGCTTTTGCAGTCCCATCTGCCTGGTGGCTCTTCCCTTCCAGTTTGGCTGGAAGCAGCCTGGTGTAAATATATATAAATTCTCAGGGTAGCTGTTTGTGTAGTCTGCCCCCAAGTTGTTGCATTCTCTTCTGTCACTGCGCCTTAGACCTTCAGCTCTCTTTTTTTTTAGATATATCCCCTTTCAGATTAGTGAAAGCACCACCCACAATTATTGAGCATATGCAGGGTAAAACACATCCTGTTAACTTCAGTTTATATTTGAGGGGGTTTTTTTCCATCTTTGCTTTTTCTGTTTAGCCAATAAACTCTTCTGGAACAAGGGCTGTTATTTTTTGCCTGTACAGTTAGAACTGCCTTCCTAGTTGTGCCTGGTGCTTTAACAGGACAGAAATGATTCATAAGCTCTGAAAATGCTGCTCTTTTCCACCCCTCCTTTCTCCATTTCAGTCGACAAAGATTCTGTTATGCTGAGGCAAAGCAGAACCTAATGCCACTTTCCTTTTCTGTTTCTTTTAATTACATATTTTTGAAGAGGAAAAAGTATCCTAGAAAGGTGAAATGAACATTAAAACATGTCATGTTTCCTAAAATTATTTTAATAGGATTTTTTTAACTTTGAGATGATTCTAATCTAGAGATACTTAGCAGTAAAACATGGGCTTGCTAGTCAGGGGTGTATCTGTTTCTTCTGGAAAGCAAGTGTGTGCTTTGTCTCACTCCATTAAAAATAGTAATCCCAAGAATATATTGAAGGCTCTGAACTATTTCGGAGGTGGTTGTTGATGTAGAGGTCCACAGTCACGCCCACCAGAGGGCATTTTATCACCAGTTTCTTGGGAAAAAGTTTTTTTTCTTAAGTCATGAATAAAGTAGTAAATATTGGATGGGAAAGCACTATATGAAACATTGTGCAGATAGCTTTTTTGTTTATATATAAATACATATGCTTATTTCCTGGCTGTATTTATATGTAAATAAGTAATGATGTCAGCTTGAATGGTTGGGTTTCCCCTCTGCTTCCTAAATACTTTCTAATTTTACTGAGGGATAATCTGGAGAAAAAGGAATTCCTTAAAGCTCTCCCACAGCTGGTATAGCCATCGGTTACCAGGAAACTGCCCTCTCTACCACACAAGCAGAGCAGATGCTCTGGATGATTGCAGTGTACCCTTGCTCCCCTTTTTCAGGGCACTCGGAAGCAAAGGCTGCTGTTCAGAAGCCCTACTCATTTAGGAGGCTGGAATTTGTGAATATACTTAATAGTGAAGCCCCTGGATCTAAAGGAAGCACTTGGCAGCCAGGGAAGTTTACATCTGCCAGATGGACCTGACGTCTTGTGTTTGGCAGCAGTTAATGCTAAGGCATGATATGCAAAATCCAAGAATGACAGCTAGGAAATGAATTTTTAATACCTATGGGGGTTTTTTTGGTTTTTGTTTTGTTTGTTTTTTTCTTTTTAATTTTTCCTCATCCATCTTCCATTATGAAGTAAAGCTCTGCAGGAAGGAAAAAAAAATATGCTTCTGAAAATACTTGTTCTTGCCAGTTTTCAGGGTTCTTCCTTCTAAACTTGACATCGGTGCTGAAGGTTGGGCTGTCCCAGGTCAGATGTGTGACCTTCATCAGCCTTATACAGCACATAAAATGTGATTAATTCCCTTCAATTAATTCCCTGTGGACAAATATATTCACTCCACCAGAGCCCCCATGACTTGTTTGCAGCCTCAGCAGAGACCTGGAGTCACGTGAGACCAAATGCAGGCAGGGATCTGAACATCTGTGCTGAGACATGTAGGTAGAGCAGGGGTAAAAGCCTTCCTCCCTATGCAGGACACTGTCTGCATGTACATGGGAACGCTGTGAATGATTTGAGTAGAAATTTGGAATCCCAGTGTAAATGTAGCTCTTGGACCTGTGGTTAGGGCCTCATGTTGTGTTTGTGGCCGTCTGGATGAAGATGGCAATTACTCAAGAGTGTGTCTGTTGCTTACCAAAAGTAGCTGATGTCATTAGGATGGATAATGATGAAATACAGAACCTTTTTTTCTTCTTCAGATTGTTCAGGTCAAAAAGCTGCGCCTTACTAGGGTGAAGCACGCAGAGACCTCCACCTCAGATGAAGAGCACAGAGAGACTTTGTGATTTCTTTGAGAATCTGGCCCTTATCCACAGAGGTTGATAAGGAGTTGAGGTTGGGATGAAAGGAGGCAAAGATACAAGCCTACAGAGTAGTTCTTTGGAGCACAGTCTCTGGGCAGATGCTCACAATGAGGATGGATGCACTGCCTGTCTTGTGTGCTGTCAGCGGGAAGGCAGAAGATGCTCTGGCATGCCCTCATTCCAAGGGATTTGTGGGAAGACAAGAGTGGGAGCAGTGCTGTGGTCTGAACACTCTTCCTTCTATGTAAAATAAGGTGAAGAACCTCAAGAAATGGTGGTTGGGAAACTGTGTAGAAATGATTGCTCAGACCTTAAAATAATTGCAATGAAAAATGAGATGGAGAATTAATCAAGACTAGCTCCTGCCTGATCAGCAGCAGGAAGTCTCCTAGTAAACTGCCTCAGTGTTTTTTCAGCCTCTTTATTCAAATGATAGATCCTTCAGCCAGGAAATATTTTCTTTTTTCCAGCAGTATTAGTGTCTGTGCAAATAAATGACCTATAAAAGAATTTTATTAATTCTCTAGGACTGAAACTTTGAATTACATCCTTAGCTAGATAAATTTTCTTTCCAGAACTGTCCAGATGATTAGATAAAGATCTATGTCTTTACCACCTTGTCATCTCTGAATTTACTAGCTTAATACCTCCAAGGGTTGTAAAAGATACCTTGTGGTTAAGAGTTGTGGGGTTTTATTAATGTTTGAGGGCTTAAGTGTAAATTAGTGTTAAAAGGACTTTGGATACCATTCTGTATTTCCTTTTCTCTGGTTTTAACTTTGCCTGGCGATGAGCTGGACTACATTTAAATGTGGAGACCCAACTGTAAAGACTTGAGGGAGTGTTGTCATAGAGAGTGCGTTAGTCTATTAAGAACTTTGATAGGATAAAAAAAGTAGATGGCAGCACTAAGCTGTTCTGAGGGAGAGAGGATTTGAAGGTGAGAAGGATGAAAAGGCCTGTTAAATCTGCAATTATTGCAACAGTGCAAAGCTCCCGCAACACTATAGTAACTCACATTAGCAGAAGAACCTTGCAATCTGGTTTCCCTGCTGTTACGCTGGGAGTAGATACTACTGCTTCCTCTCATTTCATTAGCAGGGACCATATGAGGTCTCAGTGTAACTCTGAGCTAAAACAGGCTCATATCTAGGTTTCCTACAGAGTGACTTAAGGATTTGACCTGTCTGCTGTTTGTGTCTTGGTGTTAACTTATTAGCATTATTGTCATTGTATCAGAAACTATTCCTTTGCATTCAAAGTATATGCAAAAATATACTTAATTTCAGTATATTTTCATTGTGGCATTAGGTCTGTGGCAAAGTCGTCTGAGTTATTTGCTCTGTTAGTAGGACCACATAGCCAGCAGTGCTTTTTGACAGAAGTAGCCCATACCAGAATGAAATCTTATAAAAATGCTGATTATCCTGCATTTGAATTAGTATTTTAATGTGCTTCAGCAAAAGCCTTTCATATTAAAAACAGCTACTTGTCACCTTTTGCTTACTTTGCTGCTTCTCTCATTCTGTTGTTGAACACTGATTTAAGGCAACTATGGAGGAGGGGGAAAGAAATGGTTCCATTGGAGCCAGGTGACTGCCTTGCTTGAAGACCATTTTTGACCAGAGAACAACTGTCTTTACATTTTGTGAACTACAAAATAAAGCAAAAAGAAAAACAGTTCATTCTTTTGCTATTTTGTTACTGTTCTTATGCTTTGAGGCAGCTTGTCCACCAATATTCAGAGGAGTTGGCAGCATGTGCCTGGGGAAGAAACTTGGATACTTTCAGGACATTCAGCTTTGAACAGAATGGTAGAAAATCCATGTGGTTTTAATTTTGATGCAAGCACAAAAACAGCTGTTTCCAATGTTTTGTCTGACCAGTGTTCTCCTTAGGGACCCTGCTCGTGGTGCAGAAGGTGAGCTTCCCCCAGAGCAGGGGGTATGTGGAGAAGGGAACTCTGTAGGCAAATGCAAACTAGCAAAGAGCAGAAAGGGGGGAAAAAAGACATCTGCTGCTGGGAGTTGTAATAGGTTGACCTTGGCTGGATGGCAGGCACCCACCAAAGCTGTTTTATCACTTCCCTCTGCAACAGGGCAGGGGAGAGAAAATACAGCTAGATTCATGAGATAAGGACAGGGAGAGATCACTTGCCAAATACCATCACGGGCAAAACAGACTCAACTTGAGGATATTAATTGAATTGCTTACTAACAAAATCAGAGCAGAATAATGAGAAGTAAAACCAGTTCTTAAGAACACCTTCCCCCACACCTTTTCCTTCTTTCTAGCTCTACCTCCTCCCCCACAGCGACGAGGAAGGGGTGGTTATGGTCAGTTCATCACATTTCATTCCTGCTGCTGCTCTGGGAGAGGAGTTGGGAGTCCTTCCCCTGCTCCAGCGTGGGGTTCCTCCTATGGGAGGCAGTTCTCCACAAACTCCTCCAACATAAGCCCATCCCACAGGCTACAGTTCTCCATAAACTGCTGCAGTGTGGTTCACCCTTCCAGAGGGTGCAGTCCTTCAGGCACAACCTGCTCCAACGTGGGTCTCCCACAGGGTCAGAAATCCTACCAGGAAACCTACTCCAATGTGGGCTCCTCTCTCCATGAGTCTGGAGGTCCCTGCCAGGAGCCTGCCCCAGCATGTGTTTCCCATGGGGTCACAGCCTCCTTTGGTCATTTCCCTGCTCCAGCATAGGGCTTCTCCACAGGCTGCAGGTGGGTCTCTGCATTCCTGGGGTCCTCCAACATGTTATGACAGAGGCATTACTATCATTCCTGGTTGACTTGACCTTGCCCAGCAGCAGGTCCATCCTGGAGCCTGCTGGCATTGGCTCTGCTGGACTTGGGGGGACCTTTCAGCAGCTTCCCACAGAAGCCACCCTGGTAGCCCACCCCCCCCAAAAACCTGGCCATGCAAACCCAACACAGGAGTGAAGGTTGATTTGTGAGATTATTCAAGAGTTCTGTGGAAGAGAAGACTTTTAAAGCCTCGCTGCATGAGCAGGGACCAGAGCTGCAGTACCTCCTCCACAGACAGTCTCTCCCCTTGCCTGTGGGCTCTAAGTCCGCTGTTGGAAGGTGGCAAGTGTTTTTTAGTGCTGGAGGGTGCGATGTGGAGAATCGTAGAATAGCTCAAGTTTGAAGAGACCCGTAAGCATCATCCAGTCCGACTCCTGCTCCTCACACTGAAACTAAACCATATGGCTGAGCGTTGTCCAGATGCTCCTTGAAATCTGGCAGGTTTGATGTTGTGACAGCTTCCCTGGGGAGCCAGTTCCAATGCCCAACCACCCTCTCAGTAAAGAACTTTTCCCTGATGTCCAATCTGAGAGTCTTTTTGATCAATTTGATCAATTGCAAATGGAAAATCGGTCATGTGGATGAATATTTTGTGTAGCTAATGAGTAAACACTCAAAATAATATAAAACCCCACCAAGCAACAAAACAAAAACAAAAACCCTAAGAATTTCTTACATAGGTTGGTTTGTAGGTTCTGCACTGAAAGTAACTAATTTTATATGGTGTTGATTGCGTGTATTGTTTGTTATTATAAGCATTACAGGAATTTGGCAGGGTTTAAGACTGCTAAAATAAGACATTATTTTAGAGAACGGAAGTAAGTTCTACTTCTTGAGAATCAGATATGTTTTGAGGACATAATTTTTAATATTACAGTTTTAGTACTCTCTTGAGCAGCTAAGATGGTTACTGACATGCATTAAGAAGGAAGAGCTTGTTCATCTTGTGGATCTTATTGGTCCAGTTGTGCCCTCAGACAGAAGATGGCAAATACGATAATGTGATTTTTGTTTGAATTTAAGACTGTGTGATGTTTCTTTTTAAAAAAATATTTATTTAACTTAGTGTTTTTCAGAAAAAAATATTCACTGTTTTCAAGCGCTAAAGGTGTCATATCCAAATGAAGCTTAAAAACAGGCTGACCATGGAGCTGCCAGACTTTTGGTCCATCTAATCAAGTGCCTACATCCAGCTGTTCCCAAGGCCAACTATTTCTAAAAGGAGAAATGATGTTTTGGTTTGTAATTATTTTTGTCTCACAATACCTTTCAGGGATTATCACAGAAGTTAAATACCTTGTACCAAGATTATTTTATCATACACTCTTAAATCTCTTGATGTTTTTAATCATATAAATATGTTCTGCTTTGGGGCAATTCTTGCTCTTTTTTGGTCTTGACAACTTCTGGCTTCAAACTCTGCAGTCTGGTTAGACATTTTTGAGACTATCTTGTTTTTATCTGTTCTGTAACTTGTAGGTTTTATTGAATTCCCCTTTGTTATGAGACCAAGGAGAAAGAAACTGAAGTTATGACTTCTCTCTGCTAGTCATGATTTTACATTTTTATTTCATCTCTAAAGTCTGCTATCCAGTCTTCAGTCTGCCTTCAAATAAGCTTCTCTACATCCAAAATACTGTTGTTACAGTCCTCTCAGCCTTCTCTGAGTTCGCAGTATTTCCCTTGGATTTGGGTGCCTAGCACAGAGAGCAAGGAAGCAATACTATTGATTTGATAGTGGCGCTTCAAAACTGCGTTATTGCTCAAGCTAACACACTGAAGGTTTCTGAATATTGTTTTCCCTGTCTCATTGAGCAGTTTTTTCAGGGTTTTCCATGACATCTCCAGAATGGTACCTATATGAATTTAGCTGAAGCACTGAAAGTCTGGATTGCTGTCCTTGAGATGAAATTACCTCAGTCTACTCTGTTTATTTCAATGCACGTTATCACTGATTTTTTTAAGGATGGGTGTTTCCCTTTTGCTTAGATCAGTGGCTCTTCTGAGTGGTCTTGTAGATTAAGACATTTTGGGGAATCTCAGTTGGATCTTATTCTGTCTTTGCAGCTAGGCTAATGTCAAGAAATTTGGGGATGGATGTTCATTTTTCTTGTGTATATCAAGGGTCCTGCAGTTACATAGTTTTCCTTTCTTTACCAAGCCTTGCATCAGCAGGAGGTGGTGGTTTGCTGAAGTCTAGCTGTTCCCTTACTGTTCTCAGGAATAGACACTAACTTTTGTCTCTTTCTGTTTTTACTCTCAAGAATAGATCATGAGGAGGAGGGGAGGAATGAGCAGTATGACTCAGTGTACAGCATGCCCTCTCTCTGTTTGACAAGCTGTGCAGTCCCTGAGGTTTCTGTCGGCTCAGGCCGGAGCAGAAGCACTTTAGTGCTGACAGGCTTGTGTTTGAGTCCTCCAGGTCTACACATCAGTGTGTGTTGGATTCCCCCAACTGAGCGATGCTCTTCTCCACTTCCATGTCTCATTCCCATCCTGCCTGTTTTCTTTGTTGCCTTTATAATGAGTCAAGTTGAATTTCTTTAAAAAACTTAATAACAAAAAAAAAAACCTCAAACCGAACCTCGTTCCCTGGCTTTGACTTCTGGCTGTCATTTCTTAGGTGTCTGAACAGTTGCCTCAAGGCTTCTGCTTCTCTGTTAGTTTGTGCTGATTTAAGCTGAACACGGCTGATTTATGAAATATATCTTAAACAAAGTTGGCTGACTAGCAAGGGTTTTTTTCTTTTTCTTTTTTTTTTTTTCACTTCATGGGAACTTAATTACTGCAGGGTAGGAAGGACTTAGGTGGCTGGTATTTTTCTGTTTTTATTCAATTTTCATGAAAATTAGATCCAAACATAAGTACTCTGCATTTCCTTCACGCTGCAAATTCTAAGAAAATATCACTTATAAACACTGAAACAAACAAATAAAAATGTATCCATTGCTTGTTTGCTTTGAAGTAATACTTGTATATAATCAAATGACTCCAGAAGCTGGCAGGCAGCTTTAAGAACAACATCAAATGTGATTAAAGCAAATACTCAGTTGGCAACTGTAGGACCTTTATCACAGTTAAGGCTTCTCAGTGCTCCTGAAACACTGTGAGAATGAATAAATAACCATCTTCAGAAAATCTGAGGCGATCATGTCTCTTTGGCCCTCGTCTTGCCATTCTGCTCAGTGACTTTCTGCATTTCTGCAATGTCTTATGTCAGACTTTGCAAGGCTGTGTGGACGGGGAAGCTGAGATGCAGAGAGGAGAAGGGATTTGCCTGAGGCTCTCAGATCAAATGTACTCCCAGTTCTGGTGGCAAAAATTGCGAATAGCACATTTCTGTCTAGGCTCAAGTAATCTGTTGTCCTGTAGGCCAGCACTGTTTATTTGTGCCTGGGCAGTCTCGAAGGTGACCTGCCCTCAGGAGTGGGTTGGTGGCTTTGGCTGCACTGGGGAGGTGAAGTTGAGCAGGCTGTAGTGGCAGTAATAAAACCACATCTGCCCAATTGCCAACTGGCCTTGTAAAGATAAAATTTACTTCTAGTATGCCTGTCCATCCTAGTCATCATAGAACAGATGGAGACAAGACAGTGATATTTTATAATTTCCCTCCTCCCCAAAGGGAAAGTGGTCCTTCACCTCAAAAAATTTGAGAAATCTTCTTTGTCATATGCTGTCTGTGGCTTCCAGCACTTGAATTTTGGTAGTTATTTTGTGAAATGCCTGTTCTTTATTTTAGTTGTGAACTGGTCTATAGGACATGATAGGCTCCTTTAGTGATACCCTCAGTTTGCTCTGATCCTGACAGCCCCAGAGACCTTACCAGGGAGCTGGTGAACACAGTAGGCAGAAGAGTAGCAAAAATGTATGGAATGGAGCCCTAGCAAGCAAAGAAGTGTTTTCGAAGCTGAGACTGAAGCAGGTTTTTCTGAGCTTGGCAAAGGAGGCCGTGATGAGGGTTGCCTTGGAATTACCTGGGAATCAGCACAGGAGAGTTCATGTGAGCAAATCCTGGAGAAAAACCTTGCAATAGCCTCCTTGGAGGCTGGAGGTTGAGGTTTGTTAGGTGATGTGAGTGGCTTAGACAAGGTGAAAAAGCCATCCTACTGAAGGGGAATGTATGGTCTTTGGTTTTGTGATTATAGGATGTTAACATGGATTAGAACCACAGAGTCTTAAATGGTTGGGTTACCTTAGATAATTTTTGCTGGCCATGAGTAGTTGAATTGGGGCAGCTATTCCTTACTGCTCCCTTCCTTAAATGAGTTGCCTCTTACAAGGTTGGGTAGCAGGAGACAGCAGTGTTCTGGTTACCTGGAAGAACGTGGATAACCAATCTGCAGTACAGTGCAAAGTCATACCTGTGGCATCAGTGCTGTGCAGGGAGTCTGTGCCCTGGCACAGTGATGCATGGAGCTGGTGGACTTGTGTGTAGGGCCGTGGTCTGTCAGAAGCTGTCTTGATGGGTAGTCCTTATCCTATTGGTGCTGTATTGCCTACGGGGGGGGGAGTTTGTATTGCCTACAGATGAGTCATGAGGTAGGAAAAGCCCTTTCCACTGTTCTGGGTGTCCAATGCCGAGACACCAGTAACAGGTGTCAGATACTTCTCTCTGAATAGCACAGAAAAGGCTGTGGAGTAAGATTGAAGTCTTTGGCACGAGGATATCCTTAGAACATAGAGCTGGGGCTCAGGCCTGGCTCAGAGCAGAAGGTAATACTGCTGCAGGGATGAGGGATATAAACAGCAGGCATGGGAGCAAGTAGAGTGTTGCAAATCTGAAGCACTGTCCAGAAGGGAAACATCCACAAAAGGAAAGTGGTATGTGCAGGAAGGAGATGATAGAGCTTTTCTTGTTTGCACTTAAAGGAGAATTAAGAGGATAATCTACTGTGACAGCTGCCAGGTAGCTACGGTGCTGCTGCCTTAGTGATGCACCAGTCTTTGCCTAGCACCTGTGGCTGGCAACTGCTGATAGAGGAATGCAGCCATGGATGGGCCAAGTGGAGGAGACACTACTTCCATTTGGAAGAAGGAATAACTTGGTTTATGTAGAATAGGAGAACAATTACAGCAAAATACTTCCTTTCTGCATGGAATAGGTGACTTTCAGTTAAAGATAGGCTGCAGTGTTGCTTGTGCAATTCTGAAAACCTTCAAGAAAGGAAGGAGTAGCAACTAATCTTGCTTCTGAGATCTGTTAGGTGCTCAAGCCTTTGAGTTATTCAAATTGTTTTATTTCCATATTTTAAAACCATCCAAGAAGGCAATTACTGTCCCGATGTCTTCCAGTTGCATTCTCATAGAGATTGACCCTGCTTCCAGCTTGAGAAGGTGTTGCCAATTACCTCCCTTTTTTAGTTACTTTATTTAACTGCCTTATTTCCTACTTCTTACCTTGATGGGGTTTCTCCCCATCAGTCAGGAACATACTTATGCAGGTGGTAGGACAAGTCTATAAGCTTTGAATGGTGGTCGTAGCAGAAAACAATGGAAAGTATTTCACCCTTTTGGGAGAAAATGCTGCTTCCTAACAAACTGGATGGGCCACCTTTTTTTGCTTCCTATAACCAAGCCAACCCTGCTATGGTCTGGCAGGACTGTCTGTGGCCTGAGAACCAAGAGGTCATGAGGTCCCATTTCCTTTTTAGCTCTTCGTAGCCACTAATCTAGGAATGAGGAGTCTAGGTTTGGTATTTGACTGGCACTTCAGAAACTAGACTGAGAAGCTGTCATAGAGCAGCTTTTCTTGAAGTGACCTACTTCTTTCATTTGGCAGTGACACCTCACCCAACCAGCAAGGCTGTGTGCCAAATTATGTGCTTGTTTGGTAGCTCCAGAGTCCAGACCACAGTCTTTTCATAGCATAGGAGCCAAACCCAGGAGTGGGGCAGTTTCCCTGTAGTTACCTGCTGCCTGGCCAATCATACTGAAAAAGTTCACCCAATCTCTAATGTTGATAGTTTGTCTGTGCAAGCTTTCACCTGCATCTCACCTAAGAGACAAAGGTTTGTGCTTTCAACATAAGAAAGGTCAGGGTTTACTCTGTCCTATAAAAGCTTCTAATTATGGACTGAACTACTTGCTTTTGGTTTTAAAAAAAACCACAAAAACCCAAATAAGCTAAAATCAGTAGTTCAATATAAGAAAGTATCCTTTAAAACAATGTTTGACAGTCCAAAAAAACCTGTTGCGCACTTAAAAAAGAAAGTGCTGAATGTTTTCAGAAATGTTGTGTGTTACTGGCTTAGGCCACTTCTGGCAAGTTCAGCAGTTAAGCAATATTCTAAGCAGTGGTGGAATGCAGGGCAGAAATAGGGAAACTCCCAATGATAGAGAGCTTGCTTAAACCTATTTAAAGACTTAAATTGGTCAAATCTCTAACAAAAGTCAGAGAAAAATGTTGAAATGTGTTACTTTACAGAAAGGGGTCTCCTTTTGAATCCAGGTGGGCATCTTTAGCTTAAGAAAATCAGGAACACAAGTAGATACCAAATCTGTTCTGTTAGTCCTACTAGAAAGGTGCTTGAAGTGAAAACTTCTCCAGCACCATCAAGTATCAGTGGTAGATCCTTCCCCACTAGGAGGTTCAGATGCAGCATCCATCAAGCAAGTTTCTTGAGATCTTTTACTACTTCTTTATAATTTCTAGTGACGGGGGGAGCCAATGTTTGGTGTATCAGTTGGTTTGGAATTTTTTTGTTATTGTATTGAGTTTGTTTTGCTGTTTTTTTTTTTTTTTTTTTTTAATAATAGCTTTGAGGAAAAGCATAATGGCAATGAGAGTTCAGCAAACCAGCAAAGTAGGCAAAGTAGTCTGCTAGGAAGTATCATAATTAAAAGCAAACCATATTTGTCAAAATAAATGAATAAAACACAGTTTATGGTACATTAACTTGTTTGCTTGCTTGCATATAACCAAATTCTTTTGGATTAGCAATTGGTCTCCCACTCATTAGTGAGCATTAATTAGATTCTATTGTGGTATTTATTGGCAAATTTGAGAAAAGGGAAACAAAAGGAAGCAAGAGTTACTGGGACGGGGACCAATACACTGCTAAGCACTCTTTGGTTTGATCTATATTTAAAGGCATTATTTAAGCTTGCTTTCATGACAGCCCACCAGGATGGCAGCAAGCTTACTGTTGTGTTGTCAGTCACAGCCCGGTTGCTCTGTGATTCAGGTTTGATTTTTCAGAATGTCAGAGGTGTTTCAGACCCCCTTGTGCTGCCAAACCTGGGCCGTGGTCTGGCCTTTGCCTCTCCCTATCCTACAGGGAAGTCAGAGGTGCAGCTTGACCATTTCTGTGTTCCACCCTTTGGAGCTGCAGCTGCCTCTCCTCTTACTCATAGCTTTTCCAGAAGGTACAAAGTGAAATTGGGGTGAGTCTTGCCAACTCCTTTGCTGACTCTGAGTCTGTGAATACCATTAGTGAAAACTGACTGTAGAAGAAATTCTTATGTTGCTGTTGGGAGAGGTAATGGCCGTGTCTGAAGCATTTCCATGCTACCGACATGGGGGACAAGCTGAATCCCTGCAACAGAGGAGGCTTCTGCATGTGTTTGAAGGTGGCAGAGAAGATGTTTTGGCAAATGCTGATGCTTTTGAAAAAGCATGCAGGATCACTCTTCAGGAGAAAAGGCAACACAGAAAGAATCGTGTCTTGCAGAATATACCACCTAAGGAGTCTTTCTTCTGTGCCTTTTGCAACCGGATGTGTCTATCTCGTGTTGGCCTTTTTAGCCACCAGCACACTTGTAACAAATGTGGGTAGAGCCCTTCCCAGATCTTTGTTCGTGAAGCCCAGCCATGATGATGATGATGATGAAGGTGGCAGAGGAGATATTTTGGCAAATGCATTGATTCTTAGAGAATGATTGTGTGGGGTGGGGTTCTTCCCCCTATGGATCAAGGAGGTTTCTCTCTTGCTCACTGAATTTTGTATGAGTAAGGTAGAGGAAGGAAATTGCATAATTCATTGAACTGTGTTTTGATCAGATGTGAGCATTTAGTGATTCCACATGGGTGTCTTCCTACCTATCTCAGCAATATTTTGGGAGGTAACAGTAAAACACAAATTATGTCACTCTTGTCTCTGCTTGCTTCACCAGGCAGGACTCAAGTGAGGAGGTCAATACAGTGATACTGAGCCAAAGAGCCTCATGTGTTTTTAGCAAAGACCACAGTGGCAAAGACACTGATGAAGTGACATAACAGAAGCTCCTTAGTGTTTCTGACGTTCAAAATGTTAAGGAAGATGCCATTTTTTACTCATACCTGAATGTTATTTCTTTATCCTAGGTAGCAGGTAAAGAGCTTGCTCCTCTCTTTGTGAAGCACTTGTTGATCAGTGTTTCCTGCTTGGCAGAGACGTCTGTAGCATCTGTTGTCAGAGGTGTATTCCTTTGTATTGTCCTGATAAGCTTGGCACAGAATTGGTGTTTTCTTGTATACTCTTAATTAATCTCATCTGGATTGTACTTCTAATAAATTTATTCTAAGTTTTGTCACAGAACTCTTACTTCTACTGGAAATATGATTGGCATATACATTTAGTGATAGGGTTTTTTTGAAGAAGTACAATAAGCAAAACCAGATTGAAGGAGTTGGTTATACTTGGTCTCCAGTGTGCCATTAGTGACATGCTGCTGGCAAGTTTGGAAGATTACATTTTTGATGCTGAACACCTTATTTTCAGGGTGTTACAACCTCACTCTAGAATGCTGAAGTACTTCCAGTGGTTTTAGAAGAGGTGCAAGTTAATTTTAGAACTTGTGGGGAAGCAGATTGATTAGTAACTAGCTAGAGCACAGAGATGAGTTATCATAACTCACTCATAAGGGAAGTCATCTGTGTCTAACTGAACTCAAGATGATACCATATCTCAAGCCACTCTGTGATCACTGAAGTCTGCAGAGATGGATTTTTCCCTTTGTTGTCATGGGGAATCATATGGGTCAACTCCAGACTGGAACTTGCTTGGCCCTTCTGGTCTCTGGCTGAGAATTTTTTGTGCATGCTGGAAACGTGGTTTATTTAGCAAGGCTTATCAGCAAAGCTGCATGCTGCATTAAGGTTAATATTCCTGCCTAAGAGAAGGTTTCTTGCATTATTTCCATGTAAGTATTTTTATTTTGCTGTGATTGATAGCCAGCACTTAACTGTGTGTCTAATTGCCAGGTTGGCTAAGCTAGGCTTGTGAAGCATCTTTGGTTATGCAGTGCTGAGTGTTTGAATGCTGAGCTGTCAGGTGCATGGCCAGCTGTTGAAATACAAAGATTCAAATTGGTTACCTTCATACTGAATGCAGTTCAAAGAATCAGAATAGTTTGGGTTGGAAGGGACCTTTAAAGGTCATCTAGTCCAATCCACATGCCATGGGCAAGGACATCTCCAACTAAATCGTGTTTCTTAGAGCTCTGTGCAACCTCACCTTGAATGTTTCTAAGGATGGGGCATCTTACACCTCTCTGGGCAACCTGTGCCTGTGTTTCACCACCCTCATTGTAAAAAACATCTTCCTTATATCTAACCTAAATCAACTCTCTTAGTTTAAAGTCATTACCCCTTGTCCTATTGCAACAGCCCTGCTAAAAAGTTTGTCCCCATCTTTGTTATAGGCCCCCTTCAAGTACTGAAAGGCCACAATAAGTTCTCCCTGGGGCCTTCTCTCAGTTGAACAACCCAAATCTCTGTTTTTCCTAGCAGGAGAGGTGTTCCCCCTATAAGCATCTTTGTGGCCTCCTCTGGACCCACTCTAGCAGGTTGATGTCCTTTCTGTGCTGAGGACCCTAGAGCTGGGTGCAGCACTCCTGGTGTGGTCTCAAGAAAGCAGAGTAGAGGGGCAGAATCACTGTCAGTTCCTAATCATAAGGATTCCTGAACTCAGGCCCTTGAGATAAACTGGATAGAGGAGCAGTTAAATAGGAAGTTCTGTCACTGTGCTTTGAAAACACTGAAGCTGCCTCTCTTGGTCCAGTAGGTAAAGGGAAGAGTAAAGGTGAGACTCTTTAGGGTATGCACTAGGGTAGCATCAGCCTTTTGGCACCACTTGGACTCAGCAGGGCTTTGATTTTTGTATCTGTCATAAAAAACTTAAAGATTGAAGAGGGACATAACTGCAAGAATATTATATTAGGATTATTCTAATAAAAACCATCGGAGTTGGGGTTCTTTAAACCCGTTCACTAAGGGCACATCAGTTCCTATCTTGATCTAGTCTCTGGGATTCTTTTAAGATGACTTTATTCTGTGTAAATTAAAGCCAAAACTGAGACCAAACTGATTTTGAGGAAATTATTAGACCCATAGAATTGAGCATAGTGCTGCTAGTCTTCTAAAATTATGTTTGCAACTTCCGTACCAGGAATATCAAGTTGGGACTTTTTCACACTCATTTAAATCTTGCTGTGCGGTTTGAGTTTATCAGCAGGAGTGCATGGCATGTTCTTGCCTTTCTACCCTCTACCCCCTCCCACAACTTTTTATTTCTACATGATTGTGCCCTATTGGATATAAAATAAACATACTCTCTCCAGAAGGCTCTGCGATGCAAAGAAGGATAGAGATCTGCTCTTCCCATGGTGACAGAATGCCTAAATAAATAGTTGCCAGTGTGAGCAAAGAAGCTGGAGCAATGGTAGTTTAACCACTAGGAAATGTATTCAAGGAGCTATTGGTAGTAGAAGAAAATCAGCTAAAAATAAGTCTGCCTGTTCCTAATGTTGCATGATGGGTAAAGGAAATATTTATCAATTTTCTACACCCCCCAGACCCCCTTTCCCCCATTATTTGAAAATTCTTATTGAATGGCGTAAGGGGATTGTGAACAACTGGGTATGCAACTAAAGTATTTTTTCCACCCAGTAAAACCACTTTTATAATTGTGAAATACTGAAAATAGCTGCCTTCCTGCAGGAGGATGGAGAGTGCTGCAGAATGAGATCTCGCTTGCAGAAAAATGTGTGCCTTTGTTTTAAAGACAGCAGTAAAAGGATTTGTTTTGGGTGTTAAATATGTCAGCATTGTAAAGAGCCAGCAACCCACTTTGTTTTTAAATGTTTAAATAATTGTTCGTATGCTATGCTGCCTTGAATTATGATTAATTGTACAAGTCATAACTTGGTAAGAACCAACCCATGAATGAAATACTATATTCAAGGGTTTGTTTTTCTGCCTTTTTTTTAATTTGTGAGTTTTTTTTTTTTTTTTTTTTTTTTTTAAAAGGCTGGCTAAGAGAGGCCAGCTGGCATTATTATAGAGTGATAGGGGAGAGCTGTGAGCATCGAAGAGGCACAGCATGACGGAAGGCAGCCAAAAGGATTAAGGTATCTTAGAACTTCTTTGCCGCAGGCTTAGTCTGATGGCAGAGGGAACGTGTAATTCCTGCTTTATTTTATTTGTGGCACGAGTGAGAAAGGGGGTTGGAGTTTTGATG
The DNA here is from genome assembly GCF_003945725.1 of Corapipo altera. Taxonomy (NCBI): domain Eukaryota; kingdom Metazoa; phylum Chordata; class Aves; order Passeriformes; family Pipridae; genus Corapipo; species Corapipo altera. The sequence continues at coordinate 15,990,829 of NW_020884883.1, forward strand.
ACACAGTTTGAGGGATGGGGGCACTGGAGCTGGTGTTGGGGTGTCGTGGAAGTTCAAAGGGACAAAAGGGGAGAGATGTTTTAGGTCACCCTTTTCTTGAAGCTGCCCTCCTGTGGGTCTGTTGGCATAAAAGGATAGTGAACGGGGCCATATGAGTGGCAGAGGTCTCAAGGGAGAATTTGGAGTAATAAGAGTGCATTGTTTAAGTATTAATCCTGTGTTGGCAGAACTCTGCAAATATTTTAAAGTATTTTCAGTGGACATTTGGGGTCTACAGTTGCCTCCTATCTTAGACATATGTCCTGTTTATCCTGTAAGAGGATAGACTGCCTTTTATTTCTGCCCATTTTTTTTTCATAAGCGACAAGGCTAAAGCAGTAGGTATTGATATCTTTGAAATTTGTTGTTGAGAAAAGTCAGGAGGTGACATTGTTTGGATGGAAACTCCACCCCAGTGATGTCAGTCTGCTTCAGGATTTGGTTTTACATTCCAGAGACATCATTGATACCAATTCATATGTGTGGATGTACACATACATACATATCTGAATGCTTATATATATACCTACATGTATTTTTGGATATATATGGGTGTATATATATATTTACTGAAGGCCCACAAAATTAGTAATAAATAAAAAAAGACCTAAACTCTAGTTTAAAGTTTTGAGTTTGTTTTTTTTTTTTTTAAGAATCTAGGTTCATGAAGTTGATGGTGTCAATTTAATACTTGCACTGACAGTATCTTTTAAATACTTCTCATATTCAGTTTTAAAACATAAGTACTTGTGCCTCTTATCTTCTGCGGCCACTGTTCTAGGAAAGAAAATCAACATTCTTTGTAGCTATTTTACTTTCAAGGTATTGAGCCCTTGTGCCCTAATCTCTCTCAGAAAGGATTGTAGGAAGTGAAGTGCTGACTTGCTGCCTGTATTTAAATCCTCTTTGAGAACTTTTAATCTTTTTTATTTCATATTTTCAAGTCAGTTTAGAGCACAATGCTGATCACAACTGCAGAGATACTTGCCTTTTGGGAAGGCGAGCACAACCTGTTTTGTGATGATTGAGATCTGGATGCTGGCACATCTAGCCAGCCCTCAGGGTAGAGGTTGCCTGGACCTTAGGAACAGCCCTTAAATACACATATTCACCTTGTATAGAGCTGCTCATACTTCTGGGAATACCTTGTTCCCAGTGGGTATGCCAAAAGGCTTATTGCTGGCACCACACAGTATTGGGTTGACTAACATTATTGCCTTTGCTGAGCTAAGGAGCTAAATGCCTTCCAACCCTTCGGGTGCTATTTACAAAAGTAATTTGAGGAAACTTGAGAGCTGACAGAGATGGGCACATCTCAAAGTGGTGGCAGGTGAACACAGTTGCAGAAGGGACACTGTTGTTCTTTTTTTTTTCATTGACTTTGGAAATCCTTGGGTTTTGCCTTAACCACAGTCAGACTTTTTGGTAGGAAATCTTTCACTTCTCCCATATTTCTCAGTTATTCCTGAATCGGAGCCTTGATGGTTTTATTTAACATATTTGTTAATTTCTAACATGATTAATTTCTAGGCCAAATTGAGGTTTTTGAGTTGTGGCTTACTGTTTGTTTTCTCAATTTATGCCTGTTGTTATGTGGCAAAATTATTTTTTGTTCTTAGCGTCTATGTAGTTTATAGCTTCCTAATATTATCTAAACATTTTTTTAGTGCAACTTGACTGGCTAAAAACATAACAAACAGCAAATGCTTTTATTAATATTTTTCTCTTCATTAAATTGCCATAATTGATACAAGATGAGCCCACACCTTAGGAAAAAGTGGAAGAAAATTGCAGCTGGCAAGGTTAAAGCCTAGTCTGAAGTGAGTGTTTGTAAGACAGATGTGAAGAGGGAGGCCATGTTGTCACTGTGGCACTGTTAAATCTCTCTCCCAAAACAATTGCATGTAAAGCTCCACCTATGTGGCTAATCATGTTTGCATTGTTGAATGTTTCCATAGCACAGCAGTGCCTGCGTGCTGCTTTAGATTAGATTAGCTGCATACTGTGTTGAATAGATAGCATTTTGACTAACAGTGTGTCAAATGATACAGCCACTATAAAGTGACTGAAGCAGCATCCCTCTGCCCTACCCAATCCTGCAGGCCTGCCTCCAAGAGGCTATTTAAATTATTACAGTAAACAGCTTAGTAGGGCTGACCAGAAAAGGGGATCTGAAAATATTTTTCAGTCTGTTAAAGAGGGAGACTGTAGAAGACTTGTAGAAGAATATTAGTTTTGAAAAGCAGTGCTACCTGAAATTCATTTTGTCTCTTACAAAGGGAGTGCATTACTGCTTCTGTTGCACAGCAATTCTGTGATCAAGTTCTGGATGTACTGTCCTGCATAGACTAATATTTGGAAGTAGGTTATTAAAGAGAGGAAATGTTTTCTTTGCATAGATGTGTAGGTCCTAATTAGAGATCTTTTTTTAAATTCTAAATAGCAAGGAAGATGGTGCAGTGTGAGCAAGGTTCATGCAGCAGTAGCACGTGCTCCTGGGGCTATATCTCTCTCAGATGGCTGACATGGGGGTGTCAGTGTGTGCACATCTGTCTTCAAAGCATCTCAGCAGTTTGTGGATGCTTGTTGTACAGAGGCAAAAATAAACATACAGTTGTGTCAGTGTACAGTGCTTGACAAAGTGAGTTTGTTTTCAAAGCACAAGCCTCTCTATGCTGCTTATTTTAGGGGGTAGGGAGGGGAAAACTGATTAAAATTAGTTTGGAGGAAAAGAAGCCTTCTAGACCACTTTAAAGCTTTACTGACTGCTGCTCGGATGGACAACTGCCACTGGTTTTCCTCTTAGTACATTCACAGTGTCATGACTCAGGCAAGCAGATACTCAATTATTAATGACTTATCTACAAAGAAAAATAATTAAAAACAAACCCAAAGCAATAGAGCACTTAATTAAGAGTTAGTGGTGGAGTTTCTGCTGTCTCTTAATGGAAAGCTTCCAAGAACAATTTACCTTCCAGAAAGAGTACCTGCATCAGCCTGCCTCATTAAAAATGCTTCCTGCGTAAACCAGAAGTTGGATCATACTTTTAGGCAAGCAAATAAACTTATTGATTAGACACTAATTGGAGTTCTGCAGAGTGGAAGGGAGCCTGCATATATTTCAGAGACTTCATGTAGAAACTTGAATTGGTGTTGCATTGTAGATGATCCCAAGAGAAGTTCATAGGAGGCCTAAGTAAACTTCGTCCAAGAGATGACATTTTGCTCCTCTATCTGTTACGGCATCTCTTGGTATCTTGGTATCCATTGGGCATTTCAGCAGTATCATTGTTAATGTCCTTGCCGTAGTACCATAGATTTTGTCATTGTTCATCCCTTTTCCTCGTCTTAAAAAAACAAACTCTAGCAAACTTCCCCCCAAAAAGAAGGAAAATCTAAATGTCTTAAGTAGAATTAAGGTTTTCTGAAAATGCAAGTTAGCAGTACTTACTTGTAAGATGTAAATCCCTCGTGGAATTTAGCAGTGTATGCAGTGTGTGCAAATGGGTCTGTTTATCTCTCCAAGAGGACACATCCAGGCTGGCTCCTGCAGTGCTTCCCTTTCCACCCCCAGCAGAATTCTGAAGCTCCTCCAGTATGGAGATCACAGCCCTACCAAGTCTTAGTGCCATAAGACTTGCATGAATGAAAAGCTATTAGGGCCTCAGGAATTAAATGGTCTCTGTTTGTGGCCAGAGACTATGATCAGCTGCTTTAAAAAAGAATAATAATATAATTAAATAGTCTGCTCACTGCAGCTGAATTGAATTTCCGAAGGTGTTTATTTCCACACATCTCTCTGCCTGGTTTTGAATATTGCTGTATGCTTGCTCCTTTCATAGAATGGTTTGGGTTGGATGGGACCTTAAAGATCATCTAATTCCAACATCCCTGCCATGGCCAGGAACACCTTCCACTAGACTAGACTACTCAGAGCCTCATCCAACTGGGTCTTTCCTTCAGTGTCTTCCTCCCTACCCTGCATTTCTGTGGTTTTTCTTTCCATGCTTGTGGTGTAGACTGTCTTCACTTTTACAGTCCTGTTTTGTTCCCTTCCATCCGTCAGTGTGCGTCAGTAGTCAGTGAGGATGCACAAACGACAAGCATGATAACTAAGTGTCTAAATGCAGTTTGGTAGCTGGAAATAAGGAGCAAAACCAGCAGGATGTGACCAGCAATGGCTTTGCAAACCAAAGGGGTGAGTGTTGTGTTAAATGAAGTCGCAGTCCTTTCTCTTTGATTTTTTTTCTTGTCTAGAAGTGCTGGCAGTTTCAGTGCTGGAGGGTTTTGTTTCCCCTGTAGTGCTCTGTGTGCTGTGTTAGCTGACAGTAACTAGCTGATCAGGTAAATGATCTCATGCTATTACTGTCTGTGGTGTTTCTGTTTTGCTTTTCTCCCCTCAAGACATGATACACTGGAGGAGGGCTTTAATTTAATTACCTGGAAAGAAGAGTCGGTGAGTGGTCACTCAAGATCTTGGCAGAGGGTTTTAACCTACAACTCGTTAGTGTGACTTGATAAAAACCCCAACTGGGAAGACAGCCTTTTACAATCAGCGCAATCATCTGCTTTAATTATGTTACTATGTTCCCCATATAGAAATAAGGAGCCAAAATTAAATTTTATAAGTAGGCTGTTAATGAATCTTAAGTCACTCAATGTCTGCCTTTTCAGTTAAATTAGAGATAATAAATAGTTGAAAAGTTGGCAGCGTCTGTTCTAAAACTTGTCTCTGGCTCAGCTCTGCTTTCTCAGGGAATGAGCAGAAAAGTTCTTTAAGCTGCAAGTTTTCCGTTCTTCCAGCTCGCATTGTGTGGGTGACAGAGGCTCAAAAGTGGCAGGATGCCCTTTACATTGATGGGTAGAGAAATGTTGGTCTCCTTCTGTTCTGCATCAGTGAGGGACCAAAAATCAGTGGCAGAGAGAATTGAATGATTGAATGTCGTCTGTGCCTGCGAGATGACTTTGGCAGCAGTGGTGGCAGGGCATCCATGTCCACATGTCCGTGTTGCCCTTCCGATTCCTTGGTTGCTGCATTTAGTTAGTGAAGTTTTGTTTTCTTGGAAGGCCTAGCTTACTCCAGTCTTTTGGCATGGGCAGGCAATGGCTTGGCATAGTCAGCAAAGCAGGCACCTTTGGAGGGGCTTTGTCAGAGAACACGTGTTGCCTTTCCACAAATGAAGATAGGTAGATTTTTTTTTTGCTTTTTACTCCAGATTTTTTTGAAACTTAGGTATTGAACTATCAAAACTTGTATGTTCTGAGTTTCTATAAGCCACTTTTTTGATGGGAAATATGAACAGGGCTGGTCCTGCTGGTATATGCATCTCATCCACAAAAATGTGGCCTTCCATTGAGAACAGCATGTTCTCCCTCCCCTCGGGCAAAAAAATACCTTTTCACAGGTAACTTGCTAACTGTGTATTTGTGCATTCTGTTAAGCATGATTCCTGACATAACTAATTACCCTGAAATTACAGATAAAGGTCTCTTTGCACTGACTTGACAAAAAATATTTTTGTTACAACTTTAATTTGTATGAACATGGCATTTTTTTAAAAGATATTTTTAAGTAAACTTATTTTATAAGTACAGCTGTGATACAGGCTTGAAAGAGGGTTGTTGATTATTGCACCCTTAAAACTACATGACAAATTTTGGTCTTTTTAAGAACTTCATGTGCATGATAGAAAGCAGTCCAGCTGAAAGCATGTGGTGTGGCTGTTCCTTTTCTCATGTAGGATGTTTATCAGCAGGGGGTTGTTTGGACATTTTTTTTTTCTCTGTGATTCGGTTACTAAATGTTAGAGGAAGCTTAAGGAAAACATCATCTAAATTTTTAACCTTGCTGAACAGCCAGCCTGCTCTGAAGCTCCTGATTAGTGCAGAATTTGATCACAAAGCATGATTGAGAGTAGCAGCTTGTCACTGTGTGTGATTAATGACAGCTCCACCTGCCATGGAGCTTCCTAAGTGGTAACAGCAATCCAAACTAGAGTGTCCTCTTCACTCAGTCGCAATTTAGGTTGCAGATTTATTCCCTCATCTCCTCCTCCCTTACCCCCCTGAGTAGTGTGAAGCCGAAAGAAACGATCAGAAATACCTGTAAAGATTCGGGATTACAATAGTAAGTTGTTGGCTGGTGTGGGGAAATAGTGGCACAGAGCAGTGCAAATGTGTTGGTTGTGGTTGAGGGTAAGTAGAATGTATAAATATGAATATGATGTGCTGCTCCTGAGGGAGGTACTGCTGGGGCAAGATGCTCTGCAGAGTTAGTTCAGGTGCATTCACCATGTCCAGGCAGGGTGAGCCATCAGCTATCCAGCCCTCTTGACTAGATTTTGATTTTTTTTTTTTTTAAAACATCTGCACCCCAGCACATTTCCCTGCTAAGCTCCTATTTGGCTTACACTGACCAAAACCTGAACAGCAGTAGGAGCAAACCTGTGTATGTCCTACTTGGCTTTTGAGAGCAAATCACTTGGGTACTATACCTGGAGAAATAAAGGTACCTGGACTATATTCCTCACTAGTGGATGATTTCTGCTTGAATGAAGTCTTGCAGATGCACCTAGTCATCCTGACTGATCTCACTAATATTATTATGGACCAGAAGTCTTTTACATGGCTATGGTTTGCACAACAAGCACAGATTATAGGGTCCTGCCTGGGGAAAGCACGTATTTCTCTCTAACTGAGGAAATAAATTAAACTTCTACAAGAAATGAAACTATGAAAGTATCACTAGTGGTAAGTAATGTGCTTCAAAATTGTATGTCAGTGAGAGCCTTCTCCCTTTCTCTGGTGCCTCAGGTAAACACTGTACATAAATGATGCTTGCAGTTTTGTACCTGACAGTTCTCAAATAAAAATACTTTAAAAAAAAAAAAAAGTAATCTGTTTCTGGCATTCAGCCCCAGCTACCAGGTTTGCCATGGTAAAGCAGGTGATGATCACAGGGCAGTAATAAGTTCTCATGGTAGGAAGCGCAGACAGGCTGGGTGAGGTCTGTAGCAGCACTGGAGGTCCAGAAGAGAATTTGAGAGGTGGCCTTGGTGGATTGCAGGGGTGACTCAAGCATATTCTAGCACTGATCACCTTTCTTAAAATAAAAGCTGTTTGCATTCAAGGCAGTGAGGGTGGGATTTGTCTCCCCTTACTTCAGCCATCTAAGTTTAAGCTCCTTGCCCCAGGGTGCCTTCACAGACAGGAGAAAGAAATAGATCGCCCTCCGAATGCGCCTGTTGTTAAACTGCAGGCGCTGAGCTTAAGCTGGGGTTAGTGTCTCTCTTGGCCAGTTTGTGCTGATGACCCTATTGTTAACCTCCTGAAGTTCAGCAAGGCCAAGTGCAAGGTCTGGTGCATGGGTTGGGGCCGTCACCAGTATCAGTGCAGACTGGGTAACGCACCTGGGTGGGTGAAAAATTGGACATGACTCAGCAGCCCAGAAAGCCCATTGTATCCTGAGCTAACATCAAAAGAAGCATGGCCAGGAGGTTGAGGGAAGGGATTCTACCCCTCTGCTCTCATGAGACCCCACCTGGAGTGCTGTATCCAGCTCTGGGGTCCCCAGACAAGACAGACACAGAGTTGTTGGAACAGGTCCAGAGGAGGGCTATGGAAATGATCAGAGGGCTGGAGCACCTTTCTTGTGAGGACAGGCTGAGATACTTCTGGGTGCTCAGCCTGCAGAAGAGAAGGCTCTGGGGATATCCTATTGCAGCCTTTCAGTGCTTAAAGGATGCTTACAAGAAAGCTGGAGAAAGGCTTTTTGTCAAGGACAGGGGGTAATGGCTTTAAAGCAAAGGAAGACATATTTAGATTGGACATGAGGAAAAAAAATTTACAATTCAGAGAAAAAAAAAAAGAAGTTGTTTAGAGAAAACCGCTCTGGTGTCAGTCTGTGGTTGCACTGAAGGGAGAGCTCCTGCTGCATTTGGTACAAGTTCAGCATTAAACTTTTGGCTCTGGCTACCTCTGTGCTGCTGCTTGCTTCTAGCGTGCCTTCTTGGTGTTCTGGGCTGGGTAAAAGCTTGACACTTTATTTTAAACAAAAATATCAGTTTCCAGAGCTTCTGTTTGGAATGCAATTTGAGAAAGTGTACATAAATACTTTCTCTGGCTCGTACCTCTGTCTGCAGTGTGAATTAACATCAGTGTTTGTCTTCACAAAAATGTTACGACATTATGTTGTTACGTGCCAGTATGACAACCTAATAGGACTGCTGCTTCCAACTTTTTCCCTCTCCTTATTGCAGGAAATGCTATCAGTTTAGCTAATGAGGAACCCAAATACGGCAACTTGCAAATATTTGTATTTTGGCAGGCTGGTATCTACAATATATGGGCCTGTCTCTCCTAGTCCTTTGGTTTCAGCAGATGATACACTAGTGATTTCTATTTCCTGTCCTTACCACAGAGTCTAAAAAGCAGCGTTTCTTAAAATGCAACATAGAACGTAATGTCTGGAAAAATATTTGATCTGATTTGTCTTAAAAATGTGCATTTGTGGGGAAGGAAATGCTAGGAGATATTTGGACGATAGGAGCTTTTATGGTGCTTTAATAGGTTGGCATCTCTAAGTATATGAGCACATCAGCTCATCCTTTGAGGTGTTAAGGAAGTATTTATGGTCCTAATTAAATTTGAGGCCAGCAGGGAGACTGTGGCCTGGCCCAAAATCCCACAGACCTTGGTAAAAGAGGCAGTGAGAACCCAGTCCTACTTAACCTGAGTTCTATTCCCTCCCGAGCTGATTGGAAACGGGACAAAGAACTTCTCGAGTGTGTAGAGGAGCATGGCTTTGAGACACCATGGACAAGTGTTGGTCCTGATAAAGTTCAGGTGATCCAGGCTGTTACCAAGGCCAGGTAATAGTATCATCTTGCCCGTGGCAGTTCACTGTGCAAGTCTCTTGCTTGCAGCATGTTAAAGGGAATTGAGCTCAGAAGGAAGCATTTAAAGACTTACCTTATTCACTGCAAGCTGAGAGGATACAGCTGGGAACTTGTCTTGCTGACACGTGGTGACTTGCAATGGTGTGATGGATGACTTGATCAAGAATCTGAGTGATTGGAGAAATTAAGTTGTTCATAGTGCAAGGCTAATAATATTTTTGTAAGTGGTGTGAAACTGGTGGTGGTTGTGGGTTTTTATTCCTTTCTGGATATTTTAGTTGGAGCAGTTGTGCAAAACAAACAGTATTTATTTAGTTGATACCAAAATATATTCTTGATCTGTAATTTTGATCTATCTCTTTCCTGATACATAATTCAGTTACTGCCTTAAAGGCAGAAAAATCTTTAAGTGTACTGTTGTTTACTTCCATCAAAGTAGAATTTTACCTGCTGACCTATGAAGGACTCTTAAGATAGTTTTGCTGTACACGAAATGCTATTCAACTTAGATAAATCTAAGCAGAGTGAATATGTATGTTTTGAAGTCCCAGTGATGTACAGAAAATGTAGCATAAGCATATGTTTAAGTTGCAAAATGAAAAATAAAAACCCTTGGTAAAATTGCTTAGCTGATAACTCAGAAACCAGATGCTTAAGTTGTTTAGAAGCTAAAAAAATAGTAGCTTTAGTTTCTAGAAAGTGGAAAACAAATATTACACTAACTGCTGTCAGAAAAGTAACTGTAAAAAGGTGACGTCTTGCTCAGCAGGTCTGTTTCTAGCCTGTATTTCAGGCTCTGTTTTCCTTATTTTCTTTCCTCCCTTCCTCCTGATGAATGCTGCTGCTCATGTTGGTTTTGCAGAGCTAGCACAGTGCTGATCGAGGGGGGCTGGCAGATGCAGCAATCGGAATTATCAACTGCTTTGCCAAATTCTGCATCGCTGACAGCTGTGTGAGCCCTTTGGGGACTGTGGGGATGTGCAGGTGTCCCCATGCATGGACTTGGCCTTCAGTCCCAGTGTTACTGAGACGGATGGGCAATGAGAAAAGAGTCCAGGATGACTCAGGAGTGTATTGTGGGAATGTCGAGAGAACATCTTTTACTTGTAAACTGAGACTTGAGTTAGAAACCTGGAAACACAGTAAATCTGACACATCACATAGCCTCTTAGTCCTTTTTTTACCTCCTCTTCTCCTCCATGTTCACTCAAAGGAAATCTTGTTTTCAGTCCACTTATAAGAGAGCTGCTGGCTTGGAGTATGGGAAATAGAATAAGAAAAAAAGCTAAAACTCTAGTTCCTTCTATGTGGAATGTTCCATTTTGTGAAAATTGCCTTAAACTGATAAGGCTGCGGAACAAGTTCTCTGTGAATTCAGGCCATTTTGTGCCTTAAAGGCTTCTCCCTCAAGAAGCAAAGAAAATAAGAATGAAAAGAAATCCAACCATCCAATTAAATATTGGAATTTTGAAAACCTAAGCATAGCAATTAAACAGAGCCCCTTCCTCTTTTTATTTTTTCCACCTATTCTAAACAAGCCCAAAGCTCTTTGCAAGCTGCAAATGGAGGTCATACAACACAACCCAGTCCCTGTGGTCATTAGCCAGAAAACTGAAATACAGATGTCTCTGGGGCAAAACCAAGTAGTTTTTAAGTAGGACACAACTTTAGGACAAGAAAAGAATGTCATTGAGCTGAGCTGAGCTTTTTCAGGTAACTAAAGTAGCTGAGCCCCTAGGTTGTAATTTTAAGGGTCTGCAGACAGCTACCAAAGGGACCACAGCCTTAAATATGTATTTATTGTTGCATTTACCTCTGTTCTCAATGCCCTTTCTCAACTCATCTCCCCCTCGATACATGAAGTTTAGTTTGTAGCATCCCATTTAAAAGTTGTTTTTTAGAAATTTTGTGGTTCTTCATTTAAAATGTCACAGGAAGGTTGAAGGACTTTCTCTTCAGCCAAAGCATAGGAAATTTTTTCTTAAGTTGGAATAATTTAACTGCTGTGGCAACTGGGGAAATAAAGTAATCCCACAGAACTTGCCAAAATGGAAGCATAAACAGAGGCTTTAAAAGTCCACATTTCAAATGGAAAAGAGATCATGTTCTCAAGCTGTGGTGGTGGATAGATGTTTACAGTACTCTTACAATTAATGCCCTAAAGTGTATTTTAAAAGTAAAGAAAAACATTGGGTTTTGTTAATAATTAGTGGATTTTTTTAAAAAACACTGTTTTGCTAGATTCCGTCATCTCACTTGTTTCATTAAATTACCAGTATTCAGTTGTAGCAGTTATGATTGGTTTTGGTTTTTAACTTTAACCTATGCTAATGGTATCCTATGGGTCGCAGAAGAGCACCCAAAGACGTGACAGGGGCTGTTTCTAGTCAAAGTGTTGCTATAAACATGAGATTCTTAACAATCTTCCTGTTCTGCTAAAAGGTTTTTAAAAAACTGTTAATGATTCCACCATGTGGGGACTTGTAATGATGCTCAGAAGTGAGAAGTGTTCTCCCCAGTCATTCTGTGCAGAACAGTGTTTCTGAACGGCGCTGCTGCAGGGGAGTGGTGTGTTGACATGAGATTGATGGGACTTCTTGGCAAAAGTCCTTACAAAACTGGCTGTCTGAGACCCAGTTATGAAGTGATGGGTTTGTTTGTTGGGAAGCTTATGAAGGAGATGCTCCTGCTCTCCAAAATGACTGCAGGCAGGGTTCCTCATGACTTACTCTCTACAGGTGCCACCTTCTACCTTAGGCTATTGGTTTGATAATCTACCAGACCTAATTTTTGCGAGTTGGGGGTGGAAGGTGAAGCCAGCATCTTAGTAATTAGATGAGTGATACTCAACTCCTCTTCCTTCTACAGAATTACAGTAACATATACTGCACTTCTTATAGTTGTATGATGTTATTTCAACAAATGAAAACCCCAAGCATAATGTCTCTGGGAGGGAATAAAGGTATTAAAAGGGAATAAGTGCATGGTCTTCCTCTATAGTCCACCTCTGGATATGGTGCTGGCCATAAATATCTGGCTGAGGCTGGTTTTAATATTAAACAAGATTCTGCATTTTAATGGAATGAGAGTGCAGCTGAGACATTAGCTCATGAGTCTTAATCCATCGTTGCCTACTATAATTCATTAACTTTTCTATCTGTCTGCCTTTGAAGCTGTGAAATGGGTAAATTCATAATCCCTTCCAAAGAAAACTGTGGGAAGGATTCTGTGACATTAAATCCCACCCAAGGAACCAGCCAGGGGAAGCACTTGTTCCAAGGACGGTGCAGTGAGATCCTTATTTTCTAAAGCAGATGGAAGTGCCATGTCTTAGAAGAGAGAAAAGGGCCAGGAACTACAGGAGGTTCACTGTCCAGTAGAAAAGTGTGTAGGTTGTGGATAGAGGAATATCCTGGGGATGGCCTCTCCCAGGAAGGGCTGATGGAGCAGGCAGGCACACTGCCTGGAAGCTGTGGGCTGGGAGTCCTTTCCTCTGGTCCTTTCCTCCTTCGCTGGAGTCCTTTCCTCTGGTCTTCTCACACAGTGTCCTTTGCTGGCTCTCATTTGTTAACATGGGTTTCAGACCTTCCTTCATCGCTCCTGCCGTGTCACCCCCCCCCCCTTTTTTTTTCCTCCTGCCTCCAAAACATCAAGACAAAATAAAACAGGATTTACAAAATGATATGTCATCCACATAACACTCATTGCCATTTGTTTTTGTAGGGTCTACCTCTTTTTCTTCACCAACTGCCATCTCTGCTGTTTTGATGTGCTTTGTAGAGCAGGCAGTGCCAGGTGCATTGCAGATAAAGCTGTGACAGTGGTTTGTTCCAAATTATTTTAATATGAAAATAGTAAGTGCAGAGAGCTAACTAAAATCTAAATACCCGTAAAAGAACAGGAGGCGGTTCCTCTCAGGTGATGTTTGCCACTTCTCAATTCAACCTCTCCTACTCATCTGCAAGGTCATTGTGGAGGTCCTGAAATCCTGCCTTTAATTTGATAATTTAACTTTGTCCAGATGCTTGTTGTTTAGGTTTCTTGTTGCTGTGGCTGTTGAGAGTGATCCTGCTGGGTCTGTGAACACCCCATCTGTCTGACATGAAGTCTGAGTAGAAACATAGGTAGGAAATGTACAGTAAGCCTGGCTGGTTGCTGGATATGTTTTGGGTTTTTTTCTCTAGGATCAGGTTTTATGCATAAGAACATTGTACCAACATCACTGGAGCTCCTAAGGTCTATCAGTCTTTTCAGCCTCAGTGTTTTAGATGAGCATTGTTTTAGGGCTGGTAACGTTCTACTCATCTTTCTGATTCAAAAAATGCTAATTTAACATATGTTTCTATTGATATATGTGATGGAGAGAGAGCAACTTCTCACCGGAAGCACAAATGGAAATGAATGTATTGCACTGAAGAGAATCATGGGTATTTTCTTTTTTTTAAGACATTTTGACATAATTCTTTCAAAGACAGACTCTTTGTAATTTAATGTCTGGATTTTTTTTTGCTTTTGGAAATGGGAGAACTGTTTTTTTTCCTCCAGCTATTTTCAGTGAGCCAGTTCGTAGAAATTTATAGAGAAAGGATAATATTTAGGTCATATGAAGAAGGCTGTTGGAAATTGCCTTCACATGTACTGTCAATATCATAGCAACAGTTACGAAAGAAGGAAAATAGTCACTTCTCGCAATATTAAACATCAAGTAGCTCAGTTAAGCTATTAATTAAAACTATATGAAATGCAGTGTAGTGCCACATTAGGCTGTGTGAATGAACAATAAGATTTTTTTATCAAAGAGGAAAAGTAAACATCCAAGGAAAGTAAAAGTGGGAAGATTAAAGCTAGAATATTTTTTATTTAAATGGAATAAACTAGAAAGGAAAAATAATAGTTCTGTTGTCCATCACAACAGGCTCTGTAGGTTTTCAGGGGACAGCCAAATCTTCAGGGCTCAAGAGCTGCAGATGCCATCTAGGCATACCCATGTCACAGTGCTGAGAGATTTGCAAAGATAAATAAAAATGGAAGACCTGTGAACATAAAAACCTTCTTGAATGTAATGTATTTTTCTATAGCTGAAAAGAGTTTCTTTTAAAGCCTGAGAATGGCTTGACAGAAATTATTAAGAATTAGTAAACAATTTTTTTTTAGTTGTTTACACTAAAGTTGTGCAGAATCAAAAAAGAACATTAAAAACTGGCCTAGATGAGGGTTTGGTTGAGTACATAGAGTCCCTCAGTGGCACCTAGTCAAATGAAGAAGTTAATGTCTTCTCTCTCACAGACTATCAAATGTTACACTTTGGCTCATGGGTAAGTGCTCGTTAGTGACTGGGAGCTGCTAATATCGCTTTTCAAGGGCCTGGAGAGACATTCTCTGGGGTGTTGTGACTGTGCTGGCTCAGGGAATGCTAAGTCACGCCAGAAGAGGCACTAGGCATGGCCATGTTTCCCCAGCAAGGGGGCTGCATGAGCTCCTGAACGTCTCTGAGGCCACCAGCGTGGAGGAGACCCAGGCACACTCTGCAGCCTTGGAGCTGGCTGGGCAGAGAACTCAGGGCAGGTGTCCCTTAAAGGAAGGGTGTACTGGAGGTTTTCCTTGAATTTTGCCTGAATCCAGCCCTAAGTGTGCTCCTGAAGAAAAGCAGACAGTTGCAAGGAATTTGACCTCCAGCTCAGCTTTCAGACCACTCCTACACAGAGTGAAGATGTTCTTTGCGTCCTGCAGTTTGACACTGTGATTTGCCTCTGGCAGTGGTATTCAATAGATAGAAGCGAGGATGGAGTGCTTGGGAACTGATGTTTCCGTGGTTGCTGTTCAGAGAAATGTAATGTGTGACGTGAGAGGTGGGAAGCAGTGGGGTCTTCCTCACCTTTTGTTTCATATAATCATCATTTTACATTAGTATCATTACAGAGGGGTTGTTGAGGTGGTGGTATCAAGTCAGCACTCCCACTGCTTTTTTTTTGGAGGGGCAGAAGGAAGAATGTTTGGTACCCTAAGGCTTGTCTTCGTCTTGCCTGACTCAAGGCATGTGTGGTTCAGCATAGAGCTACCTGGAAAACCTCTGTAGTTGGGAAGTGGATTTGGGTGTATGGAGTAGATGAAGCAGACTTGAAGTCCTTTGAAAAGCAATTAAGTTTGCCTGTCACTTGCTATTCAAATGAGTGCAAGTGGTATGTTGATGGGTTGATTTTGGCCTGAAGTGCTGTTTTGTAGGGGAAGATGTGCATAAAACTCTGGGTTTATGTGGTGGGGTGTTTTGGTATGTAGCACACTGCTAAGAGTGCTATAAGGTAAAAGCATATACTGAAAATGGATGAATTGTACCCTCACTAAAGCAGATGGGTGAGGAACTCTAAAACAAAATTCTCCCTTCTTTTAAATGAGGAAATTGAGGAAACAATGCAGGAAAAAACAAGATTGTCTGAAAATCAAACTCTTTTTTGATAGAGTAAGTACCCAGTTGCAACTCTACCTTTCTATTGCCACACTCAAATGTTGATGGGACTGTAAATGGCTCTCTGTTAAATGTATGCAAACTAGATTGTACAAAGCAATGATTTAAAACAACAACTGTCTTTCATCTTTGGTGAAGACAACAAATATTATAAAATCTAAATTGTCTGGAAAAAGTAGTTTATCTTTGAATCTTGACAGCATTCAACAGCTGAAATATATAAATGCACTCAATTCTGGCTTTGGAGCCTAGATTTAATGAGATGCTCAGAGGGAAATCTTTGGATGGGCTTATATGAATTGTAGAAATGGGCCACTGCGTTGTCACAGATAACTATTTTTTTTCAACTTTTTGATTCATTTTTATAAGCAATCATTTTATCAGACAACACTTGGATCTGCTCTTTACCTGTCCTTTTTTGAAAATAATTTTCAACAGTAACAAATAGTCATAGGCTGGAAATGGAGTCCTGTCACTGATGTTACTGAATAACAATTGATGAGCGTGGAGCGGTGTGTGAGCTGCCAGGCTCTGCACGGTGCAGGATGTTCCTACCTGCAGCTCAACCCATCTTCCAGTTTGTAACTGTGGTGCAGGAAGAATGGAGGGCGAAAAGGAGAAGTGTGTGGTTTAGGTTAAAGCAGAAAAAGTGCTTTTCTGTTGGTCTCTTATCTAATAAAAAAGTGTACCCAATATCTGGGAGGTACAAGAGCTCACACTTCCTCACAGCTGACTTTCCTGTAACACAGCAGTTGGTAGTTTCACTGAGCAATCTGCCCTTCTCATTCACCAGTTGATATAGCTCAGTGATGAGAGATGTTATCTGACCTCAGCATCTTCCATTTACTTAGGAAATGGCCCAGGATCTTTTTAAAAAAGAAAGACATTCTTATGTTAACCCGGAAAAAAAAAAAATCAAAAAAAAATGTTTTAGCAAAGATTTCCTGATAGGAATGGAAAACCATGGAAATGCTGAGAGTTGCATCAACCTTAGGAGAAAGTTATTAAATTTGATCTGGCATCTGCTCACTAATTATAAACTGAAATTTCTGGAAGCAAAGGAATGCATTTTTCATTTTCCCTGTTGTTGACATCTTAAAATAAGTTAGTCTCAAACATATATGCTCTTATTGTGAAGCCCGAGCTATAGATACTGAAGTCTACTGCTTTTCTTTTCTTCAAAAGACCAATAATTTGGTATATATCAGAAGACTAGTTAGGAACCACAGCCAACATTGTGAATCCAGCTGTCCTAGACAATGCTCAAGCTCCTGAAGCCCATCCTTTCCCTGAATGGGCAAATTAAAAGCATGGAGAAGGGTACCAGAAACTTATCATGTACCTAAAGCTCCCTATATATCTTTCTGATGAGAATCTGTTGCCTTGCACTCTGAGTTATCTAAGCCTGCTACTTTCCTCTGCCATCAAGGCCAGCATTCGTTGATGTGATCTGGTCTCAATTTGCCAAATAATTATTGCTTCTCAGGTACCACAGTATTATTTTTTTCAGCCTTTCTGTGTTTTTCTCCAGTGGGTTAGCCACCCATCTAGATATTGGCACATGTTGTGGCCTTATCATTATGACAGATTTGAAATACTTTCACCTTTTCCTTGGAAACGTCAATTTTGATGGCTCTTGTTTATTCATTGACTTCACGTATCTTAATACTTGATCCTTCCCAGAGGATTTGTTTTGAAGATATTCAAATGTCCAGCTGTAGTTTCAAATTTCGCTTTCATTGCCAGACAGTTAAGCTGGAAATAACTTTCAAGTCATTACTCTTACCCCTCCTCCAGTGACCAGATCAGGCCAGTTCAAAGCCCGATCCAGCCTGGCCTCAAACACTTCCTGGGATGGGGCAGCCACAGCTTCTCTGGGCAACCTGTTCCAGTGCTCCACTCAAGGTGTTACTGAGTGCAGCAGTGGCTTATTTTTCATACATTTTGGAATGAGGTCTGTGGTAATAATGCCTTTCTGGTAAGATAAGGGGGGGTGTTGGGGTTGGTTGTGTGTATGGGTGTGTTGAGATTCGGCAGTAGTAACTGTTTTCAAACCATTAGTTGGAATTTGAGTTTAGTTTAACCATGCAGGATACATGCAGATAGTGAAGTTTTACTTTTGTTCTATGTTATTACACTAAAGGAGGTTTCTGTGAGGGCATCACAAGGGGATTATCCTGCTCCTGTGGTTGAAGAAAAGAGAAAGAGCATTTTCCATTTGATAGGCTCGTGTTAGATTTTAAGCTGGAAGACTCTGGGTTAACTACAGGTTTGCTGCTGCCTTCTTCAGTGGTAAAGATGATGCTGGAGGAAACTTCTTTTTTACTGTTGGAAGGAGCATAATGTCTCTTTAAGTCATCTTGAGCTGATATTTTGAGTATAATGTAATTTTCCTGGTTTTCCTCTGCATGCTTTTCCAGATCTGGAAGAATTTGGGGATTTTTTTTAATCAGTCATCTCTTTATCCCACAGTTTCAACATTTTCTCCAAGTTGGTTTCCACTGGCAGCTTTCCTCTTAAGCTGCTGTTATTGTATCTTTCGTGCCATTGTCTGTGGTGTGAAATGTTAAGCAGCTTAACCACGAATGTTTAATTTCTCTGTTAAAGCTGGTGTTTTTCAGTAGAGTTGGCTTGCTTAGCACCTCTCCACAAGTTTGTGGATATCCTCCCTTTACATTCTTTTGGTGCAGGCTTTTACTTAGACTGTAGGTAATACAGTTGGTTCAGGCCAAAACTGAACCAAAATAAGTCTGGTTCAGGCCCCTGAACTTAGAAGGCATTTTCTTTTAGCTTCCTTAAAAAACCACCAGTTGAGTATTGTTAACTACATAATTCTTATTTTCAGTCTGTTTCTTTCCCTTTTCATTTTATTCCTAATGTCAGCTGCTTATTTCTCTGAACCTGTGTGTGAGAAGCTGAATGTGTAGTATCATCTTTCCTACAGAGAATATCTCTTTCCTCTGATTTCTGAATCTTCAAAATTTATTTCCATTGTGGGAAGTGATTGGTGTACAGCCTAAAACATGTCAATTTTGAATTGTGTTGGATATGCATCTTCCAGTCCATAGAATCTTTTATTGATATTGATCTGAAATTGCCACTGTAATCGTATTTAATCCTTGAACGTGGATTTCTCTCAGTACTTTGTGTTTTGCCTTTTTGAAGTTTGGGTTTTGTTCTTGCTTTGCATGAAAAGTAATCAGATCAGATGTCAGCTGCACTACACACTTTAATATCCTGGATAAGTTGAGCTACGTTTTCATGCCAGTAGACAGGTTTTTAATCTGATCTATGGGTAGATATCTTACTAGTGGAATGAATATTCTACCAACAAGAAACCCCAGAGCGATTCTGTCAGTCTTTTGCCATCTTGACTATTTTTATTATTTTTTTCTATTTTTTTCCAAGCATGCTTAAGAATTTTATGCTGGTTATTGTTGGGATTTTTCAGTGTAAGCAGGTGTCATGGCTGAGGACGCTGTCACAGTTTGCAGCAAGCTGTGGGTTCAGCAGCACAGTTGTTGGTATGTGACATCCTGTAATTGTCATTTTCCTGTATCACATGTGAAATGCAGAAGTTGGCTGTTAATTGCCTCCTAGTCCTTCAGCAGCATTTCAGCATTAGAAATCCTAATTTAATGTTGTTCTTTCTGCAGGGAGGAAGAGCCATTTTCCCATCTTGGTTCATCATATCTTTGATGAATTCTTCTATATTCTTATATCACTCCTCAACATCAACATAAGCTGTGGATTTTGAGAACACTCATCTGTTTTCTCTTACTTGTGTAGCTTTTGACCTTGCTGATTTCTTGTATGCCAGAGAACTATAATTGTAGCTGAGTAGAGAACCGTTCATTTTGGAAATTGCTGTTGCATTTGGAATATGTTGCTGCCACTCCTCTGTGCCTTCACCAGCTGCATGGTGCTGTGCTGCTAGTAAAAGAGGAGATGGGAGCACTCCAGTATCCAGTTTTGTCAGCCAACTTCTCCTGAGAAGTCATCGAAAGGGATTTGACTAACCCAGGCGAGGAGAGCCTTGCAAAGCACAGTAGAGATGAAACCATTACTTGAAAGGTAACTATTATGAGTGGCAGAGCATAGTAAGTGCCTTGAGCTGCTCCTAAATGTCCATGGGCACAACTGACTTGTCAGAGCCTCCCTATCAAGATAATTTCTCTAAAGGCTCAATTTTTGAGATACTCTTTTAGCATGGTTTGTTGTAGTGGCAGCCTTATTTGGCTTGTTGACTTAACCGCCCTGCTTGGGTACCTCTGTTGCCTTGTCAGGTCTCAGCTCACTCATGAGGGTGACTGGAAAGTTGGTGGATCTGAAACACAGCAAATTACTTGCTTCTCATGTGGTCTTTACTCTTCTTGACCTGTCTGGCTTGGCTTAGCCTATACTAGAGAAAGTTGCAGCTCTTGGTGTAGCTCACAAGGTCCCCATGATATTCTTGGGTCTCTTCTGCCATGTCCACATGAAGATCCTAAGGAATATACCGTTGAATTTTTCTACTTAATTTTTATTTATTTATTTATTTTCTTTTAGATCCAGCTTTGTGTCCTGACTTGCTGTCATGTAGTATGACATGCTGATCTGTAATCTTCAGTCCTGAACCACATGTAGGTTTCTTGGCTTTAATCCTATGTCTGTAAATATGTATAAAGATATATATATATGTCATAGATATGTATATTAAAAATTAAGAATGTCTCCTGAATGCAACAGGAGTATTACATGAATGTCTTTTCCATTTACGTAACTTGGAATTACAGTGGAAAAAAAAGTGCAAACATGTATCTCCAGCTTTCCTTTGGATGTTGGACAGTGTTACATATTAGTGATAACACATGTAATCACCGATGGAGATTCTGCTGCCGGGGATAATCTCTTGTTTGTTACACTGAGTGCTTTTTCTTTTCTTAGCTTGTTTTTTCATGAGTCCCTTTCTGAGGTAGGCTAAGTCTAGTTGTCCTTTGGTGATTGCTATTAGCAAGACAACAACAAATTTTCACAAGTTTGCACCTGGTTTTAAAAAAAAAAAAAAGCCAGCACGTACTGGTTTGTCCCTTTGGTTATAAGGTTCAGTTTGAATAGCTGGTTCCTGCTCTCTGCTGAGGTACCTATGACTTTGCCTCTGTGAGGAGCTGTAATGTGTTTTGTTGGGCTTGTGGTTCACTAAATTAAGTAACCTGGAAAAGTTTCAAATGCAGAGATCTTCATGTCTGTCAAACAGTAATGATGTACAGTGGTAGCAAATGGAAGGCAGCAGCTGAGGTGCTACTGTAGGTATGAGGGTTTTTGGTAGGAAATAAAGCTTGCTTACTGGAGGATCCTTGTAGCTGTAGTCAATTTATTGTTTGATTATAACTTGAGTTAATAAGTCACCTTTGAATATCCATGGAGCGGTAACTGAGGTCCTTCCTGGCAGCTCTTCTGCAGACAAAAAAGCACTCTTAAAGCTGAATCCAACATGCCTTAAAATCATAGAAATGGATGTTTTATATTTGGGAACTTCAGATCAGGTCCTACAGCGCCAGAAACAATGGGGTGATTTAGGAACTTGGCATGTGTTCTGCTTGTTCCCTACCACCCACCCCACCACTCAGTTTGGATTATTAATTTTACTGATAGAAATTATACTGACTTTATATGGGATTCTTGGTAGTAGCTACATGAGCTTCTAAGATCCCAACAAGGCAGAATTTGAGGGGTTTCTAATATTACAACTGATGTAGGGAAAGAAAACAGTGGAATGGCTTTTTAACACATGACCCCTGAAATTTCGACATGTAATCTACAGAAAACTTAAATCTACAGAGTTTACACATCTAATTTTGTGCTTAGTCTTCAGGTCGACAAAAAAGTATCATGTCCACGTTCCAGCACTTCTCCAAGTAAACATGTTTTTAGGAAGCAGAGTATATCTGTTCTGGCTGAAGAATATATAAGAGGAGTTGTACTATGTCAGTTGTTCGGGTTAAGTTGTACTTAACTGTCTCAAGGGGGAAAAAAACAAACCACAACAAAGTAATAAAACAGATGGAGAGCACTGTTTCTTCATATCTTTCTGTGACAGGCAACATTCTTCTAACAGAATTACCTGTATTAAATTATGGATGAGCTATATTACAAAACTAACACAAACTTCTGTGTTTTCCAGCCGTTCTCCCCGTGTTTGTCCCAAATGGCATTCTTTTATAGATATTCATGTAATTTCATCGTGGTAAAGCAAAACTGTACCCCAATGCTGCAAAGCGCTTGATGATGGGACTTCAGTGAAATGAGTGGGAGCAAGTCACTCTGGATCCATTCTCTGCAGCCCTCAGGCAAATATTGTAAGAAATTTCCTAGCACTTACTAAACTTCCTGGGGGAGGAAAAAAAAAAGGAAGGCTTTTTTTTGTGAATTAAGTTGTGTGTTTTTCATGTGGAGGTCAGCTGGGAGTCCCACCTGAACATTAGAGACTGTCACCCTGGCTGCTGGGGAGATGCCGTGTGTGCTGCCTTGGAGCAACCAGAACCTTTGCCCAGCAGTCTGGAGATACCAAGGAAGAAAACGAGATTGGTGCTAGCTAGTTCCCAAGGGGGCTTTTGCTCAGACCTTTGTGTGAGGAAGCTGGTTGTTGTAAACCAGTCTTCTGGGTGAGAAGCAGATAAAGTGATATGGTTTGAAGCTGGCTCCCTGCTAAGTCTCCAGACCTTACCACAAGAAGTCCCCCTCCCCCCAAACCTCAGGGAGAAGAGGAAAAAAAAACCAAGATAACCAAAATGAGAGACAGCTAAAGCAATATATATAAATATATTTACACTTATTACAGTTATATACAATTGAAATATATGTACAATTTCAAAGGGAAAAGGGAAAGGAGAGGGGAAAGGAAAAAAAAAAGAACAAAACCAAAATAAAATGTACACGATCAATAGCCCAAGATCTAGCAACTAAAAGAATTAGCAAAAGAATATCTTACTACTCTCCTTGGGACAGCAGAAAGTCACGCTGGAAGGACCGCCGGCGACCTCCGCCTCCCAAGGTCGGCAAGGCCTTACCAGGCCTCACTCCCCAACCTGACAGACTCAACAGCAGGGGAACCCACACCTCCAAAGCTGCCAGAAGGAAAGAGAGCAACAGGGTCCTCACAGAAGAACTCTTAAACGTAGATATGTCCTTAGCTGATTAACTCCCTTCTCTAGCTAGTCTGTCTTGCAAGAAGTGGGAATATTTCACAGCAATGCGAAATAGAGCAGCTGATCACAACAGTTGTGGGGTTTGACAGTTTAAGGGGTTTTGTTCCTTGCCCAATTACTGACTGCATAAAGTTAGAGTACAAGTCTTATGGGGAGGAGCTGGGGTTGTTGAGCCTGGAGAAAGGAGGCTCAGGGGGGACCTCAGCACTCTCTATAATTACCTGAAAGGAGATTGTAGCCAGGTGGTCAGTCTTTTCTCCCAGGTAACAAGCAATAGAACAAGAGAAAAAAGCCTCAGGTTGCACCAGGGGATGTTTAGATTGATTACTAGGAAAAGTCTGTTCACACAAAGGGTGGTGAGGGGTTGGAACAGGCTGCCCAGGGAAGTGGAGGAATCACCATCCCTGGCAGTGTTGAAAAAATGTGTAGATATGGTGCTTAGGGACGTGGTTTAGTGGTGAACCTGGCAGTGCTGGATTAATGGTTGGACTTGATGATCTTAGAGGTCTTTTCCAAACTTAATGATTCTGAGTTGCAGTTAAAGCAGCGTGGGCTGAAGCCTTCACTGTGACAGGCCATCCAGGTGCTTGCCACTGCAACCCTCTTTAGGCTCTGTATTCCTGATGTTACTTTAAATGCTGAAATTTTAATTTTAGCTTGATTCCGTATGGCTGTATCTATCCTGGTAAACTAAATAGAGCCAGGGCACAGGCTCAAGTGTAATTGTGCATTTGGGTGATGTTTGGACGCTCTTGGGCAGGGTTTTGGATAAAGGCTTTCCCTAAACCATGCCCAGATGTGGGCATGTCTGTGGAGCCAGGCAGGACAGAAATGCATCCTGGAGGCGAGTTTGGGCATATAGATGAGGGAGCCACACTGTACCAGAGAATTAACACTGACCTGCTAAATGCATTTTACTGATGTGATATATTTATTAAGGTGAAGAACCTTTTTGATCTTCTGTTTTGGTTTTTTTGAATGCCTGAGGCTCACAAGCACGTGTATGTTCATCCAGGTGTGTGGTGCGAGATAGCAGAGCCATTTCTGCCCCATGTGGGAGTGCACTGGTGGGAAGCAGGCTTGCTTTCCTCCTTTCTGGGAGAAGGTTCTACATGCATGCTCACATCCCATACCATGCTTTGGTAGCCTGGTGGTTATAGCTGCCACCTGGGGCTGATATCAAATTTCGGGTGGGATTTCAGGTCTCAGGCAGTGGAGAGGTTTGAAGCACAGATGTCTGTGTTTAAGGCAAGTGCTTTAACTACTGAGCCGTTAAAGGGAAGGGAAACCATGCTTTCTAACTGCTTAGGGGGAAAAGGCAAAAAGCTCCCCTTTTTATTGCTCTCAGCAGAGGGGAAGGGAGATGAAACAAAGAGCAAACTCTGGTGGGGAGATCACTCCTGGGAGGCTGAAATGAGGGTTTTACCTCCCTGCAGAGGGCCAGATTTCATGACTGATTCCTCTCCGTAGCATTTCCTGGGCTTACTCTAGTCTCCTGCCCACCTAGCATCCCATCTTCTGCAGGTCCTGCCCTGCTGTGCCTCACAGTGCCATATGACTGGCAGAGAGCAGAGCACTGCAGTGCCACAAGGCACGTTCATCAGTGGTTCTCACCTTCTGCAAACACTGAATCATCTTTTGTGATCTAATCTGTGCTTAATAACTAAGAGTATTAAGTCTCATTCGCATAGTGTTTTAAAGGTGGTGTATAACTACAGATCTATGTGATTTTTATTTTCTTAAACATTCTTGATCCAGGAGATTAAATGTGACTGTAAATTTTTAAGCAAAACCAGTTGCTGAAATTCCCCATCAAAGAAAATCTTTTGGACTTGAACGAATAAGACTTAGGGAGAGCATTCTCCTGGGGAAGCTGATTTGTTAATACTTCAGTAATATCTTTTTCTTTCCTCTCCCCAAGCATCTCCAGACCTGAAAAAACACAAATGATTCCTAGATCAAAAGGATGCTCGAGTCCCTTTTATCGGACAAATATCATAAATGGTAGGCTCTTAACTTTTCACTTGAGTAACAGCTCAGGCTTTCACAATTCCTTTAATAAACTTAAAGTAGGTCATATTAACCACCACCGCATCCTTAAACTGGTATAAATCTTGGTTTTCAGAGTTTTAATTACAGTGGCTGCTCCCATTAGGTGGTCTTGTTTCATGGCAGGATGCTAGACAGCTCTCTTGCTCTAAGTCATTTATGTGGACTGCGGGTATGTCTGTCAAACCATAATGAGCAATGAAAGAATGAAGAATGTTAATTTAACTGACGCTGCTTTTGCTGTTAACGTAAGTACCACCAGCTGCACCTCGTAAACATTTGCTGTTTGCTTTGCCGCGCATCGCTGTTTAGTGAGACCTTGTGTGATTGATAGAGGCAGAATCAGACTGATGGCTCGTGTGCCTCAACTTTTTCTGAAGCGCTACTTCTGTGAATGCTTTTTTGTTGCAGGAGACAGCTCCTAAATTTTAATTGCTTTTCAAACTAGCAATTGCTGCTCGTGTCAAATGCCGATAATTGTTTTATGACATAGTGGTATTATAGTTTAAGGAGAGGTCAGGGTAGATAACGTGTGTATTACCTACTGGAGGAGTGATGGTTGGGTGGAAGTGACATGTAGGAGATGCTCACTTGGGCGTATGGGGCTTCTCAGTGCTCACACACAGCTTCTTGAACAATGGGCCCTAATAGGAAAGGACTGGCTGCAACAATAGCAGTGCTTGAAGTCACTTTATAATTAGAGAAATTACTGAATAATGCAAAACTCCACAAATGGCTTTTTTTCCGACCCATTAAGCGTTCACATAAACATTGGAATTAGAGCTGCATACCTTCTTTCACCTGTCAGTTGTTGTATGCCCTCAGCAGAAGCACGTTTTTTTCCTCTCTGATGGGTCATTAAGAGGGTGATGGACCCCAAGAATTTGACACAGGCCACATGTGCTCCAGTGCAGCTCATCCAGAAACATCTTTCCTTCCTGCTCTTGCTCCACTGATTAAGGTGCTCCTTAGCATGAAGCTGTTGCTTATTGATGTCCTGTCCAACTTTTTCTTCTTTGCTTTGATGGTTTCTTGAAGTGTTTTTCATCTCTAGCATAGCTCCATTCTCTCTGTGTCCTGATATACCCAGTTATTTTAGAGATGATTTACTACATGTTTCTGTTTTTATGCCAAGTGGATGTCAGGGTGAAATGCTCTAAATAAAAATGACTATTGTCTTTAGGATTTAAATTATTTAGGGTTTAAACCAAGGAATACTCATATAAGTAATTGATTTATTTTTGTTCTGTGTTGCATCTAACTTATTTTCATAATATACTCCAGTTGGTAGTAATTGAAATGTTATGAGTTGCAATTAAATACCTTAAATTTATACTCCTCCTTGCTAATCATAATAATAGGCTTTTATCTCTGCACACTATTAGACTTTAAAGCTTTATATTCTCAAAGTAGCAAATAATGTACCTTTATTAAATTTTTAACAGATTAATTAATTCATGGCAGGCCATATTTTTTTCTGTACACCTACAATCACTGAGCCTCTGAGCAGAGATGGGAGAGATGCAGAAAAAGTAGAACTGGTGTTTATGACTCATAGGATCTGATGGTTATGGCACCAGACCACAAGCCAGGGTCTGTCTCTGCTTCTGGAATACGTCTATGAAGGATGAGAACTGTAGTCACCGTGGTTATAAGCTCATAAAACTTGCCAAAAGTGTGTGTTGGATACTAATGTCCTCCTTGGCTCACAACCTACCCCAATAACCTGTATCTAGGCTTTAGAGTTTTTCAGTTTTATTGATTTCAAAGAGAATTACATATACACAAACTTCTGGTGTCCGTGCACTTAAATGCTGTAATGAGATTTTCCAAAAATGCTTGCATGTACTTCTAGGGACCTAAACTGGTGGTTTTATGGCTTCATGCCTGTAAGGCTATAATATTAGGCTGTAATATCTTTTCTCCCACTTGGTTCTCTTTTTTTACCCGTGACCGAGAAATTAACTTTTCTTGTTCTTAAATTCAGTGAATCGGTCCCAGTAAAGAAAATGCTTTCTGAGTAACAACTGGCTGTGTTGAAACAAACAAAATAAAAATGAACTTCTGGACAGCCAAGCCTGAAAATCAGACTTCTTGAGAAAGATTACCAAAGGGAAAGATGAATATATTAGCACTTAAGCAGTTCTAAAAGTAATAATATAACTATATACTTGAGCTTTACATTTAAATACACAAACATGCCTGAATTTACCTCAGATGGCAAGGAAATTTTCCATGGATAGTTTTTGTATAATTCCAAGTTGTTATTCATTTACTCATATCCTGAAGAAAATTCACTGATATAGAATCACAGAATGCTTTGGATCAAAAGGGACTTTAAAGATCATCTAATATATCATGTAAAATTTTCTTTAAACAATAGTCTGTTTAAGCCCTTATATTAAACCAGAGTTTTAATACTTTGGTTTTTAAATTAAATTTGAAATTATTACATTCTCATGTGACTGAGAAATATTTATTTTAATATAACTTAGTATAAATTTCATTATGCTTTCTTGAGGGAAAAAACCATTTTAATCTCTTGTAAGAGTATTTCTATTTAGTGGACATCTAAAACTATTTAATTTATAGTCACTAAAAATAAAAGTATTCTTCCATAACTCCAAGGATTGTTTTAATGGGACTGACAAAAAAAAAATCCATTAAAATTTCATATCAACTCCAAAGCACAATGTTTCCATTTGCTATCTAGTTTGGTTTTTTTGGTTACTTTTTTTTCCCCACTCTTGACTATGTTGTGAGCAAACCAAAGAAAAGACTACGTGGGTGTATTCTGATACTCTTTCCAGTGTCCTAACATGTAACTTCAGCAGAAGGTCTGTCCTCTCCCTCAGTGTTGATTCCTCACCCTCTTTCCATTGGCCAACATGAGCTGTGAGTGGATCTAGGGAAGTAAATCTCAGTTCCTCAGTCCGTGTTGGCACAAAGCAGTTTTTCCAGTGCTTCTTTTAGCAGCAACCCTGAAAGCAACTACTGCTGAAGCCTTGTGCTGTGGTATCAGGCTTGGCAGGAAGTGACAGCAGTTGATAGTGGGTCCTCTTGCCGCAGAAGTGATTTGAAACTCACCTGAATACAGTTTATGGAAATGAAGAAGGGGTAAGAGACCAAGTGAGCTGTGAAGAGGTGGTGTCCTTACCACCAGGTACTTCTTTCAGCTGGTTTCAGAAGAGGCTGATGCTACACTGAGTGCTGTAGTGGTCTGTAATCTTGTGGTTTGCTAATCCCCAGACAGACACACAAGTATGTGCTAGGTTTTTTTTTTTTTTTCACCTACAAGAAGGGAAGCTTTGCTTTAGAAGGGTAGGAAAACCTTGGGGCAGTAAGTCTAAAACTGGGTTGTGTTCACTTTGGTTTTATAGGCTGGAGATGAGAAAATGAACAAGGAGATATGCCAGCCTTCTATCTCTTCCTGTAACTTATGGGGAGTCTAGATAAAGAGTAGCAGATCTGTCCACATTGAAGCCATAAAGTTGGGATCAAATGGGTGAAGGTCACAGCTTCAGTACTTCTCTCGTGAGTTGGTAGCATTTTTTTCTCTTCCTCTCTGGCACTGGTGTAAGTTTTCTTGAAGCAGATCTACTGTGTGAAGAACAAGAGTGCTTCAGTGGATGAAATATTCCATGTTTAAAATTGAATGGGCAGAGGAAATTAACTTCTGCTGAACGAAAAAAACCCCAACAACTTCTGATCCTGTGTTAGAAGTAGCTTAAGTCAAGTCAGGTTGCATTAAACAATCAACAAGTAACACTTTGGTTTTCAACAATTTCACTTAATTTGTGCTAATTTTCGTCAGGATTCTGGATAATATACTACTAACCACTATTTTCGCACCTAGTTTGCTCAGTGCTGACAGATAATAGATGATCTTATTACAAATAGATTTGACACTGCATCCATGAAAATGTGAAAATTGGAGTCTCTCGTCATTATTTAAAATGTGTGCTCACTCACTCAAATGAGGTATAAGAGTCTACTTTGGAGATAAAGTAGGCCAGATTGCTGGAAAGGCTGCTCTGGTGTCACCCAGGTTAATGTAGATGTATTATGTATTTATATAGCCTATAGGAGGATAACTTTTTAGCAAATGATTTGGACTGAATGTGCACTTGATCAGGACTCTCATTAATAACCCATGGCCACACTGTTCTCATGGTAAGAAGTTATCCTTGCAATCACAGAGATTAATTCTGGGGCTGTCTACTGCAGTTTGGGAGAAAGAGTCCAAAGAAACAGCTGAGCTGTATGAACAGAGATCCATATAGACTGAGCTATAGATTAAGATCCTGCACTGTCCCTGACATTTTGATTAAAATGGCTATTTTTTCAGTCGCAATTCTGGAATTTGGAACAATACTGTTTTTCTCTGAAGGTGATGGGTGCTTACTCACACTACCTGGATTTCAGTGAGGCCTGATGTCAAACTGCAACCTCCGTGCTTCGATATCAGAGATAAATTGACTTTTTCCCATTAGGTGGGAGGTCATGCCCGTGTTTCTGTGAGAATTGCAATAATATAGTCAGAAGTTAGTAACTGATGGATTGACACACATAGTGGGATTTGATGTGAAGGAGGGGAGAATTGGTTAAACATGAGACAAGAAGCATTTTTTCTTATATTGGTAACTGGATTTCCCCATTTGATGCGTCATGAGAGACCAATATATTTGAAGTTCTTTGGAGCATAGAGAACATCCATGCACTGTTAGAAAATTCTCTGTTTTGCACATCTCTGAAACTGAGTTATTCCAGAAGCCATGCAGCTCAGTGAAATGGTTTTGATAAACTTACTCCTCACCAGTGTGTTCCTATAGTGTGGTATTTAGGTTGTGTAGCTTGTAGAAGTGGTCCAGGACCAGGCAGTTGTCTGGACTAATCATGTGAAGGCAGTCAGTGTTTTGAGAGCCTCTGAATTATGCATATGACAAATGAGGACCATAAGAGAGGGCACTGAGGGAGGAGCATTTGGATGGAGGTGATAGATGAGATGGGGAGCTTGCTCTCATAAAGTACATCACCAGAGAGCTGGTGCTGGGGAGAAGGCTTTTGTACTAATCCTGACATTGCTGTTAGGCCATGAGTTAAAAAATGAGGCCGTAAACAGCAGCATCCCTGGTGCTGGAGCACGATCATCCTACATACTCTCTGTAATCAGCATATTCTCTATGTCAATAAATGGGTGTGTGGTAGTCTTATTCAAAGCCTTTGATGACAGGGTGCAGGACACTACCTGAGGCTGTAAGACAAATAACAATAGTCTTCTCCGTGGGTGCTATCTGACTTCTGAAAAATGAGTACCTTCCTGCCTGCACTGGTGGTGGTTTGTTAAGACAGGAGCAAGCTCTCTGCTCTTTGTGTAGCTGCTGAATTTGCATGTGTTTTAGTCAGAACTGTAAACAAGAGCGTCAAGGGAGGCACTACAGTTCTTCACCTCGAGTATTTATCTTTGCAGATATGGTCAAAGCATGATGAAGATGGTAGTAATTTAGTGATGTAAAATGACATGCTGCAATGCCTCAATTCAGAGTAGTTGTGTGGAGGCTGTCCTCCAGGCTTATTGAGGAAGCTTGCTAGTTGTGATGTGCTGGAGGTAGCACTGATGTGTCACCCACCAAGCATGCAACTGAAAATATGTGATGGCCAGTATAATATAAATCCTCTGGGAAAATGCTTTTCCTTCACTTATCTTGTATGCAAGTATCTGGGCAACTGCAAGTGGTGCTGAATCTCCTTGGGGAAGGTTAGTGCTCAGACTACCCACTGCTGGAAGTTTCTTGGCACCATATGTAAAAAACCTAAACCCTATGTTTTTATATAACTTAATTCTTAAATTAAATCTAGTAGCTCAATTTTAACAGCATGATCTCCACATGCAATTGAATGAATTCTGTGATGGTCATATGTGCTAAATTCAGCAATTTACATCAGGAGAACAAATTCTTGCTGTGAAGGAATTGCTTCTTTTTCTAATGATTCTTATGGAATCCAAAGTTTGATTGACTGTAACCTGCGCACCTCCCACACTTCCTCTTCTGTTTTGCTTGCTTTCTTCTCTTTCCTCCAAAGGGGATCTTTTGTAGCTGATCTGTTTATTCTGCTGTTTCTTTGGGGATGACAAATTAAGCTACAGATCTTTTTTTATTGTTGCAGTTGGGAGGTGGAGAGAGGAGAATTAGAGCTCCATTATGCGGGTGTGCTGCTGGCAGTCAGCGTTGGAAGTTTGGTTCATTCGTTTGGAAAAGTGGCCAAGATCTGGGCCTTGAAGGTGTGAGAGTTTGAGTTTTGTCTTTTTAATAGTGAATTGGTGTAATAAGTGGGACAGCTGGTAAAGGATTGAGTAAGAGAAATATAATTAATGCCAATCAGCTCAAGCTTATAGAAAATAGACCCTGTCAAGCTAAACTGATATCTTTTAAGTGTTTTTAATGTGATTGCTAGTTTGATATTTATGGCTTCTACAAGGTATTTGACTTGGTGACACCATTTTGATTAAGAAACTAGAACAATATAGAAACATACATATAATTTGATTTGGAATGTGTGAGGGATGAGAACTGAGCTTGCCCAACTTCAGCAATTTACAATTTGGTGTCCTATTCTAAGCTAGTTGTTCTGGGCTTCTTCTGAAGCCATTGGAGAGGAGGAGAGTGGGCCATTGCTCCACCCATGAGTTGGCAGCAGGGGAACGTGACCTTGTAGGACAAAGCTGCTGCCCGTGTCAAAAACCTCTGTGCACATCCATAGAAGAATTTCAGGGAGGCTGTGCTAAATCTGGGTCTGACCATACTGCAGACACTTCCAGAACGTTGTGTTCAGGTCTGTCTGCATTTCTAGGAGGTCGATGAGATTGTGAGAGATGGTGGAAGAGTGATGATGGTGGCTAAGGGTGGAAAAACACGCCTTTCAGCCACTGGAATTTCTTGCAATCGTACATTACCCTCATCTGGGAGAAAAAAAAAATTGATTAACTTTTCTATGTGGAAAACTTTGAGAAAGGAAAGTGTTCAGTCTGTTGAACAAAAATATAACAAGATTTGTTGTCTAGAAATGAAAGCCAAGAAAATTCATAATAAATAATAAAACCCCCAAATTGGTTTTGACAGTAGGAATAATTAATCAGTAAAATCTTTTGCCAGCACCCAGAAGGCATCACTAGAAATTTGGTAAATGTGACAGGTTTTTTTTTTGTTCCTGAAAAAGGCAAGAGATTAAGTCCTGGGCCTTATAGTATTCAAGAGAATCAGACTAAAGTCAAAAAAGGACTGTTAGAGTTATGTAGTCAGTAAATAGTATGTTGGCCCTGTGAAGAGGATACGATTTTCCCTATTCTGCTCAAGTTGTCAGTCCAAAATAAGTCTGAAAGAAAATAGAGCCTGTATTTGGGAAATCAGAGGTGATTTTTTCAGTCCCTCTATATCAAAAGTGTAAATCCTCTCGGTAGACACTCATAGCTTTGAAAATCTTTTTGGGATGCAGCATGTTGCTGGTTTGCTACATTGTAGCAGTGTTATCACCTTGGCTGTATTTTTACTAGACCAGACTACTTTGTACCTAAATATTGTATAAGGCTGTTACCTTACCTTGACATATGGCAGTGTTAGTTCAGATCATAAGAGAAACGGTTGGTTTTGCCCTTTTGAGCACAAGGGCTGTTGTTTCCAAGCTAATGGTACTGTGCTCTCCCATCCTTGTTTCACAGCATCAGACCCAACAGAATGAGATTTTAGGTTTTTCCCATCGTCCCTGATGTCTCTGCTACATGTGAACCAAGTGCAGTTCCTGTTCTCTGCTCAGTTTCTTTGCATTGTGCAGGGCTTCATGTAGGATAAGCGGGGTCACAGAAGACTCCTAAGAGCCAGGTACTTACTTTGCCACCACCTTGACTTTTTTTGCAGCAGCCTGATCCTATCCTGCTGCTCTCCAGCTGCCTAACAGCATTCCTCCCATACTGCAAAAGGCAGGATCTGGCTGCCTTCACGTCAGCTGTAGTTGGTTATGTTACCTGACTCCCCAGCAGTCTGTGAGTCTTACTAGAAGACTAGGACTTTCTATTAAAAACCATCAGGAAATGGCAAACCAACAGGTTTTGTTCTGCTTCTATTGACTTTTGACGAATATCTGGAAAAGACATTGAACTGCAGAAAGTCAGTTCATGGTGTTAAAGAAGTTGAGGTCTTCTCAGTCTCAAATGCTTCAGTGCTTTGAATGCTAGTCTCTCCAGCTGCTTCAGTGAAGCAGTGACATTGGGAAGATACATTAGTCAAGCTGTCCTAAAACTTTCAGTCTTTTAATCTCAGTGCCTTCAAGCTATTTCAGAAGGTATCTTTGCTGGTGTTTGCTTCAATAAAGAAATAAAAGACATTTCAGCACAGGTACTTACTTGCCTTCTACCTTTAAACTAAAAGTTTAGGGAGCTTTAAACTAAAATTTCCAGTGGAGGGGAACCTCAGTCCATCCCACTCCCATCAGTTGGATGGCAGTGCCAGCAAGAGATGCCCAGAGAGGGGCAGGTCAGCAGGAGAGCACCTGAAGAGCAGCATAAAGGAATTCCAACCAGTAAGTCAACTTCATCAGGGGCCCAGCTTAAATGCCTCTGTGCAAATCCACGTGGCATAGGGAATAAACAAGAGGAGTAAGAGACATGCACATGCCTGCAGGGCTGTGATCTGAGCTGCCATCTTGTAGACATGGTGGGATGGTTCCTGTGACTGGAGTGTTGGAATGGAAGGATGCAGGCTCTTTAGCAAGGACAGGAAATGGAGATGAGGAGGAGGTGTGAGTGGTCATCTGGAGTCCATGGAGCTCTGCCTGGGGATTGATGAGAAGCTGACTGAGAGTTTATGGGAGAGGATTAAAGGGAGGTTAGGGGCAGGTGATTTTTATAGTGAGGACCTGCTGCAGGCTGCCCCACCAAGAAGACTGAGTGGATGAGGCCTCATGTTCACAAGCCCTGATCCTCATGCGGGACTTCAACTACCCTGATACCTATTGGAGGGACAATGCAGCATGGTGTAAACAATCTAGGAGGTTCCAAGAATGTGTTGAGGATCTGGTGGCCTTCTGTGATGGGGAGCATTGGTGGATAAGGGAAGTGCAACTGATGTAATCTACTTGGACTTGTGCAAAGCATTTGATGCTGTGCAAGATGACATTTTTGTCTTTAAACTGAGGAGCATGGATTGATGGCTGGAACACTCAGTGGGTAAAAAAATTGGCTGGATGGTCACACTGCAAGAGTTGTCGTTAATGGGTCAATTCAATGTCCAAGTGGAGAGCAGTGATGAGTGGCATTCCTCAGGGGGTGGTTTTGGGACCAACCCTTTTTAACATTTTTGTTGACAACATGGAGAGTGGGATTGAGTGCACCCTCAGGAATCTTGCCAATGACACTGAGTTGTGTGTGCAGTTGACACACTAGAGGGAAGTGATGCCGTACAGGGGGACCTTGACGGGCTTGAGAGGTGGGACTATGGGAAGCTCATGAAGCTCATCAAGGCCAAGTACGAGGTCCTGCACCTGGGTTGGGGAAATCCCAAGCACGAATACAAGTTGGGTGGAGAAGGGATTGAGAGCAACCCTGAGGAGAAGGATTTGGGGGTGCTTGTGGATAAGAGGCTGGACGTGACCTGGCAATGTGCACCTGCAGCCCAGAAAGCCACTAAGGATCTTCTTCTTAGGGCCATGAGGATGATCAGAGGGCTGGAGCACCTCTCCTATGAAGACAGAATGAGGGAGTTGGGGTTGTTCAGTCTGAAAAAAAGAAGGTTCCTGGGAGACCTTATAAGGCCCCTTTTAGGTGATGGAAGGCTGCAGTAAGAAAGGTGGAGAAGGACTTTTTGCAAGGGCATGCAGTAATAGGTCAAGGGGGAATGGCTTTATACTGAGAGTAGATTTGGATTAGATATTAGGAAGAAATTCTTTACTGAATGGTGAGGCCCTGGCACAGGTTGCCCAGAGAAGCTGTGGATGCCACATCCTTGGAAATGTTCAAGGCCAGGTTGTATGGGGCTTTGAGCAACCTGGTCTAGTGGAAAGTGTCCCTGCCCATGGCAGGTGGTTGGAATGGAATGATCTTTAAGGTCCCTTCTACTCAAACCATTCTGTGCTTCTATGACCTTCCTTCAATCTCCAGCAAATCCAGTGGACTTCTGTGAATTGTGAAGTTGACTCTACTTTTAGGAAATCTACCCCTTTTATTAGACTGTATGTCTTTGTCTTAAAAGAAACCTCACTGTTCAGGCGAAGAATTTTTAACTGAACATTTATGATACATTAGAATTCTGCAATTTTTGAATAAACAGTCTTTTGAGTGATTTCTTTTTGCATGTGAGTATTTTACACATCTGTTTTGAACCCCAGACATTTCGACAGCTTTCCTTGAGCTTTTAATGGGAATTAAAAACTAAACTTGGAACGAGTTAAAAATTCCAATTTGCATCATCATAGTGATCTGGTTTTGAGTCTTACTACAGAATACCACAGAAATTAATGTTATCTGGATAGTGCAATGGGTTAACATAATTGGGGGGGATAATGAATTACATGCTCTGAGGATGGGCTCCTAAATTTTCTATCTGCATTTCTTTCTGAAGATTTGTTCAGTTGGGTAGGTGTGTATGCTTTAACTTCATTTACAGCATCAAGTAAAGGCCATTCAAAGAAAAAAATTAGACTTGACAGATTATTAATGCTGTATATCTGATCTTCTAGGTCTGTAAAGTCATTACTAACCTGTAATTTCTGTACATCTTTTAGTGTTTTGAAAGCATTTTTAAAATAAAAATGACTGTCTGTAAATTATCTTGGCAAACTTTGTCATAATTGCTCATTGCGTTTGAGCTTGCAAAAATAGCTTTGTTTATGATTTGGTATTTTTAATGGCATATTTCACTGTTTCCATTTAAACTTCGAAGTGACATCTTTGTTTTTCCCTTTTAAAGAGCGGCATAATCCAGATGTCTGTCACAGGAGTTGCTGATGTAGCATTTTATGAGTAATCCTTCTGTTTGAGGTTTTTGTTTTGTCAGAACTGTTTGCCAAGCTCTTATAAAGCTCCCCATGAATATTATTGATGTATACTTCTTTTAAAGAAGTGATTATCCAGGCAGGAATACAAACTGAACAGCCAGTTCTTAACCACAAATGTTTTCTCCAAAGTTGTGTGATGTCATAGGAGGAGTTAATTTGTAAATGTAATGGAACAGGGGGGTGCTGAACTAATAT
Source organism: Corapipo altera (assembly GCF_003945725.1). Taxonomy (NCBI): domain Eukaryota; kingdom Metazoa; phylum Chordata; class Aves; order Passeriformes; family Pipridae; genus Corapipo; species Corapipo altera. The sequence goes on from NW_020884883.1 coordinate 16,026,705, forward strand.
TATTCTCCGCTTCCCTTTCTACAGCTTAACCCCTTGAAGCACAGGTCAGCATTTGAGTTTGAGGGATGTAAAGTATTACACAGAGTAATCTCAGGGTTACAGTCTATCTAAATCTTCAATCAAGACATGTTCATAGTTCCCAGAGAGAATCCCACTCTCAGAGAGATGAGTGTGATTGTGAGAAACACTAACTAAAATATACCAAGTATTCTTGCAAGTATCCCGCAATTATCATTTCAAATCCAGAACTGATAGACAGTACAGTGATGCTCTCATTTGCTGCTGTTAAAAAGTTCTGTATTAATATTTTGAACTTTATGTATGTGCTGATATCCTTCTCTGGTCATATTTCTCAGGTAGTTCCTTAGTTTTGGTGGCTGTGGCTTAAATTCTTTGGACCTCAGTGAGGACCGGCAGCATTGCCAGGCTTTCCCGAAGCATTTCAGAATCCTTATGGTTTGCAAATGCTCTGGGATCTGCAGACCTTACAGCGTTTTAGCTTGCAAATTAGTAGTTGGCTCATTGTCAGTTGGGGAAAAGAGAGATCTGTAAATTCTGTAATAAATAATATATTATGGTAAACATAACAATAGTGTTCTGCAGACATCATGGTGTAGAGCAGTCACTCCTTCCCATAAAGTCAGGTGGGACTGTGAAAATGGATTCATCCTTCAATTCCAGCCCCGCATTTTATTTTTTCTATCCCAGCCTACAGCTCTTGGCTGCAGCTTTGCCCAGCTTCAGAGCCTGCATAGCTTCTCATGGGATCTGTGATTGCTCCCTTCTGGCAGTATTAGGACAACAGGTCACACCAGGCATTTTAGAGCTTTACTTTGTACAGCTGGAAGAGTCCCAGTCTAAACAAGCTGAAGATAACTGGGACAGCACACAGCTGTCCCTAACCTGCCCAGCACTCAGGTTTGGGTGTGTCAGTCTGTATGACTCCCTTACCCCTATGACTTCCCAGGTGTGCTGACCTTGGCTTGTGCTTGTATTTGCCGTGGCTGATTGTGATTTGGCAGATGGGTTGCTTATAAGCACCCTTCTGCTACATATGAAACTTCTACTTAGCCTGCCTAATAAGTGTCTCTACCTTATATTGGAGTATTTTTTTCCCCTCTGGTTTGCTTTTCTTTGCCTTGTTTGTTTACAAAGAGAGTGTGCTCCTGTCATGCCTCTGTCCAGTATTTTGTTCCCATTCTTCATCCCCTGCCCCAAGCTGTGGTACTGGACATGAGGGAGGTTGTTTGCAGGGCAGCACAACTTGTAAAGGGTATTTTTAAAGCACTTTGTGCTTCAGAGTTGAATTATAGGTTGTCTGCACAGACAGGGTTTCACAGAATATTTTTGTGTTAAACTTTTTCTGATTAATTATCCTACAATAACTGTCTGCACTTCCTTGGCTTTATCCTTCTTCTTTTCCAAATACTTTTTTCAACTACGAATGAGACATGGGAGGGCACTGCATGATGCATTGCATCCTCACTGAGGTCCATGTTGTGCTCCTCTGCTGTGCTGTTGGGTGATCTCTAGGGGAGCTCTGCAGTAGTCCCTCATTGCAGTATTGAGTTGCCAGATGTTGCTGCCTGCTCCTTGACCTTACTTGTCTCCCTCATCCTCTCTTGCCTTTTGGAAGCCTCTTTTCTAATTTACTACTTAAAGCTGAGCTTTCTGTTAGCTGCTTGTGCTGTCACCATATTTCATTTTTTGCTGGTGGAGCTGAATGCTTTTTTGCCCAACCCAGAGCTGTTGGAGTTCAGGGGAGTCCAGTTGATATAGCTATTCTCTCCAAAAGATCTGGACCTGCTTCTCACTGACCAGGTCTTTTGAGCCAAAGACACTTCTCATTATTCCATCCCTTCATGAGCATTCATGTGTTGATGAGGTACGTGAGCTGACACCAACTTCTTACATCATGGCCTGCAGCTATTTTTACCCTGAAGAATGAGCTCTCTCCTTCATGAAGCTTGCTACTATAATGATGTGGTATCTAAAATAGGTGTCTGGTTTCCATCAGGTTGCTTCAAGTCATTTAATTTAGGCACAGAACATGATATTTGACCTGTCCATATTGTGGTAGTTAGGCTCACAAGGGAGAGAGAATGTTGCCGTTGACTTCTGTAACATACCTTCAACTTGATACAGGGAACGAGGGCTTTGGGTTTGCTGTTGAAAGCTCCTTTTTGCCTTTTCCAATTTCAATATTTTATTCCAGTGGTTCAGAACTGCCTGGCAGTTGTTGCTGTCCTTGCTCCCCCTCAATGGCAACTGCAGTAATGTTTTGGTACAGTTAAAATACTTTCCTACAAATAGCTGAGATTTTCTAAAGGAAGAAAAGCAAACCTCACCCAAATGCTAGTAAATAATGTAAATTGCAGCATGTTAAAGACCATTCTATCTTTGTATTTCCCCATGTAATAATTTTTATACTTCTTTTGAACGGTGTGTCCAGGACTAAGCAAACAGATTTTGAACTTTGGCCCCGTCTTTATGTGCCATTTTCATGGACAGATTGTTGCTTTTTTTGCTCCTTTTTTCCTTCTGATTCTTCTTTCTTCAGATGTCCCATGTCCAGCTGTGAGTTCTGTTTTGCCTTTCCACATCACACTGCCGTCTAGAGCGTGCAATGCACTTTGTAAATATTCTTCATGTCTTTCCTTATTGTGGTGGGAAAGAAAAAGGTTTCCTTCATGTAAAGCTGTCATTGGCTTCTCAGGCTTCTTCCCTACTGAAACCCATTTTATTTTTTATTACTGTCAAAGATTTTTTTTCTGTTCTGTGAAGTCCTGGAACAAGAGTCCTGAGATGGCTTTGAAAAGTGGATATTTCCCTAAGGAGATCTTCCAGAGCAGCTCTGGTCTCGTGTTGCCTTGGGAGATGGTGGGGTAACTATGATATGATGAGTCACTATGCAAAACAGAAATTACTCCCTTGAGTTTTTTCTTTCCCTTCCATGAACTGCTGCATGAAAACAGTGCTCTTTTCAAAAATACAAGAAGCAAAACAAAAAAATGGATTCTATTTTTGTTTGAACATTTTTAGGCAGTCCATGCTATATTCTTTAGTTGTCTTGTGAAAGTCAGAAATACTCAGTTAAAATGTCTCAACAATGTATTCAAGAAGTGTTAAATAGATAAATAAGTAGATCAGCTGTTTGAAAATCCTCATTTGAAAATGAGTCTCGACCTGTAAAGAAAACAGGCTTAGGAAGAGTACCTGTTGCTGAAGACTGAGGTAAAAAAGTTGTTGAGTACCTCAACATTCTCCATATCCTGGGTAACTAGGTCTTCTATTTCCTCATGGAGAGGGCCAAGACTTTCCTTAGTCTTCCTTGTTTTCACAAACGTACCTATACAAGCATTTGTGGTTACCCTTGATGTTCTTGGACAGATTTAATTCTGTCAGGGTTTTTGCTTTTCTAACCTGATTTGGGATGTCATTCACCTGGCCCTAATCCCATCCCTTTAAACTATTTTTTTAGTGGTCTGATCTTCTGATCTTTGTTTTCTTTCTTCCTCGGTGTGATGGTGTGTTGTGCCTTTCAGCCAGTTACAGGCTATTCATTGTAGCGTGAGCTATTGGTCAGCTGGTCAAGCCAAAGTTGCTGTATGCTTCATTTGCAGAAATACAGTAGAAATTTAGCAGTTTCATTAAGCTCTTAATGGAGCTCGTTGCCTGATAGATCCACAAAGTGACCTTGGATAAACAACTTACTGTGTGTTGCTTCTTTACCATCCTCACCCCCACCACACCTCTTTGAGCTGTAGCTATTCAGCACTGAGCCAGTTTTAGGCTTTCACAAGGGAAATTATTTGATCAGGCTATTTAAACATAGCAAAAGTCACTCAAATATTCTGAAATAACATGCTAGCAGGATAGGGAGATACCTTCCAAGGGGATGTTTGGCATGGTAAACTTTGTGCAGCTTGCAGGTAGGATTAGTGAAGTGCTTCTCTACCACTTCGAAATCATTATAATTACACTAAACATCAAATGTATATAAAATTAAAAAAAGTGTAAGCTGAGGCAATGGTAGGGAAGCTCTGATTGCATTCCAGAGAGAAGTGCACTGTAAACTTCAGATTAGTTTCTATCAACTCAATTACACATATGCTGCAATCTTGTCATTGTAAGAATCTTCTTGGTAGAAACTGGAACTCCGGTGCTAAAAACGTGAAATCAATAGGTACTGTTATATCCACTTAAAAAAAATTGTATTGATTTGCAGATAACGACAGCAGTTCATTCTTGCAGGATTACATGCCACTTCCTGTCATAAAGATTACTTCAATATGTATTGCATCTGAGATGGAGAATATAGGGATAAAACTGCTTTGCTTTAATGAATAGTCATTTTACTCTGGGCATTAAAATGAGATATATTCCTTTAAATTTATCTCCAGGGATTATTTTGATTTCATAGGCAAACCCTGTGTTACCAAAGACTCTAGAATGCTATTACACCTTTAAATAGTCTTAGATTGCCTTGTTTTTGCAAGTACTTGAACTCTTCCTCTCTTTGATAGCAACTAATTAAGCGAAATATCGTGCTCTTTCTGGTCTCCTCCACATCCTTTATTAGAGGGTTAACACCATGTTATCTTGGGTATTAGATGTTCTTTGCTAAACCCTTAGTGTCTACCAGCCTCTAACTCTCTTTGCTTCGTAACAAATTTCTGGCACCTTCTGGAGTTTAAATTCTTCCTGCCAATCATGGTGGTCTCCCATTGTACAGTTGGTTTTTTGCTGGTGCTGTGACTCATCATGAAGCCTATTCTCATTAAGCATGGGTGATTCCATCTTTGTGTATTAAAATCACTCTTTTCAACTCTTTCTAGGTAATCTGGCTTCCCAGAAATCTTCTGCTAAATGCAAGGGTTTGCTGTCCTGTTTACTGACTGTTACGCCTGAGGCTGATTTTGATATAGATTCAGGATATTGCAGGGTAAGTGTGCAGATATCTCTGTGTTTTTCTTTGTGGTGTCTTGTTTTCTTACACAAACACAATTTGGGCTGTGCTTTCCCTTTCAGTGACAGCAGCAAGTCCCTATTGTAGCACGTGCAGCTGAGCGTCTGTGTTACAATAGAAAAATATTGTTGCGTGATAAATGCTAACGCTGTAAACCTGATCAGGAGTATTTGAATTTGGTGGTGTAGCTCCAAGAGGGAACAAAGTTTTTTGTGTATATAGGCCTAGATTCATGGGGCTATATCTTATAAAATTGTAACAAGCTTTAAGAGGCTTGTTTGGGTCTGGTGAACTTTGATGTTTAAGCTGGTAAATGTGCAAGTATTTTTATATTACAAATGAAACATTCTTCATAGTGTACATAGTTAAAATATCTGTGAAGTTTGCAAGATCAAGTTTAAATATTTGGAAAAGGGAGATTAAAGGTTACTTGGTTTCTTGGGGGCATGGTGAGGGGAAAGGAAGAACTGATTACTTCTTTTATCCAATTCTACTCTGCACATTAGAGTAGAAACTTAAATACTTGACTTCATTGTTGAATGACTCTTGTGGAATTTTTTACCTCCCGCCTAAGGGAGAAAAGTGCTATTTAGTGAACAGAGATTTGATTTTTCTTTTTTCTACCCCTTTCCCAGTCTTAATCCTCTGCTTTCACCTTCTTTTTCAACCTCCTATTTTTCTTGCTTAACCCCTTTTCTAGCTTTTTTTTTTTTTTGCATTCCTCTCTGTTTTTTTGTCATGGAGCTAATCCTGTTCCTTTATGCTGTTTCTTGTCCTCCTGGCCTCCTTTGACCAGCTTTCTGGCTTTTCCCATCCAGATACTTAAATTTTGGGGATAATTCAGGCTGGAAAAGACCTGTACAGTTGTCTAGTCCAACCTCCTACTCAGAGCAAGGTCCCTTAAAACAGGTTGCCCAGGGCCACATCCAATTGGGTTTTGAATATCTCTGAGGGTGCAGACTCCAAAACTTATATATTAAGATCCCTGTTGCCATGTTTCACCACCTCATGAGGGGTATTTTCTTCATTTATAATCTGAATTTTCATTGTTGCAGCTTCTTTCTTCTTGTCATACCTCTGCCCTTTCAAGAGTAAGCTCACTTTGCCTTCTTTTACACCTTCCCTTTGGGGAATTGTGAAACAGTGAGATCTGTGGGAGACCCGTGATGTAGCCACTAATATCCTCCACTGGACTTGCTCTAGTCTGTCAAAGCCACCTTGTTCTGGTGGGCTCAAGTCCTGCCTGAAGGGGAAGTATTGTTTCTCTGGACCTGCTGGTTGTGCTCTTGCTAACACAGCCCAGGATGGACCCACTTGGCCTTTGTTTCAAGGGCATGTTGCCAGCTCAAATTGTCCCTGCTGTCTGCCGAGACCAGCAAGTCCTGTATTGTTTTATTTTGCATATTTTCAGTCTTTCTAATCTTTCTCATACAGTGACATGCATTCCTTACTTCCAGTATTTACTCTTTCGTCACAGGATTCCTTATTGAACACCTCAGTATCCCCAGTGCATCTTCATCGTAATGTTCCTGGCAACCTCTTGCCATAAATGTGTATGAGCTACACTTTGGAAATAGTGAAACACTCTTGGAAGTGGGTTTATTACCATGAGCAAGTAGCTTAAAGCTTTCCATGTAGCTTTGATAATTTAAAAAGCTTTTTCAATTCCTGTCATTAGTGTATTCACAATAGAACAGGAAATTGTGTGTATGCTTGGGTGTGTTCAAGTGTGCATGGGAGAGTGTATTTAATCCTTTTTTTCTGTGCTGCCAGTACACAGCCATAAGTAGTGTATATTATAATAATACATACATGAAATTGTTGCTGGAAATTGAGTCTGAAACAAGGCTTGTATTTTATATTCCTTCTTTATATTTCACCCTGCATGTGTGTGTGATGCTGCAAATTGCAGATGCCAACAACTGTAATTGTAGTTAAATCAAACGTTCTCCACATTTTTATTCTTTTTTCAGGGCCCCCATGATGAGTAATGTATCTGCTTTTCCTATATTTTAATAGACCATGTATATTGGGAGATATGCCAGAGAACAGACACTCAGAAATACAATCTCAGCCTTTGCTTTACATGCTGATCAGATGTTCCTTGGGGAAAGGAGACATAGTCCTGTGCTCTTGCAAGCTTAGCTGACTGGTGCCTTAGGGGAAGGACCAAGAGGGCATCAGTAGTTCAGTGCTGAGATCATAATTACTAGTTCAGCCAGGGTGGCTGGAGCTCATGTGCAAATTCCCTGTTAATATCTACCAAGGAGGGGAACAAAAGAAGGCATTGAGGCAAGTAAGTGGTGCAGAGAGTGTTAAACATACTAAGTTAGGGAAAAAAACAGTTGAGCACAAAGTAAGTAAGAGAAGTGAAAAGGAAAAGAGAATGTACAGAAAGGAGGATGAAGACTTTAACTTGTGACAAAATGTTTTGTTTTTAATTCAAAGGAGTGTTGTCCAACTCATGAAAAAATAGCTACACTGGTGCAATTCATACAGTGATGAGTGACAGTTTAATTCACTTTCTGTGGTGGGGATTGTCTGGCAAATCTAGCTTGTGATAAGTTGCCACATCGCCTAGTCACATCAGCATGAAATGCCTCGGGTAGGCTTAGGCTGAATATCCAATTACTGCAGAGTGACTCGGGCACCCAAATATCACTGTTCAAGTGGCTGATTTTCCTCTAGTTTCACATCCATGAAAGGAGAGTCCCAGTGTGTTCATACATGACTCTTGGAGATGGTCCTGTGCAGGGCTAAGAGTTGGACTTGATGATCCTTGTAGGTCCTTCCAGCTCAGCACATTCTGTGATGCTGTGGTTTTCTTAGGCTGTCATGCCCCTGGGTGCTTCTGCCATGGTGGCTGTGATCCGGTTATAACAAAAAATTAAAAAAATAGTAATTTGGAAATGAGAAGCCAGTTGTGTCCAGTCTTCCTCCTGAAGGCTTCTGTTATGTATGAGAAGTTGTTTGAAAAGGACTTGAGTTCCCAGATGGATTTTGTCTCCTTCTGGGAATGTGCTGCATGTAGGATTTAAATACTTGTCTGTCTTACCCATTTTTGGATATTCCTAACTCAGCTGTTCCCCTTAAAAGGCCTTTTAATTCACTTAGTTTTTCTGAAGGATATAAAAAGTATTTCTGCATGTTGACTGTAGCCCTGTATATCCTGACAATCACGTGTGGTTGCAATTTTTGTATTCCAGCTGAAGAGGTACTTAACCCCAGTTTTTTCTGGTTCAGACTGAATTAGTTTTCACCATATGCAGCACCTCTTATGAAAGTGCGGGTGGTAGGGAGGAATTTGAAATGAAGAAGTTGAGAGCTGTTTTGGTGATTAAGTTATTTTAATAACCGTGGGTCTTCCTGCACAGCAGACTGATTGGTTTTTGGAGTATTTCTTATGAGGAGAGAGGGTCAGGAAGGTGTGTAAACTCAAAGCAAGACCTCACATGACAGTGTGCGTTTAGGAACTTGAACACAATGATTGCATTTTGCTTTTCATTTTTTGTACTTTTCACATAGGTGAAAGCAAAGATTTGGATTTGTTTTGTTTCACCCTTTTCAGGAGAAGGAGAAAGATGAATGAAGTAGGAAAAATTAGTCACAGAAATCAAGGTCACACTTCCTGTGTGAATTTGTGATAAGTTTTGGGATGCAGCAAAGAAAACAAATAGCACCTCACTTGTCTTTGGTATGGTATTCAAAGAACAATTCACTTTGGGAAAGACCTAAGAGGGGTCATCTGCAGGGGCCAACTGCAGAGGCAGGGCAGGTTGTTCAGGGCTGTGTCCTTATTCAAGCAAGTCCTTTAGCACCGCTGAGGTCGAGGGCTCTACACCCTCCCCAGACAGCCTTCTGCTGGTTGAGCACCCACTCTGAATTTTTCTTCCTTAAATCTTCCCAGATTTTCCCTTGACGTGTCTTGTGCCTGCTCCTTCTCTTACTGCATGCCCCAGGAAGATTCTGGCTTACCATCTACTCCAGATGTTTACGCATGCCAATCATGACAGGCTGGAGATCTGTGTTTATAAAGATCAATGTTTGCCAGGCACTTTTGCGTCAGGCAGTATTTTTTATGTTTAACTCCATTTAACAGCACCTTGGTTGGAGTTTTGGGTTTTTCTTAAGCAGGGCTCTAATTTTACTGTGCTGTTATGTCAGGGAGCAGGGATGGAGTGAGGCACAGACAGCACTCACACTAATATCTCAGTAGGTGCCAAAACCAAAATACCTGTGTTCCTTTCTACCTGTAGATAATACATGTCAAACAGACCTGAATTGAGTCACTGAGCTTGGAACTAGGTATGGGTCCTGTTCCTATCTCTACCACAGCTGTCGTAGTAATAGTTGTGCCTCAGCTTCCATGCCATTAAAATAGAAATTATATACTTTTATTCACGAGAGTGCTACGAGTCCTACACAAATTGTTAAATGCTTTTAGTAACTTGGGAGAAAACTGCTATAACAAAGGTTAAAATATGTATTTTATGGTATAAACTGTATGTTTGTAGGTGCACGGGTTTTATGTTAACTCCATAGTCTTTGTAGGCTGCTTTTAAATCAAAGTGTTATTCTGTAATGCGTTGTGTTACTGTACAAATTAGATGCTTTTATCCAAATTACTTGTTGGAAATAGAAGGTGACATGCACAAGGGTTGCTAGGATGGCCTCATTTTTCACATTCAAGATTTCGAAGTAGAAACAAAGCTTAGAAATTTGAGATTCTTTTAAAAATTAAGTCCTTTCATACAAGTAGTTAAGTATTCTTTTTGTCAGCTTTAATAATAATGAGTTTTTTGGTTCTGGGATGAGCGATAATTGCAAATGGCAAAAAGTCATCAGAACGTTGTTACTCAGATTGCAGATTTTATTAATCGTAAAAGAAATGATTCACCTAGAAAGGCTGTTTTATAAGTGCTCATTTACATGAAGATTTGCTGCCTAATTTATTTTGTTTAAAAAAAAATCCACAACCAGGAACCCCCACAAACTTTGTCCTGTCCTTCAAATCCTTGATTATTTTGTCCTTTTATCCTTCCCATTCAGTTTGCTTATAATGTCATCTGTGCTCCTGCTTATCAGTGGGACCAATTTTATGTTTGCCTTCTCTTTCTCACAAATGTATCTGATGCTTTTTGGATTTATTTCATAGTTGAGTACTGTGCATCTTCCCTGCATGAATTTCCTCCACATTTAAAAAGGATGTTTATCTTTTATGAATGACTTCTTGGGTAGATGAGTTGTTTGGCCCTTTACATGTTTCTGATCTCATGAGGTGTTGGGATTTGCAGATGTAAATTAAATTTTCATCTGTTTTCTCCCACTCCTTTTATGTTGTTTTCAACATGAGTCTTGATATAGTAAAAAAATCGAGCACATCCTTCACTGTAAGAATACAATTAGTCAGTGAGCCTGCCCTGTGAGCTTAAAACAGGGTACATACTAAAGTATCTCTTTAATTGGGGTTTTGGATGGTAAACTCTTTGGGGTAATGGTGAAGCCTTTACATGTTCCTGCTAGAGAATTCATACAGAGAGCATTGCTATAGCATGAATATTCAACAGCTGCCTGCCCCTTAATCCTTATGCTGAAATATTAATACAGCAGTGATTCTTCACCTAATTGTGCCGAGATCAGGTGCATGTAAGTAATCCTACTGACAATATCCTGCATGCACTCAAGGCTTTTTGCTGGATCATGCCTTTCTGGACCGTGCAGAAGACCAGTTGCTCGCAGTAAATCCAGAACTGCTGTTACTAAAATGATGGTGGCCTCTGACACGGGAGGCTGTGTGCCATCGGGTCACCCTCTCAGCCTGCAGAAGGACATGAACTCCAAGGGGGGAATAAAGCTACTGTTCATCATAGCAAAAGTGAGCTCAGGCATGCGGATAGAGAAGTACTGCACCCTAATGCCCATTGTGCCAAAGCTCTCCTTGAACTTTGCTTGTACCAAACTGAGATCCTTTGGCTGTCGCTTGCATCACTTGGGCCTTCTCAGCATCAGGTTGCAGTTGAGTTGGTGGCAAAACCTCTTCAGAAGCACAGAATTGCTGCACTCTGCCATGCTCTGGGCTGTAACTTGTAAACAGAATCTCACAATTGATATGGCAGACTTCTCAGTCTATTTTCTAAACTAATATTTAAGGTATGCCCCACCAATTCTGGTCTCAGAGATGGTTGTTGAAAATATAATGTACTTCAACACAAAATTATGCAGGGTAAAGTGAAGATGGGTATGGTAGTGGAAGAGATTCTTCTGTTTCATGTATATTTGAAGCTGAGAAAGCTTCTGCTGCAGTCAGACAACATGGGCTTGTCAAATTGTTCACAAATAAAAAGATTGCTCTTGGATGGAATTAATTTGCAGTATCTCATTTACTATCTTAGTTTTGTCATGAATTTCCCCTAGTCGGCAGCCTGAAATGCCAAGTGAAAAAGTGTTTCAGCGAGAGATAATATAATATATTAAGAAAATGTTATTGATCACAGTATGCTTTTACTGGAAGATGACTTTTTCTGACCGGAACACAAGGGACTTTGCCTTGTTATAGTAGGAAAATGTATTGTAATATGCAAACAGGATTACTGTTAAGGTCACAGCAACTTTGTTTTTACATTCCACTTCCTTTGGAAGCGAGCTTCTCCACAACTAATGCTGTCAGCTAGGCTAGAGGGAGAACAGTTTCAATTTTGAACTTTCAAGCAAGAGATTCCAGCAAGTTTTTTTGCTTTTTGAGCGAAGGAAATAAATACTGTTTTCCACATCACCAAAGGTCAGAACTATAATTTGATAGGCATTACTACCTATTTCGTTATGATGATGGACTGCTTTGTGGTAGTTCTTTGTCAGAATCAATTAATGCACATTTTCTCATCACACCTGTTTTTACACCATCACACCTATGTTTTTGCATATCTAATAGACAGAAAATGTTGCACATTTAGTTTTAGAGTGGCTTCCCAACACAAGGACTATGAGGCACTTCATTTTTCCATGTAATGTGGAAAGATTAGTGAGATGGAAGTGTCTGTGTTGCTCACAGACATCGTATGTGGGTGTGTGAGAATTATTACTCTGCAAAGCAGAAAGGCTAAATTTGTGATGCGGTGCCCAGTATAGGCAACTTTAGAACAAGGACACTTTTAAACATGTTTGATTTAAAGAGAGCTCCCACTGCATAAACAGTACCTCAGAGCCATTGAAGTCCTGCTTGCAGTGAGGTTGCTTTCTGCTGAAGGGCTCAAAATTTCCCCTCAAGAGTAAGCATGTCATTAAGATCATAATTCTTAAAGGTATTTTGGTGTATTTCTAATGAAACTCATCCAAAGTGCTTGGATGAGTGTTTTGCATCATTCTGCAAAACTTAACTCTTCACCACATCTTATCTCTGTGTGATTTAGGTTATGAGTATGAGCCATGTTAATTTAGACTGAAAACACAAACTCTTTTGGAATAAATCAATGAGAGTTGCACTGCAAAGCCAAGAATATTGTATTTTCTGTGTTTGTTTTCCTTTTGTCCTGCTCCACTTCCAACATATCCCTCCAGTGGTTTTCTCTGGTTTTGTTGCAATAAATCTCCACGTCAGTGAATTTGAAGATACAAACCTGACTGCAGAAATTAATCTCTAGTACAGTAGTGGTTTACTAACCTACTCAAGGTTTCCACAAGGCAAAATGATTTCTTCACTTTAAGCAACCATTTCCTATGCAGGCAAAGCACTGATACTAAAATGGTTGTTATATCCTGAAATTTGATTGTATTTCTTTGTTGCTTTTTCTAATGCAATTTGTACAATGAGAAGTTGTTGTAAATCAGAGGAACAGACCTCAGTTGTGTGAAAGACCTATTTCCCTGGTCTGCTTTTGCAGACTCCTGACACATTGATAGCCATGTGCAGGAGAGAGACCACTTGTGTTATTAAATCAAGAAGAATGGAAAGGTTTAGATTCTGGCTTTTAAAAGAGTAAAAAACAAAACGAAACTCAAGTCCCCAGATTTTCTTTTCATCCTCTTTAGCTGACCAAGTTTGGTATCGTTTATTTAGCACAAGAAACATGACTGGAAGTGCAAGTGTAGTAAAGGTTAATTATTAGACTCCCTACAAGAATAAATCCAATGTTTGTACTTAGGATGCTTAAAAATACACAAAATACTCTCTATTGTCCATCATGGCTTAAAGAAGAGCAGAGTTACTACCATCCCTTCGCTTCCCAGTCCCCACGGGACGTTGGTTTAAGGCAACTTGGCTTGTAGGTTCAGCTCAGCTTGTGTGGATGTCTGCCCTGTGGGACTTGTGCTCCTGAAGATGCTTTATATTGCCACATGTTTTCCTACCACTTGGCAGGAAAACAATGCTCAGCCTTTGTAATTCTCTTCATCTTCCCAAGATGTGCCAGAGCTCACCCCACTCACAAAGCATCTCTTGTGCGGGCATGAGTCTCCAAAATGCAGTGGCAGTTCAGGACAGCTGGTAATGTCTCCCTGTCAGCTGTGTTCAGTAAGGATAGGTAGAGTTTCAAAACACGTGTTGTTTCAAAACAACTCTATCAACACAGCTGTTCAGCATTTCCTCGCAACCTTTTGTGACTAACTCTCCAGAATGCTGTTTAAAATACCGCTGGAATCAGCTAAATCTGGCCAGCTCCTTGGATGAACTTAGGTATTAGTTTGATGTGCCTGAAAACATGAATTATTTACACATAAATCCATTTAGTTTTCATGTTCTCTGTCTTCATGAACTGAAAGATGAGAGGAGGGGGAGAAAAAAAGAGAAACCCCACGGGAGAACAGTTTGTGCTGCTGAAATTATGTCTAAGTTATTTTATTTGTTTTTTTAATGATTCTTGGTGGGCACAGTAAACACAGGGAAGGTATCATTCCCTTTTACTGCATCTTGTGCTGAGTGTGAGAATTCAGTGGTAAGCAGAAAAGACAACAGTCTATAAAATCCCTTTGTATATTTGTAGAAGAGTTTGATATAATGACATGAAAGATATCTCTTAATCTATGCGTCTAATTGTAATGCAGTAAAGAACAGCTTCTCTGCTTAGGAGTATGTGAGCAAAAACATTTACGCTGAACATTTATGGGGACACAAAGAGGTGGTCCCTGAAGAGCAGAAGACTTTCTAATTTATTTTCCTGCTTATAGGAGTTGTTTGGGTTTATTTTAAAAGCCTTTTGCACAGAAGAGATAAATTGAAAGATGCAGATAAGTTGAAAAGAGGTGGTGGGGTTGTAGTGGGAAAATCATGGCCAGATTTGAATCTTCCCTTGCTCAGTCATAAGCCTGCTCCTGAGCTGCTTTACATCCCTGCGAGAGGCGACTCTGCGGAGCCTGAATTTGAATAATAGAGTTGCCATTAGCGTCCAACATAAAAAAGATGATTGGTTGTATGCTTGATTTACGGGAAGCCAGAAGTGGTGAAGTATACAGTACACAAGGGGATATTTATGCCGCTAATGCTTAAAACACAGCCCAGTGTTCTGCGCACTGTGGATGCTTTCAAATGGCAAAAACAAAGGTGCGAATAGCAGTAAATCCCGTTATTCCAATAGTTGAATGGCCCCAGATCACGATCAGGCTGTGCAGTCTCTTCAACATGCAGAGCAAGTCTGGTAAAGCCCTTGTTTAGTTACTGCCTGTTACAGGATTATCAGCTTTGAATCAAAGAAAATAATTTCAAATATGTTAGGATTTAGGGTATATTGTTTCATCTTCATCAGTTTCTAATGCAAGAATTATTTTTTCCAATTTATGTGCAAATAGGCTTCCAAAATCTGTTGCTGTGAACTGATATTTTGTCAGATTTTTTTTCCTTCATCAAATTACTCCTATTCTGCTAATAACTGTCAAATTGCACCTCAACTCAGCATTTTCTTGATTTATCTTCCCTGCAGTAGCTAACAGTAGCTCTCAGAGGTGTATCACTTGGCTGCTGTGCAAACAGGCTGCTCTTAAGGTACTCAACCATGCATTTAGATTTTTTTTTTAAATGTTACAGCAATTATATTTGATTTTTAGAAGAAGAATTCATTGTCGACTCTTGGATGAATTTTTCAAAATGTAGAGGATTTTTTTATCAGTTCTGTTCATAAGCTGAGCAGACATTCTGCATTCATCATTCCGCGATGTCTAAACTAATATATTAACTCTATGTTTTCAGTCTGTTTTTTCTCAAAGAAAATATTAGTCAGATCTGTCTGCTAAATAATACCTTCCGTTCCATTTGCACAAATTTGCACCTCTTTCTACACTTCTCCACGAAATACTTTACAGGGAGGGAGGTACTGGAGAGCCCCTGGTTTGGGGTTGGTTAGTAGTTCCCATTATGTAAAGATGCTACTGATGGTTATTTCTAGCTGCCTCCTCTCTGAATGTGCTTCTAATTAAAGAACATTTGCTGAGCTTGGCTTAATTCTCTGTGATACAGAAAATTTACCTGTATTCCCTAAAATACCGTTTCTAAACAATTTTCTGCATTTAAAGCAATTTATTTCTCTCAACCTGCTATTTGGGGAAAACAGCTACAGGGAAAAAAACCCTAGTTGTCTACTAAGCCTCTCCAAGCAAAGCATATACTAGCCCATCTCAGCTTATGAAAGAACTTTCAATTTTATAGAAGGTGTTTGATATTAAGAAAATGTAGATGCACACCTGTCTCAGTGTGCTATGTAGACTTGAACTAACAAGATCGATATATCCAAATTATAGCAGTTTTGTCTACTGTGAATGAGATGCTACTTACGTTTTCAGGTAAAAGAAATCAACAGCTATTAATTTGGCAGAATTATTTATTTCTTGCTGATGATATTTTCAGTGTATCTAATCAGAGCTCTCATGAATAGAAATGAAACAATTTAAATAGAGGCAGTGTACATTGTATGATCTTGTTTTCTCAAACTGTTCCATAATGCAGTGAATAAATTTATCTGTTCTACTGAAAAGACTTCTGCAGAAATCATACACAGTGCTTTCACCTCTATTATTTAATACAACTGTTTTATAACTCTTGGAAGATGGTTATTTCTGCTTCTGCTACAGGCATCTGGGAAAAAATGTTCGGTTTGAGTGAACAGAAGGGAAAAGCAGTCTTACAGTCTGAAAATCCAGACAGATGCACCAGGAATGCTAGAGTAAAAGGTGTGGAGAAAATGATGAAGTGGTCTTATTCCACAGCACTACCCAACCTCTAGAGTATCAAGGTCCAGATTTACAGAAGGTAAACTGATGAGTGAAGAGCGGTTGGTCTGAATTAGCTTCTTGGATGCCCAGGAGGAAATGCAGCCGAGCAGAGCCACTGCTCATGAAATCACTTGGTGGCACTTTAGTTTTACTCTAAATCCTTGGATACGTTTGGGACACAGTGGGAGAGAGACAAGTTTTAGGTGACCTCACCATTAACCAACTTCTGACTGTCCCATCAGGCCTGGGGGGTAACTGGTGGGCTTTGCAGAGGTCTGCGTTCTCCTCAGGATGTTGTACTATGGACTGGTTTGGGATGCTGGTGACCCAAGGTGACAGCGATGAACTTTGCAGTTGATGCTGATGGAGAGCACTTTATCATAAGGGATCTAGGCAATCTGACCATGATGCTGTGGTTAAAGTGCCTTCTCAGTAAAATTGTAATCCAGAATTGAAATTTGGGTTTCAAAAGATAGTGTTTATTTTGAGGTCTTTGTAAGCTGATTTTTTTTTTTCTTTTTTCTTTTTTTTTCTTTTCTTTTTCACCCCGGGAGGTTTCTTTTGCACGCTCCGGCTTCTTTTATATGGGGAGCTTTGCTTATCCTTGATAACTAACAGATAAACAGATCACAGAGGTGAATCTAAACCATCTGGAAACAAACTAGGAGATCATAAGATGTCTTATTCTTCCTGCTGCAAGGATGCAGATGTGAGATGGCATCATCATTTCCGTTACAGTGCCTCTCAAAGTTGTGACTCGCTATGTTCAGGCAGGTGTTTGGTAAGCAAAATCAAACCCAAATAGGTTTTAGATTGCCGTGGTTAATTTATAGGTGCCAGAATACAAATATTTGCTTCTCCTTATTAAAGCTCTCCCAGAACCCTTAAGTGTAAGCCATGACATATGTTTCACTTTTCCACACTTTCTAACTCTCCTAATCTTTGGGAGTGGGTTGTGGGCAGTGTAGGTGAAACTGGCTGCTGTTTATGATCTGTCCTTTTTTTTTATTTTATTTTATTTTTTATTTTATTTTATTTTCTTTGAGGAATTTTAATCCCAAAATAAATTCCAGCATTTACATGTTTTTAAAACCTTACTGGTAACCGTCACCTCTTAATCTTTTTACATTTCTTGTGATTAGCAGTGCTTTCTAATCCTAACACCAGACCCAACAGCAACTGTTACCTTCACTACTTGTTTTACAGCTATATCTAATCCTTCTAGCAGTCTGAGGCCAGTGTTATATTTATCACTCCGAAATTACCAACTGTAAGATGTTGTGGCAGTTCTTCAGTTGGTTTTTTTTTTTGCTTTCTCGTTCCTTGTCATGGATCGATAAACACAGCGATTAATGTATTTCCAGAAAAAGATAAAAATAGGTGCTTTTCCCTCCTCAGTAATTTTTTTTTTTTTTGTTCTTTTCTTCTTCTCCTGGTCCTGGAGAAGCAATTTGCTTTCTACCTGAGTTTATGATTAGTAGTGATTTGTGTAGGTGGAATGTGTTTCAGTGGCTTTTTTCCCTCTTCCTTTCCCTTCCCCCACACCTATTAATATATCTGTTAGTAAGCTAATGCTATTAGCTTATGCAGACTGTTCAGGGTGCAAGGAAAGCTAAGACAATCATAAAATCCTCACAGTGCCCTGAAACATCTTGCCCTTCTGCCAAAGGCTTTGTGCGTGAGTGTAGTGGTTTGGACAGCAAGAGATTTTATATCCAGTCACTTTGCAAAGAAAGGGTAAAGAAATTACTGTTTTAGATTTACTGGTGTGTGTTTTTTTTCTTTTCCCCACCTGGAAAGTTGTGTGGGTGTTTACAGTCTCTACAGGAACTGCTCTGAATTTGCATTAGGAAAGGGAACACTAGTAAACTGTAAACTTTTTGCTGATTGATTTTGATTTTTTTATTTTTTCCCCAGGGGAGGGGCCAGGGAGGTTTAACCAGGAGCACACAACCCCCAAATGACCCTATTTGCTTAAATCATAGAATCATTTTTAAGGTGGATGAAAAGAATGGCAAGGAGAGGGGAGGTGCAGAATAAAAAAAAATAGCATTTTTCCATAATCACAGTAGGTAATAGCTAATGGTATCTTTTGCTGCTGAGATCTTCCATGGTCTGTTTCTCTGAGCTATGGTTTTCTTTCTCCAACCAAAGAACTTCGAACTTTATTTGTTACTGGCAGCACTGAGAAAATATTTTGGATTTTAAAGCAAGGTAGGAAGTTTTTATATATATGTGTATATAAACATGTCTATTTCTGTTTGCATATTTAAAGAGCAACAGTCCTTGCTTTGTGAAGATCTCATATCTGCAGGTCCTGGTCTCTGAAAGCTCACCTGTATTGTCTAATAAAGATGGTACTTTTCCCTGTGTTCTTTGCTTTGCTTATATCCTTGCACCATGTCATCTCTGGCAAAAAGTGCTACTTTTGTATTTAAAACAGCAACAAAAATGCAAAGCAATCTGTAGTTCAGAACAATCAAAATGTAACTGTGTCATTACCCTTTTGACCTTATTAAATGTATAGTTACTTAAACCACTTTAATCCATTACTGGCAAGATTGTCTCGCTGTTGGAAGAGGATACAGGGCTTTCATCTCTGCTCAGACAGAGCTGCTCCACATGTCTGCTCAGGAGAACAAGTCAATGCCTGCACATCTGGGATGTCTTTTTTTTATGTTGAACAGCCGGGAAATTTCAGGGAGCTACATCCTGTATCAGGAACAGTGTGGCCAGCAGGACCAGGGAAGTGATTCTGCCCCTGTACTCAGTGCTGGTGAGGCCACACCTCAAGTACTGTGTCCAGTTCTGGGCCCCTCAGTTCAGGAAGGATATTGAGGTGCTGGAGCAGGTCCAGAGAAGAGCAACGAGGGTGGTGAAGGGACTTGAGCACAAATCCTGGAGGAGAGGCTGAGGGAGCTGAGGTTGTTCAGCCTGGAGAAGAGGAGGCTCAGGGGAGACCTCATCACTCTCTACAACTCCCTGAAAGGAGGTTGTAGCCAGGTGGGGGTTGGTCTCTTCTCCCAGACAACAGCAGTAGAACAAGAGGGCATGGTCTTAAGCAGTGCTAGGGGAGGTTTAGGTTAGATATTAGGAAGAAATTTTGTACAGAAAGGGTAATCAGGCATTGGAATGGGCTGCCCAGGGAAGTGGTGGATTCTCCATCCCTGGAGGTTTTTAAAATGAGACTGGATGCGACAGTGCCATGATCTAGTAACCACAGCAGTGTTGGATCAAGGGTTGGACTTGATGGTCTCGGAGGTCTTTTCCAACCCAGCTGATTCTATGAATTTGTGAAAGGTTTTACTTTACTTCAGAGGTCAGAAACATCAGGTTTTGCTAAACAGAACTTTGTCACTGAAAGGTTGGTCAGCAGCTACAATGAACCTGGCAAAATAAACCTTTCACAATTCACATTAAACTGTTTGCAACTGTTCTCTTACTGTTCTACTGTCAGTATGATTCTATGATCCCCCTCCATGCACACGTGTGCCTACCCAACTGCTGTCTCTGCTCTGGCTATTTCCTGAAGAGAAGCTGTGGCTGTGCCATCCCTGGGAGTGTTTCAAGGCCAGGTTGGATGGGGTTCTGAACAACCTGGTCTAGTGAAAGGTGTTCCTGCGCATGGGAGTGAGGTTGGGAACTAGATGGTCTTTAAAGACTCTTCCAACCCAAACCATCCTATGATTCTACTTTTGTTTTTCCAAGGTTGTTCTTTGGGCTCCTCATGCCTCTTTTAACAGTCCTCTCTCCACCTCTGCTCTTTTTTCTTTTTCCCCACATGCTGGAGTTCAGTCAAGGTCCCTGTTCAGTTTGTACAAGCTTGTAAAATATTTTAGCTGTGATTAATTTAGTCTCAACTTTCCAAAGGGATAAGAGCCTGTAATATATGAGGATATATCAGGCTGCCACCCTTTTTAATTATTTCTATTCTTAACACCTTTTGAGTTCCTTCTTCCAGATGAGTTTAACATTTTGCGGGGTGGGGCAAAAAACAGATAAAGTACACAAGTCACAGTTAGGCTTTGTAGTCTAAGGGGGAAGCTGTGATGCTGGCTGGGCTCTCCCTGGCAGCCTGGCAGGAGACACTGATCCCTACTGCTCTTCTGAGCTGCAAATGCTCATGGCTGTGGAAGGAGGGGATGAAGTGAGAGCTGATCTAGGAGCTGGCAATATTCATCTCGGGTCTAAAGTTACATCTTGGGAGGCCTCACTGCAAGCGCAGGGCTAGTGGTGCACAAAGGAGAGGTTGAGGGGGGAGCCCTAAATTTTAGGGTCCTAATGCCTTTACTGCCATCTTCAGTGGGAAAGTGGCTTAATGAAGATCTAATGTGATTTAGGAGACTGTGATGATTAAAAAATGGGGTGAACAATACAATAGAAGTGTGGGATAAATAAACAGTGTAGAAAAAAAATAAATTGGTACCTTGCATAAAACATGAAGAAGTTAGGGGTGACATTTTCAGACTTGCTGTAGTGTTATGATGGCCACGGGGACTTTTGTGCTTGAGTGCGGCACTTGTTTTTCTCTGTTTACCTCTTCTCCAGCTGAATTTCCTAAAGAGAGAGATTTCCTGAGCCCTGCCTGTGTAACTGCCCTTCCCTCTCCAGATGGTGCTCCTATTTCCTGCAAAACATCATACCTACATAGAAAAATCACTCTAGATAAAAGGAAACTGTATTTATCAGGCATTTCTCTATTTCAGCAGAGAGAAAGTATCTGTTCCTTTCAAGTCTTCTGACTGGAAGCCATGCCAAGAGGTGATTAATGTAAGAAGTTGGATGTTCCATCATCTCTTGCTTTTAGTCCAGTTTTGAGCTCCAACTATAGAACACACGTGGTGGGAAGCAGACGATCCCATTACCCTGATCCTCCTATTGGTGAAAACCTTTTTTCCCGGTAGGTATTGTAAAAATCAATATTCCAGTTGCTAGGAAGGAAGGAGCACTATGCAGGTTGATACCCGGGGATCTGCAGTCTGTTAGGTGTGAGACTGCTTTCTCTCTGCAGTGGTTACAGTCTTGGTCTTACTGCCTACAAATTTTGGGTTTATATACATAAGACAGATGCTTTTATGTTTTATGGTAAGTTTCAAAGGAGCAGAATTGATCAAGGCTGCTATCATGAATAGTAAATGTTCAATCCCATAAAAATTGCTTGTATAAGTAAATAGTGTTCCAGAAAGTGACAGTTCTAATGCCTTACATTGAATTTTATTCATTCTTTTACCTCTGTAAATGTAATTTCTTCAGTAGTTTTTGAGGCTCAGAAGCTAATAACCTTCAGGCTACCCTGTACCTTAGAAGCCTCTCTACCTCAGAATAGCATAAGCACTGACCAGTGAAGCTGAAAGGGAAGATAGTGATTAAAAAACTTAATACAAATGTGTGGAAAATGGGGAGAATCTTGAGTTTCAGAAGACACTGAGGTTCAAGAATAAGAAATTCTAACACTTGTACAGCCCTGAATTCCAGCAGGGCAGCAGTAATTACAGGCATGGCAATACTAACCTCAAAAATCTCTTTCCTTACTGGTCCCCCTTGTTGATGCCAGCTCAGGTGTTGGGCTGCAGGACCAAGGTGCATTGGCTGTCAGCACTGCGGGTCCTGCAAGAGGGATGGCGAATCGATATGCAAAGCATGTTTTTAACTGCTTGGAACCCAGGAAGGCGCTGTACCTGACCACAGCCTATTTCAAGGTCTGTCGGCTTTGAGGATTCAGCGAGCTGGCGGTGTCTTTTTTTGAACATGCCCATGAAAATAATTGTGAATGATTAATTTTAATTACTGCTGGCTGAGGGCAGATCCTTGGCTATGTGGATGGGTTTTATTATGCTGCGTTGAAGAATTGTCTGAGCTGAGAAACTCTCAAACTTCTGTATGAAAGGTGTGCTCAGGAAAGAGCATATCTGCAGGAGGCTCTCTTCCCATTACTCAGAATCACTTAGTGGTGGTGTAGCAGGTACAGCAGCTGCCTGTGGCGTGCATGTGTGTTAGTGCAGAAAGCACTTGAAACTGGGAGGGAGGAACAGCTGGAGATGAAGATGATGATGGCTGCTCCTGTTGCCTTACAGTCAGTCTCTTTCCCACTTGTTCTTCTAAACTGGACATGAGCAGAGAGGATGAGTACACCAATCTGAAAGGACTCTCTTCCTATTATAGTTTTAAAATGCGTTCCTTCTACTGTGTCGTGCAGTGGTGTTTAGAGTAGTTGTCCTCCAAAATAATCATGGTGGAGTTGCTCAATGCATCTCCTGTAAAGCCTAATCAGGGAACAGTGGGCTCTTTTCTCTGTTTCAGACATATAACTGAGACAAAGACTGATCAGCTGCTGCTTTACTGAAATCTCTTCGGTTACCAAACTTCCTGTCATTTGTGTGGTATCCCAAAGGCTGTTGCAGAAGGAATAAGTTTGAAACTCCTCTCACTGTAGCAGCTAGTTTCCTAGTCACTGAAACATCTTTGGGGCATTATTCAAAGCATTCTCACTTTGGTTTAGGAAGATTTACTTATTTCTAAGGTTGGAGTATGCATTTAGATACCCAAGATCAAGAGGAGGTCTATCAGGTGAGCTACTGGCCTCAAACTCTGAAATCTACAGTTGAAATCATGTTCTCAACTTTACTCCCAGCTATCCCACTAGCTTGCTTTTTTGACCTTGATCAAATAATTTGACCTTTTTTCTTACATTTTTGTTTTTCTATTAGAAAGCATACATCTGCTGGGCAGAGGCTGAATTTGTTTGTTTAGTCATTGTTTATTCATTTTCTTTTTATATTCTTGTACAATATGAGCAGGAAAAACTTTCAGTCAGGAGTGTGTAGATGAGAATCAAAATTGCATGCAAAAATATCTTCCAGTCATTAAAAAAACCAAAAGCATCCCTAATTTAGAAATATCTCCTCATGGAAATAGTTATTCTCAGCCAATGAAATTCAGCTTAGCATTACTAGACTTTGAACTGTAAGAGCGTGCAGATCAGCAGCACTGATTTATGTCCCTACAGAGTTCTAAGAAATATTCCTAATCCAAGAATGGTTTTCAGAAGGGTTTCCATAGAAGGATTGCTGCTTCTGATTTGAGTGGAACTCTGTGGACAGCTGAACTTCAAGCCCTGAGCTGTTTATATATTCCTTAAAATTTTACAATTTTATTATATTTAAATATTTATACAGGAGTTCTAAATGTGATATGACCTTGGTCTTATAGATGGAGACGAGCACTACATTCCCCTAGGAAATTGTGTGATGGTGTTGAGAGTGGAGCCCAGACCACCTGAAACTCTCACCAGTGTTTGGACCATAAATAATGCCACCTTCATTGCCTGGAGGGGCGGGGGTCTGACTAAATTGTCATTGTATTGCACAAATTTTCCTGCTTGAACTGATCATGGTCCTGTTCACAGCACCAAAGTGAGTGCCAGAAGTTGGCAGACTGGACAACACCTGAGTCTCGTACTAGCCTGTGGAAAGGGTTGGAAGATGCCAGCTTTCTGATGGTTAGCAAGGTGGGCTTGTTTTATCCTCTTCCTTTAGTTCTGTTTTCTGTTAAGAGCTAAGATACAATGATCATGGCAGTCTGCCATTGTGTTGTCTATACAATTTCCTTTTGCCAGGATAATCATCATCTGGACCCTCTTTTAATTAAATTAGCTCAAACAATGAACCGTATGAAAACTGCGTTGGGACTTCAGTGCAAGTGCTGCGTTCTTTTGGGTAGACTCATAGAGAGTTGTGTTTGGTTTGGAGCCTGATGGAGAGGGAAGTCGCTGGGCTTGCAGGGAGGGAGGCATTTCTTCATACTTCAATTTTCCTGGACTGAAGTCTTTAAATTGGCAATTTGAACAGGAATATGCTTTTTAATAGGCTACCACTGTTTATACTGTTTCTCAGAGGAAAGATACCTTGGAAAAAAGTGCTTTCATCTGAAGATTTTTCCTGTATTTCTAGTTGTTAAATGAATAAATGAAGTTGGTTGTTACTGCCAGTTGCTCAGATCATAACTAGTCAGTGGGAAAACTGCTGTTAATTAGTGACTTCTTTTTGGTAATTTTTATTTTTTCCTAGTTCATGAATGGTTTTGTTATGGAGTTTCATTTTCACAGATCAGTATGATGTTTGTCTTTTTTCTCTCCACCACTAACTACCTCTCTATCCTCACATTTTGTGCAGCACCCAGCACTTTTTACTTATTTCATACTTTTTTGCCCTTCCTTCCTTTTTCCTTTCTATACAGTTAAAACAAGGATCAACATATCTGCGTAGAACATGTAAGATAAAACAGGGAACAAATGGCAGAAGAGGGAAAAGTGACATATACTGTCAAAGTATGAAATTAATTTTTGCCTTTCTTTTGGCTTTCCTGACATAACATGACTTGTTGAATGACCTGTAGTTATGCAAGCATCCTTGTTTTTAGTAGCCTTCTATATGGACTAAAAGTTAAGTAAACGGTCTTTCCTAAAACACGTGGAAAAGGTGTACTGTGGTCTTATCAGCCACACTTGTACAAGGGGAGTATTTGTTCCTGCACAGACGAAGCAGTGTTGCAGGTATCAGGAACCCCTTCCAAGTCGTCAAGATATGTGCAGACAAAATTTTCCTGTAATCTGCATGCTTATTTGTCAGGAATGATGGAGAAGATGTGGAAGGATCTTTCCTTGTGAGTGGACTGTGCTGGAGCCCCGGCTACTGTTTTGCTTCTGTCCATGTGCATTTTGGTGTGTAAAACATAGAATACAGAGACAGTAGGATTAATCCTTGCTGAAGGATTTTGCAGAAGTTAGGGTTCCATTTTCTCTATAGCTCTATCTTGGTAATGGCGTCAGTTACTCACACTTCACTCAGATATCAAAAAACAGCAATATATTTTCAGCACAGAAAACAGAAGTCAGAGGGTGACTCCTAATCATCCTTGCACATCCCAAACAAGGATACAAGTGTTTTAAAAAATATATGTCAGCAAAGTACAGTGATTTCCATCCAAAAATGCTACTGTACATACCTCCCAGGTGACAACTTGTTCTCTATCACCTTGACAGCACCTCTTGATTCTACATGATGGTCTCCAGGAAGTCATTCCGGGAAAGGAGAAAGTACAAGAGAGTCAGGGAATGCAGCTTAGATGTGAACAGCACAGCTTTATTTAGTGCTAGGTGCATGGCAGTGCCAGGGTTGTGCACTGGAGATGGTGTTGCGAGGCTATGGAGAGGACAGCTCGAGTCTAAAACATGACATTTGAGGGTGGTGGTGAAGAATTTTTCAGGCTGCTGTGTCATTGCTTCACTCCCAAGCTGTGGGCTGTGTGTCACCCACTGAGCAGGTGCCCAGTGCTGAACAGCAAGAAGGGCAGTGTCACCGTGCTGCCGTCCTGCTGGATCCCAACCATGCGAGTCAGCTGGTCAGGCCTTCCCAGACCTGCCAATCGCCCTCTTGGTCTTCCTGAACTGTCTCCAAAGTGGCACTTGGATTAACAAATAGTCATGTGTTTCTTGCAGGAAACCTTGAGTGACCCTCAGGAGATGATTACGATTTATTCTTTTTTTAAAGGCTGTTTTGATTAAACGGCCTGCCCTGCCACACAGGGCAGCTACGTCCTTGCTTTTGTTTGCAGAATAATAGCTGGGGATTTGTGTCTGCATGAACATGCATCAGTGTCTGCTGCTGCTTTCTGCAGTGCCAGCACTAACTGTAGTGAGAAGCTGGGAAAAAACCCAAACAACCTCCTAAAAATCACAGAAGAAATAAAGAATCCATATTATATTTTTAATGTCTCATGGTTTTTTTCTATAAGGGGATGATTTCTGATTTTTTGGTTGTCTTTTGCTACTTTGAATTACTCATCACTTCCTTTTTACTGAAGGATTTTGCAAACTGCTCAGTTCAATTAGTACCCCAGCTTCATATTAATAGGAAAATTATTCAGTTTTTGTACAGTTCCCTTCAATCTTTTTCTTCTACTGTTTTCTTTTAATTAATCTGCAACAGAGTCCAGCTACTTCAGGTAATTTGGCGTTTGTCAGGTCAAGTGAAGGTACTTTGCAAAAGGCACTTTAACAACATCTGGGTGAGCTTCTTTGCTAATTGGGTTGCAGCACATGTGTTATTGCTCACTTTAACTTAACAGAATCATTTTAATCTGATTATTTTAGACTTAGAATTTGTGACATTCTACCTTTTCTCCAAGAAATAAATATTATTTAATTATCAGAGACTCACGGAACCACTGAGGTTGGCAGGCACCTCGTATTCAGTCCAACCTGAGGCTGCCCTCAGTCTCTGCATGGCCTGATGCTTGGATCATAGAGTGGCTGAGAAAATCTGGAATTTGTTGATCTTACTGAGAGAGTACTACTCAAGGTTAAAACCAACTACGCTCTTTTGTTATTTAATATGTTTAAATTCTGTTTTACACACATACTCTCCTGCATCCTTAATGGAAATGTATGTGTGCTCCCCTGACCTAGGACACAATTTAGTCATTCTCCTTTATGCCTGTAACTGTAGAGCATCTTGGTTTTCATGGAGTTATGTATTTTCTTTCCCATCTCAGATTCCATTTTCTACCTAGAAGAGATTTACATTTCCTACCTGTGAGCTCTGCTGCATCAAGTTGGAAAACAGGTTGCTAAAGGCGTTTTGTTGGTATTTACTGATTATGTTGAGTCACAGAGGGAATTGCAGTGTCATGAAAATACACCCAGTCCAGCTTGGTATCTTCAAATAAACCAAACTAGCTTGTTCACAAGCTTGTATCACTCTACCCACAGTTTTATGGGGTTCATAATAAGCTGGTGTACCCTGCTACTGCCTCAGCTGATTTATGATGCATGTATTTGCCTTGCAACCATATGACCATGTTGTAGAATCATTAAGGTTTGAGAAGTCCAACTATTAACCTAATGCTACCAGGTTCACCACTAAACCGTGTCCCTAAGTGCCACATCTAGATGTTTATTAAACACTTCCAGGGATGGTGATTTCCTCACTTCCCTGGGCAGCCTGTTCCAGTGCTTGACCACCCTTTCAGTGAAGAATTTTTTCTTAATATTCAGTCTAAACCTCCCCTAGTGCAACTTGCAGCTGTTTCCTCTTGTTCTATCACTTGTCCTTTACTCCTGCATGATATCGTAGGTGGGTTGTTTTATTTATTCTTTTTCATAGGAAAAAGCTCTTTTTCTTAATATTTTGCCCTTCAAAAGAAACTTACTCTTTGGTCAGACAGGAGTCAGGTTAAGTACCAGCCTGGTTCACTGGGGAGCACAGCTGTTTCTGGCAATGATCTCACCACTTCCTCGATGCAAGGATCTTTGTGAAGAAATTACTTGTCTTTCAAGAGAGCACTGTCCTGTATTTTAACTTATCTCACGTCAAAAGCACTTGTGCCTGTGGGGCAAGCTGGGGAGCGCATAGCCGCTTTTTTGAATCATAACCACAGTTAATGTAGTATTGTCATGCAAAGGAAATGAGAAAAATAGATAATCATGTTGGAATTATTCAAGAATTTAACTCCAGGGGGATGCTGACTTACAGGGTAGGTGGTATTTGGTTTTCTACATTCAGTGCAAGAACGTGGTTTTAGCAGCCCAAAAACCCCATGCCTGGGAAATGGTTTCTGTGTGTCTTTTTAAGGAAGCAGCGATGCAAAGTGCCATGAGAACCAGCTTTTGTCCCTGATAAGCAGTTAATGTTTCTTATAAACTGCTGAGTGTGCAGGATTTGGCAACCTCACAGAGTGTGGCGGCGTTGGAGTGAGCCGGGCTCTCTTGATGTTGTGCGATACATTCCCGGCGTGCCAGCCTGCGAGGGCTCACAGCCCTTATTCTAATTAACGCTGCTGTTGTACACAAACCTACAGCACCACTTCATTTTTGTCTCCTGCAAACATCTCAACTCCTGTGCCGTGAATTGTTTTGACAGTTGGCTTTCCATTAGCTGTGGGGGGAGAACAGCAAAGAGCCCCCGTCTAGACCTACTTGCAGAACTATTATGGCAAGAAGAATAATCTTACAGGAGAAGTTCCTCTTTCCAGGACCTATTTGTACATTCTGACTCCTCTCCGTATAATAGGATTACACATTTCTTATCGCAGCCACAAACTGGATGTGTGCCAGCCATAAACTGTGCACAGTGTAACAATATGATTGCAGGCAATCTTCCCCCCCACCCGTTTCTCTCCTTTTCCTCTTTATTCGTTCTTATTCTGGGTTAACAGGGAAAAAAAGTCATATTAGACAGTGTAGGATGAATCATAAAGCATCACTTAAAACACTCCTATAGCCTGGTATATAGAAGCAAACCCACTTGACCAATGGAAACTAATTACAGACAAGAAGTGTGCCTTAGGAAGAAAAGATATTGATGTTTGAAGTGTTTCCTGAATGCATACATTTGAATCTGGGGAGAGAATTAAGATTCTGTTGCTTTGAGGGAATCTTCATCTATTCATATGGTAAACGTAGGAGTGACAGCTATAGCTGAATGACTGTGGACAGGCACTCGCTGCATTGCATTACTGTTTTCTTTAACATGTGGGATTGGTTTGCGTAGTACTGTGGCAGTAATTCTGTCTGCTCTGAAGTGTACTGGACTGCAATATATTGAACAGATAAAATATGTTTGGCCTGAGGTAGCTTAAAGCTAAATAAATGCTGGAGGGGGAGATCTAAGCACATGGTGACTACCTTTAAATAGAATTTAACAAAAAAAAAAAAGTGGTCAAGGGGAGAAGCCCACCCTCCTAAAAAAAATTTTAAAAATCTTAATATACATAATTAGAAGTGGAAGTCGTTTATGGTTCCTACTGTTAAATGCTGCTGTAGCCATCTGCAGGGAAATATGCATTCCTGGAGGCTGGCCAGACTTCAGCATCGTTCTGTGAGGAGAAGACGGCCCAGATTGCCCTTCCTCACGTCCGTACCAAGCACATTTGCTACAGCTATTTTGGGATTTTTAAACCTTGGTGTGGGAAAGTAGGATGAGCTGTAGCAGTCATTTCAA
The DNA here is from genome assembly GCF_003945725.1 of Corapipo altera. Classification (NCBI taxonomy): domain Eukaryota; kingdom Metazoa; phylum Chordata; class Aves; order Passeriformes; family Pipridae; genus Corapipo; species Corapipo altera. The sequence goes on from NW_020884883.1 coordinate 16,055,865, forward strand.
AGGTAGAGCCTCTGTTGAAACTGGGGTGAACTACAAACGAATGTAGCAATGTAGCATTTGGGATCTGTTCTGCATCTCAAGGCTGCAAAACAAAAATGTCTGTCACTTGCTAAACTCCATTTTTGAAATATGTTCTTGCAAGAGGTGAGAAGGTCATGATTCTCTTTCTATTTGGACTAGCTTGCAAATTTGGGCAGATGAATAGTTTTAAATAGTTTTGTACCTTAGTCCCAGTTTTGGAAGGACACAGCTTTGAAGATATTTACTGGGTTATGTCAGCTATGAGGTCTTGTGTTTGTCCTGGATTCCTCTTTTAATGCATCTTTTCCTCCCTGAAACAAAGATGAACTTATGAAACAAGTGTGTAAGAGTACCAGTTGGGGCTATACTGGCAGGGATGCTAACCTGAAGGCAGCTTTGGATGGGGGGAACACTGGAGGTTTCTCTCCCCTTGCTTGTACCAGTCAGGGTGAAAGTAGTTTGTGCTAGATAATTGCACCTGATGTGTTACTGAAAAAAGCCTGTTCACTGAGTTGGTAGAAAAGGAGCGTTTTTAACTGAATTTTGCTGGCCATTTGCAGGAGGCTCAAGAACTTTTGATCAGGGTAGAAGTTCTTTGCTAAGTGCATCATGCAAAAAGGTGTTCTGCTCAAGTTGGGTGAGAAAAATCCAAGTCAAAGCTATGATAAAAGGCACGAAGTGCTTCTCAAGCAAGCGTTGGTGGCATCTTGGCTGGGACGGCTGCTGCTGTGTTCTTGGCCCGCAGACTTTTATTAACTCAGTTACAGAAAATGGAATTGTATTAGCCATGGTTCTGAGAAAGGGTTTTGGGAAGGGTGGGGAGAAGGGCTAACCCGTGAACCACTTTCGTCTTCGTGGAGTTCTTATTTCCAAGTCCCCTTCTACCACCCTGAACCTTAACTACATTGTGTCTTTTTGAGCTGTTTGAAGTTTTTCTGGAGTTGTTGAGGTTCTAGTCACACATCCATAAGGTTTCTCTAAATGTTAATGTGCGAGGCTCCAATTACTTGTGCTGTTGGATTCTGCACACTAACTATGGTTATTTCAGTAATTGATATGAAAGGTATAGATGTGAGATTGATATATTTAGTCTGTAAATTGTATGTAAAAATTGGCAAAAGTTATCTGTTTATTTCAGTATTCAAACACTGTTTCATTCATTTATTTTAAAAACATGGGGAATAGGTGTTTAAAAAAAAAACCCAACCACCAAAAGACAGTTATTGTGAAGCTATACTGAGAATTTAATGTACAAGTTAGGAAATTAAAAGTTCCTGCAATAAATGAGACTCACTCATATTAAAGGTATACTGCAACATAAATTTCCCAGCCTCTACAACAACACTGATTTCTCAATATGTGCAAGATGGTTGACATAGAGTGGTTATAAGAATTACAACCTTGTTTTTCCTAACTAGTTCATTTAAATTCTCAACCTTAATGTTCTGTTAGCCTTCCATTTTCTTGCTAATCTGCTTTAGGAAAATAAACAAAGTACAAACCTAAGTATCTTACAACTCAAAGTGATATATACCTGGAGGGAGAGAGATAACGTTAGATAGCAGTAATTTTTTGTGGCTTCGTTGGTGTTGAACCCTTGACCACTGATGTTGATATTAACACTCCTTATCTTCATGGAAATTGCCAATGAACTTATTGGTTCTTTTCTTCCCAAGACTGGGAAAATGGGACAGAAAACAGTTTTTCATTTGGAGAGCGTGTGAAGCATTTTTTTTTGTCCAACATGGTTGAGCTCAGCCTTTGGGGATGTGAGGAAATGTGTTGGTCTGTGGGGAGCAACATGGAACCATTGCATCTCTTCAGAGGTAGGATCCGTGGAGTGGACTAGCCTGTTCCACCCAGCCTTTAAGGTTCTTTTTAAGTCTGTGTCCTCATTGCAGATACGTCACTGTCTTGCAGACTGATTACATGCTGGGATCACTGTTCTCATACAGTACTCTCAGCTATGATGTGGCATTTTCATGGTGCATTGTTCACTCACAGCAGAACATTGCAACTTCTCAGGGCTCTTTCCCTGCTTTCCAGAGCTACAGTAAATCACGCTTCTCTGAATACCATTGCAGGAAACTTGGTCCGTCTTTGCTGGGCTCCTATCAGCAGTCAACATTTCCTTCAGTGCACTGTACAATTTCCCACTTGCATAAGAAACTAGCACACAACTGATGAGGTTTGGAGTCACTTCTGAATGTGGGTCACCTTTGGTGTGGCATCAAGCTATATGTGGTTCTGGGAGACCTGAGAGCCAAGAAGAAGAAAGTTTCAGAAGTAGCATCTACAAAGTAGTTGGAGGTCCCTGGGAGATGGAAAACTGATTTTGTAAAATAAATCTCTGTCATATTTCATATGCAGTGCAATACTAGTCCCTTTTTGAAATCTCTTGTGGTTAAACACTTCTATCATGTCCTTACCACCTGCTGCAAATCCAACACGAAAACAAAAATAACCAAATCTTAAGTTGTAGCAGCTGAACCTGTTTCAAATAAATTGTAAAAGCTATTGTTTACGATAAGTGTTATCTGATTGCTGGCAGAACCTGTGTTTATTGCTTTTTCCATTGTACAGAGAGATTTGTAAGTAGACAGAAGTCTATAATTATACTTAGTGGGATTGGAGAGCATATAAAGCATAAAATGAAATTGCTTGGTTTTAATCTGAAGTAGTATCACATCAAATTTTCCATTTTTTTACATATCTTGGAACAAATATTTTTCTCATTCTTTGAATAACATTGGAGGACATTTAGAGACTATCACAAAGATACTTTGTGCAGACTGTTTTCATGTACTTGATGTTTTGAAATGTTAGCACTAAAAGTCAAACACCGGGTACTTATTGTGCTGGTGGTCATGAAGAAGAGCTATAAAGTGCAGTCTGACAAGTGTCAATGACTATCTGGAGTGAATCTTTCATTTCAGAACAGTAATTGGGTCTTTTTTCCTCTCTGATTAAAAAAACAACAAACAACAAGCCAAGTGCAAATGGATCATACAGTTAATTTTTTTCTGTGTTCTGGCAGTCCTCTTTAGAGCTCATTCCTCTTTTTTTATTTCCCACATGAGGAATGAAGAACAGAAAACCCCAAATTATCTATAAAATCCCAAGTTGCAGCTGTAAAGTCTCAGCTCAGATATATTCAGCTGTATATTTTTGGGTGCAGTTGGCTTCGTGTCTTTATTATTTATTTACAGTTTATATTATATTAACTTTTTTTTGTAAGGATAGAAGAATTTATATATAATACTTACATGTTTTGATTTTGTCAAATAATGTCACACTTTATGCTTTCAGAGCAGTCAACAGCCCAATCCTCCTGGCAGTCCCAACAATCAAGATCAGACAAGTGTGATCCACCATGTGCAGGGTTTATTTTGATAATAGGTGAGCCTCACTGCTGTCCTCATTTTGTGTACTGATGGTGCTGGCCAAGGCTGGCAGTTGTGATGTTTCTGCTGGCTGCCTCAGTCATAGAGTCACAGAATGGTTTGGATTCAAAGGAACCTTAAAGATCATCTAGTTCCAACCCCCTGCCATGGCCAGGGACACCTTCCAGTAGAATTCATCCATGTCCGTACCATCTGGACCCAAGGAAGTGGTAAATCCTTACGAATTTGAGATGTTGACTCAGTGAGAGGTGACCACTGTTGTCCAGGAGAGATGGTTTTAGTTATGGGTAAGACCTGCATACTGGGGACCCCTGGTGGTCTAGTGGTTAGGATGCAGCACTCTCACCGTCACGGCCTGGGTTCGATTCCCGGTCAGGGATACTCCCCCGGGCAGATGGAGCTCGTCAGCCCTGTAAGGCCATCCATCTCAGAGAAGGTCACTCTAAACAAACCTACGTCCTGAGGACCTCGCTGCCATTGTCCAAGCTTGCTCGGCCCCCGCAGATGAACCTTATGATTAAAGGGTGGGCTCAGTTCAGCACACACTGTGTCTCACCTAAAAAATCCACTGCACAGGCTCGAAGGGTAAAGACCTTTCCCAAATCTTCATTCATGAAGACTGGCCATACATACATACATACAAGACCTGCATGTTACAATCTCTGTAATACAAGGAATGAGGTTACTCACCAAAAGGGGGTTGATCTGTGTTTTTCATCTGTTAAGGCCACATCTGTACTGGGGAGATTAGGATACATCTGTTTGACTAGACTGGAGCTAACCTTGGTAGGGTTGTGTGCTGGACAGCCATGAGGGCAGCACCTTTACCCTCTGCAAAAGCAGGGGAGGGAAGGGGAGGATCCCTTTTGAAAAGAATGTTTTGGGAACACACCGAAAGCACTTCTCTGCTTTTGAATCAAAAGCAGCAGAGGGTAGGCCCTGTGAAAGAAAATTTTCCTCCTCAGAGTTGCATGACCCAAATTCCTTTTAACCCAGAATGCTTCATCATACTATAAGTTTTAGACCATTGTGATTGCTTGTCTTAAAATGAGAGATTTTTATGAAACTTAATCTGAATGTTCACTGTCTTATAGAATGTGCATGTAGGAGCATATTTGGCACAATTTGAATATCAGATCTTTGAAATCCATTCTTCCAGTATTTTTTCCTTAGACTCACATGTGCGTGGTAGTAACACAAATTATATTGAATAATGTGATCATGATGCTGGGTCAAGAAAAATGTACCAGGATGTCCAAGAGTAAGAGGACCAGGTTGGTTTGGGCTCTCACAAGGATGACTAGCCTACTTATGTCTTTTGAAATTGCAGCTCCTCCTTTCCCAGCTATAGCTAATGGTCTATAGGATGGAGACAAGGCATGATGATGCTATCTACTCAGCTGGGTGGAATTAACTTCACAGGTGCTTGTACATCTTGTAATGCCATAAAAATGAAGTGGTACTTGGTGGATATGATTTTAATAATGTCAGGCTCCTCAGGTACATGACAGGTAATGCCAAGAAATGTAAAGTCACAAGCCACCATGTAGATTGAGTTCTGTGTAAGGTCAGGCAGCAGCTGTCTTAAACATGCAGTGCAGGGATGCCCACAGATGTCCACTCTCTGTCCCTTGCTCTATGCTACTAGCTCCTAAATTTATCCCAATAATCTGGAAGAACATGAAGACTTTAAACCAAAGCACACGATGCCCTGGGAAAGAGGAGAAGCCCTCATGGCCATGCCAGGTCTTGAGGCTCCTGGAACAGCCAGGAGCTGACCAGAGATCCCATGGTAAACCTGGGGCTGTACCTGCTGTACACTGTTACTTGTCTTCTAGAGAACTGAAGCGCAGGGTGCTACCTCAGCTCTTCTCCTTTATTTTCAGTATTAAGAACAGATTTTTTCTTCACTTTACAGTTTAAATTAGAATTCTTGCATGATTTCATTCTTTCTTCTGCTTTGAAAGGCTAGATTAGAAATGTAATTTAGAAACTTCTTTGTTGTATTGGCTAAAAGAATCTCTTCCACCGTTTATTTGCGTTGTGTCTTTTGCATCTGTATTTCTGCCTCTCATATGTGTACCTGACCTGCCATGGTGGAATTCAGATGTGGTTTAGGGTGTCTCACCCTGATGGCATGGTCACTGCTGACAGCTCTCTTTGTCAACCTGTAGCAGTAGTTTCTCATGCTGCAGACGGGGAATAAATGTCTGAAAAGCAAATGCAGTTGTAAAGCCCAGTGAGAGAGACATTAATTTCCTCTCTCTGAAAATGCACCATCATTCCTGTTTTAAAGATAAGAGAATGCACCCATAGAAAACAAAACCATCTCTTTAATTGTGCTTCTTGTTGGGAGCACTGTTTGGAAACTTTGGCCATTTGTGACATATTTTGGAGACTGAAAGACTTTCTATGTAAACTGTCAGTAACTGCAGGAAGCTTTTCTATGTTGTGCAATCCACTTGGCTCAAAGTGGGTGATGAGAGACTCTGAGACTGTTGTCAAACCAGTGCGTGACATGTGGGTGACACTTAGGGGCTGGTCAGCAGTCAGTGGAGGCCGTTAATTTAATGTCTAGACAGCAGTAAAAATGTACAGCAGTGGGATCCTAGATGGTCTGTTTGACTATACCTTCAGAAAGACTTCTTTCAAGGTATTTCTGTTACATCTGTATCCTACAGCCACAATGACTGTCCTGAAGATAGATAGCAACAAGAAGGGTTCATCAAACAGGTGACTGCTGTGTATGTAAAAGATACATGTTTACTATTCTAAAAAAAAGAACTCCATTATCCTTTTACTTCTGGGCCAGCTGAAGTTTAGAAAAGGTGGACATGTAGAAGTTGCTGCTAAATTTCCCGCTGGTTTATGCGTCATGCCCAGTCTCTCTTTGCCCAATACTTTGGAGAGATTCAGGCTTCTTGCAGTGAGTATATAGCTGCCTTCCACTAGTTGATAGAAAATTATAGCATTAAATACAGCATTGAATCCACCTCCCCCAACATCACAAAGCGTCAGGCATTCAGACCCATCTACTCCTAGCCCTTATTTTTAGGACCTCCTCCCGAAGACAGGTTGTCTACTCCTCTGACCAAAAATCCAAACTGGCATGTGATGTTCTTTTTTCTTATTGTTACAAAGCCAGCGCCAACAGTTGAGGTGCAGAAGCCAACAGGTAGTTTGGTGGGTAAGAGTAATCAGGTCACTGATATAGAGGTTTAGAGATAAAACTGGCATGCAGCTACGGAGCTTGGGAGTTCAGAAAACCTTAGCTAAGTGGCTCCTAAACATGTTGTATTAGTATTGCTGCCACAGGCTTGAGAGGCTCCTTCCTTATTCTTCGGGGCACTAAAGAAAAATTATAGGCCAAGGAGAACTCTTGGAGAAGGTGAGATGACTCAGGTGCCTGTGCTGATGTACCAAAGCATGTGGAGAGAAGCTCTGCATGTGGCAGAGCTCCCCAGGGTTCAGGCAAGGCGAAGAGGTCCCCTGAGCCCCAGCAGCACTCCTGGCTACACCCTGCACACACTCCCGGGGTGCTCAAGCAGCCCTTTGGATGTTTTTCATGATCTGTAGAATGTTTTCCCTAGGCCCATATGTTTTCCCTTTTGTATAGTGCTCTGCTTCCTTGCCTGAGGAACAGTTGCAGACATCTATTTCCCTCATCCTTTCTGAGCCTCTTCTAAGCTTCCTTCCCTCCGCAAGTCTTTGATATATTCCCTTCCCTTCCTGATCTGAAGACTGGTAAGCACAGCAGGTGAGGAGTGTTAGTGCTGCATCTGCTGCTAATTGGGCTCACAGGCTCATTCAGAGAGCACTGGCAAGTGATGTGCTGAGTTAATCAGGAGCTGGGTTTGTAGGAGAATGTTCATATTATGTAGGGTAAGTAGAGATTTGCATGTCAGCTTTTAAAATGGGAGCTTTCCAAACTGAGCCTGGCTGCTGCTTTCCATTGTTGGTCTCTCCATGGCCCCCATCTACATGGGGTGTCTCAGCACCTTTATCCTTGCAGCAGCCTGGGAACATTGAGGGATGCTGCCATTCCTGGCTAGGGGATGAATGCCTGGGAATCCAGGGTTTAGGGAGAAGCTTTAACAGCGCTTTGCATTCAGTGGTGATACTGGTTTCAGCAAATTCCTGGCTGTTTCTTCCTCCAAACAGCAGCAGGTGAAGTGTTGACATATCCTTCCTATTCCTGCCCCTACTAGGAGGGCAGCCATCCCTACCGAGGACATTGGAGAGGCAGCCGGGGAGAGGGAGCCATGTCCATCACAAACACCAGCACCTGATGCTGTCCAAGTGCATCTGGCATCACTGAGGAGGTTGTTTCACTAGTCTGAGACAGCATGTTGGCTTTGCTGCCTTCCTCCTGCTTATTCCAACCTCTGTGCCACTATGGGCTTCTCCAGTCTCCCCTCTTCCTCTGCTCCTATAGCTGATTGATTGTGGATCCTTTAATCAGTCCAATGCAAAATTACCCTTCTCCCTGTAAAATACAACAAAAACTTGCTTTTAAGATCATTCTGCTCAGTAATTTGTTTTACAGGGCAGTGCCTGTGGGCTCTCAGGGCAGCACAAGTGTGGAGGCAGCAAATGGCAGGCGGGGGAAGGCAAGAACTTCTTAGGCTGACTTTGCCTTTGAAGCCAAGGTATCCTTTAAATACAGCATCAGTGTTTTTGCCTAAGGTCATGCAAGAATGCTTGGCAGAGCAAAGAGCTGAAGTGGGCCTCCCCAGATCCAGGTTACCACTCTAACCCCAGGACTGTTTTTCTTCCAGCATTTGAAAATGGTCTGAACCTCCCATGAGGTACTTTGTGAGAACTTTTTAGGCAAAGATTTTGCTCTAAAAAAGCATGACTGTTTGCTTTGTAAGAGGAAATTCTTGTTCCTGTTTCCTTTCAGATGTAGTCCTTCTGTTCTTGGCTTGCTGACTTGATGATATCACTCCCCATGCAGTGGGCAAAAGCTGTTTTCCCTGTATTGAAAGAGCCAGGAGGAGCAGCTGCTATTCTGCCTCTAATCTCTAGTTCTTCACCCACTCCTTTGGCATGCCAATGCGAGCCAGGACCAAGGAGCTGCGTGGGGAACACAGATGCAGAAGTAAATTTGCTGTGTCACCCTTGAGTCTCACAGGCCAGAAGTGATTCGCTGATGTTTGTTCATGACGGATCCAGAGTTTGTGCAGTGTGTCCAGGGACTACTGATAGCTGGCTATGGAGCACACCCAGGCTCTTTGTCAAAGCCACCTGTGTCAGTGGAGGTGGAAGTCCTCACCATCTGGTGACTTTCCTGTGACACTGTATGGAAAATGAGATCTTAGTACGTACCACCTGCTGCCACAGGATGCCCATTAAGTAGCTGGGGGCACAACAGCATCTTTTTGGTTGCCTGCATGCAGTTGAAAAACTGTATGATCAATTAATTTCACTTTCTTACAGGCACCTTCCTTCAGTCAGGTACTCTGACCTCCATTTCTTCCAGAGGACCATCCTCCATTTGGGTCTTTGGTGCTTAACTGCACTTATTTTATGTGTATGGAAGCATTTAAACTTTCTCCTCTCTTTTTATGTCCTTTTCTGATGATGATATCTCATTCTTTTTAAAAATAGAGTAATTGCTTCAGCACTATTCACAACTCAGTCGTGCAGGTGCCTGGGTAAATTATCCCATGCATGCATCTAGCTTTCACTCCAGCAGTCTTCCGTAATTGACAATTAATTTGTGAATCTTTTTCCGTGCTGTTCTTTCACCTTGAGTGCTGGGCGTACTGGATCTCTGCCACCTCATATTTCCTGGATAAAGTCACTGTGGCTTTTTGTCTTACAATGTCTGACTCCTAGCCAGTGCAACTGGTTGAAAAAAAACCCTGCAAAATATAATGTGCGTTGGAAGATTCATTTAAAAAGGCAGAATAGTTGCTGGAGAACAGTCTCTGTAAAACAAAGAGAAAGTAAAAAATGTTGGTCTATCCAGAGAAATTTCAAGAGAAGGTATTTACCAAGTAACACAATTAGTCAAAGCCTTTGTCACAAACATTGCATTCTTCATTCTTTTGTTGTGTGAAGAGGGGATGATATAAATCATTTTCTGGGATGCCTTATGTCCATCCCATTCAGATGTATGAAATTCCACTGTGGTGGTGCTTTGATTTCTAACCTTTAAAAGTTATGAGCTGTGACAGAGAAAATTATAAACTCCCATTTGTTTTGTGTGCTTGTGTGGGGAAATTCTATCCCAGTCCAAGCACCGTGGAGCCTACAGTGCCTTACACTGATTTATGAAGCCTTTTCCTTGATTTGCTTGCAGCTGGTATGTGTAAGGCCAAATTCAGTTACCACACCTGCAGTAAATCAGCAATATATAAATGTTTTTTAACTTGGGAAAAAATCCATTAGTGGTTGAATTAAACCTTTAAAGGACTCTTATTTCCTGAGCGTTAGGCTACTATAACTTTTATGTGTGATTTTAACACATTCTGAAGTGTTAGGCAAACTACAAAGAGCCAGTGAGTATGTAGGTGACGGTTGTTAATGTATTTTAAAAATGGTTTGCTTCTAATAAAAAGGATTCTGTCGTGTAAATGTTGAAGTATCAGCTCTAATGAGGGGCTTACAAATCAGTCAGAAGTTGGTGACTTGGTAGGTTTTATTGTTTTCTTCACCTAAGAGACCATCTCTGTAATAATATTTAGGTTTCATTAGGGACAAGGAAAAGACTTTAGAGAATGACAGGAGAAATCAGCCAGTTTTTGGTAATAAACTTCCCTCTCTTCCATTTTCTGCATCCCCTTCTCCCCTTTGCAGTCACGGGGACCTGAGCAGGGAGCAGAGGGTGACCCACAACCTCCTTGCCACAAAGTCTGAAGATGCCCATGTGCACAGCCATGCCCTGACATGAATTTCCCAACTGCCCTGAGCGTGTCCTGCCTCAGCAGGAGGAGTCAGGGTGCCCAGCATTGGAGTGAGCTGGCTTTTCATGGTGGTAGATCGGGCCAGGCACACAGTGTCCTGTTAGATCTGCCATCTCAGCTGCTTGCTTGGGCATTTCCATTGCATTAAAAAGAGCCAGAGCTTAAACAGTTCAAGCACAGCAAGTCTTGGATAACTAACCCTTGTAATTCTGCTGGCGTGCTGGTGGCCATATGGATGCTGCTTGCATGGGCCACTGGGCAGTGGCAAAATTTGGAGGCCTGTCCTACAGTTTTGTCTTCTTTCTACTTCTGTAATGCCCTCTCTCCTTCCTTCCCTTTCTCTTTCCTTCCCTTTGCACCTCCCAAAATGTATTTCAGCCAACATAGCCGAGCAGGTACAGAGAAGTAAACAAGTTGCATCACTACACTAAATTGCTTTCTCTTCCCTTTCCTCCTCAAAAGCACAGAAGGGAATAGAAACGGAAGATTAGTTGTGTCGGAGCTCCATCCTGGTGCTGTTCCCGTGCCATGGATTGCTCAGAGCTGAGCATGTACGTTTTGCCTGGGATAAATAACAGTGAAACTCTGTCTCAATTTTCTCTGCAGTTTCTCCCTCTTGCATTCATTTTAAAATTTCATTCCTCACTCCCATTATTGCCAGGCCTGCTGTTCTGTGCCTGAGGGAGCCAGGTAAAACATTTTTATTTACTTTTGGTTTGGTTTGGTTCCACTTGTAACTTCCTGTCTCCAAATTTTTTTGCGGGTTTTTTGTTTTCCAGTGACTTAGGGAGGAAGCCGGGCAGCAAGGAAGGAGTGACATTTTATACCACGTGTAAGACGCCTTCGGGTGTAAATCCATCTCCGGCAGCATTAGACTGCTGGCTAATTCTTTCCTTATAAAGTCATCTCAGTCTGGGCTTACTGTCTCCACCACTGGTTGTAGTCTTGATCTCAAAAACATCTACATGGAATGGAGAGCACCAGAAGTTGAGGAAACTTTGGAATTGTGGATTGGATTGTTTAGATTATTATTGGATAATGGGTTATTTGGCAGTTTAGGGGCATCAGGCAAGCTATGATTTTGCTGTCCAAAAGTCTCAAGCAGCAGTGGTTTAAAGACTTCACTCTTTTTCTGTGTATTCATTCTCCCTGCAGCTTTTCCAAGCTGCCTGTTCAGTTGTACTGATGCTGTAGTTTGAGACATTCCGTGAACCAGATTATCAACTGGTCTGGGCTAAAAATAATCCTTCAGCATAGGGAGGAGGGGATGAGTGGTGGCTTTTTTTCTACTTGCATCAGTTCACCACTTTGCAGGATGACCCACAGATGGTTGGAACAGGTCAAACTGAGGAACATCACAGTAGCATGCAAGGATAGGAGCAAGATGCTAGAGGTTAGGGAGACATAGAAACTCCAAAAACCAACTTTCCCCCAGAAATTTTGGCTTTCCACTTGGCAACTGGGTTTCGATGCACCTTGCTGCAAAAGTTTTCAGATGTTCTCACCATGCATGTCTGTGATAATTTCTGCTCTTGCAGCAGCTGCTGTATTGGTATCTCTGTGCTGTTGCTCTGTAGTTGATACATTAATTCAAGCCCACCTTTGCCAGCAGTTGCTGTGGTTGCTGGGGCAGAGACACACATCCCATTTGGCTGCTGTTGATGTGAGAACAGTAACCTTTGCAGAAGGCCAGAGCAATAGCATTTTAAACCACATACACTAAATCTGCAAGAGCCTATCTGTCAGAACACCCCAACATAAAAGGTAACATAAGCTTCCCCTTCTGCAGCATGGCTCAAAATTGGACTGATACAGAATTTACACAGCGACTCTTAGATCAGTGACTAAACGGTTTCTGGGGTGAGGATGATGGGTATTTTCCTACCTACGTGACAGATAAGGATGAGGATGAGAAGGAGTTTGCAGAAGAGGCTCAGAAGACCGAGATGCTCTCTGCCTGTTTGTAGTGGAAGAACCATGGGCAAGCCCATGTGGGTTAGCAGACCACTAGACTGTCTAAACGCTCTTAAGGGACAAAGTTCAATCAGCTTTCATTCCAAAGAGCATTATCAGTGTGTTACACTAATCCCATGTAACAGTACTCTAGCCTGACATAGGTACCGTGAAGTAGATTTTGGTGGCATGGCTTGCCCATGCTGGTTTAGCAAAGACATTAAGGTGCTGTCAAAGTCGACAGCCTTAAAGACTTTCTTAAATTGCTCTTCCCTTCTGATCGATAGCAACGACGCTTTGCCCTGAGTGGTTTTCAGTAGTTAATATGCCATGAACTCTGTAATATTGAAATTACTGACCAGTTGTTTTTGATCCTTCTGGCTATTTTAGTGTTTGTTTATAACCCTTGTTTTATTATTTTGAGATGTTGGGTTTTTTCCTTTAGCTGTGACCATTGTGCCTTGAAGTTGGAAGCGTTTTGCTCAGTCCGGTTGAGTGCTCCTGTCCCCATATGCACTGTACCAGACTGGGTCTAGACAACAGTGTAGCCTCCACTCACACAGTACAGGATCAGATTTCAGCTCTTCCAGGCCATGAAGTATCATTTCATTTTTAATTTTAAAGCCCATGGTAGAGGCAGGGGGGAGTAATCCCAAAATATTCACAGATACTTGAATGCACAGATGGGTTGTAGCAGAGATTTCCTAATCTTTCCCTTTTCAGGGAAAGAAATAGAAAAAAAACCCCAACCAAACAAAAAAAAAAAAACCCTGCCGGTCACTCAAGGCTTTGCTGAGAAAAAGGCGGATTTATTGAGGCTGGAGACATCCTGCTGTTAGGGCTACTGGGAAGGAGGGGGCCCAAGGTTCCTATTCATGCACAATAGTCCTATTCCCCCCCCGTTTCTTTCTTTTATTTTCCCTATACCTTTTTATTGCATTACCATGGTCTTGCCCCCCACCCCTCCTGGCCGAGTGTGCCTCTCCATCACTGCACATTGTGTTGCTTTTCCCCTGCTGTGCCACTCTCTTGTGTGCAATGGCAGCAGCAAAGTAAAACTGACTGAAATGCTGATCTCCGAAGCACTGGCACACAGTGCTTTAGAGATTAGGATTTTAGTGCATTATACTCAGCTGCTATCAGAGCAGAGCGCTGTGACAGGGAAACACAACACCACAGCCAGGGGTTCTGGCTTGGAGATGGAGCCCCAGTCCCTCCGGGCAAAGCACTTCACACTTCTCCTCCTGCAAAACATCTTTGGGAGCATATGCATGGATGGGCTTGAGTTTACTCAGTAGACAAGAGGAATATCCAAAGGCAAGTTGACAGCCTTTTCATCTAAATCATATCTATTATTAAGAAATTTTAAAAAAAGAAAAAAACTTAACAGCAAAACAAAAAAGTTTTTATGGTAAGATTTTTGTCACATATTCTATCTGTATCCTCAGTCTTTCTTTTCCTTTGCTGAAATTTAGCTTTTTATTTTGTTTTCCTAGAAACTAAGGAAGATGGATATTTTTCCTCTTGTTCCCTTAGACTTGCACGCTCATATTGCTGCTGTAGCAATTTACTCTAGATCTTGGTCTCCAAAGTTCTTGGACAGTACAGGCATTTTGGGAAATGCAGTGTCTTATGAGAAGTAACAGCAGGCTTGCTGCTTGTCCACCTTCCAGTGAGCCTGGCTGGGTTTTGCTGTGCACTTGCCAATTGCCACTGGAGCTGCTGCCTGTGAACAGGTTGGTCTGGAAGTACCCACAGCCAATTCTGGAAGGTGGACCACAGGAATTTTTTTATACGTCAAAGATGGCCATGCTAATTATTGCCCTCAGCTAATGCCTGCTCTTCATTGCTTTTGAAAGAATCATTACTTAATGACATGAAGTAATTTTAAAAACTTGGTGACCTCTAATACCTTTATCAAATATCAGATAATCACACATTTTTCAGTGTATAGTTTTTCCATTGGCTTAAGGCCACTTAGTTATATAAATATTAACACTTGCTACTGGTAGGTTTAAATCCCATTTAAAAGTATATTTATTCTGTATTCAGAAACGGAGGAAATCATATCAGGTACCAGAAGAAATGCTCTCTTCTGGAACAGTTAAATGTTTCTCCGGCACAGGCTGAGGTCTGTGCTGCCTGCAGATGCCGGTGAGCATCTGTTTTTCTCAAGCTCTTACTCATTCAGCAGCTCTTACTCCTCCTTGCTTCAGCATCCCGTTTCTCCTTCTCCCCAGCACCACACTTGGTTCCTCTTGCTTCTCATTTTCTTTGTCCATTGGCACCACTTTCCCTGATGGCTTCCTGCTCATTTTTCCTTATGCCATTTCTTCACGGTTTTCTTCTGGTCTTGCCTTTGTCCTTGACCTGACCTCCAAACCATAATGAATTTTCTCTTCTTTGAAACTGTCCACATCTTGGAGCTGGGTGCTTTATCACTCTTTCTTTTCTGTTCTCCTTCTCTGATCACTGTTTCATTCCATGCTGTAGGTTTCTTTCCTGCATATTCCATGACTTAAATCCCAGTCTACTTTTCTCATGTTTGCTTGACGTACCTTCCCTTCACAGCCATCCTTAAATGGGAGTTTCCCCTTTTTCCTCTCCTACTACCCTGTTGCTGTGAAGCTGTGAGGCACAAGCTGGAGATTTCCCACTGGTTTCCTGCTTTTCACCTTCTTGGTAGCCACTTTTAACAACAAATTTACTTTCTCATCACATGCAGTCCTGCACTTTCAGCGACTTCCAAATTCATGGTCTGACAGATTCATTGGGTATTCCACCAAGCTGTTGTTCATTTTGCTCTTTGCCAGCTTTTCCCAACATTTTTTTTACCTTTCTTTCCCTTCTCCTGGTTTTGCTACCTTCTACATACTGTCCTCTTACAACCTGTTTTCCTTTTTTTGTGTTTTCCATATAAAAGCAGAGTCTGGTAGCTTTGAAGCATCCCACAAGTGGCCATTTGTATTTCTGTTGTCTCTTTTCCCTTGTAAACATGAGAAGTCAGCACTCGCCCTGCTGGGGTTAGGCACAGTGGGAAATAAAAAGTGAGAGTCCTTGAGCTCTTCTTAGTGTGAGTTGAAGCACCCACCTGGCTTCTGTGCATACAGGCTGGGAATTGCATATGCAGGAGCAATGCCATACTCCATTCCTGTGGCTACAGACATCCCCTCTCTAATCATATGGAAACACTGAGCCTGTGGGCTCACACACAGGCCCTGGTGGCCTGCGATCCGCTCTTGGTCCCCTCTGGTCCCCCTGGATTCTGGCTCTGAAGAGCCTCCTCTGCTCATCTCTCTTTGAAAAGGTGCTGAAAAAGCAGCCCTGGGAGTGAAAGCAAGACAAGGCAGAGGAAAATATCAGAGGCAGTAAAGTGGCAGAAAGGTCAAGAAAAGTAGGGATGAATTACAGCCTTTCAGCTTAGCCAGGAACAGCACACCGGAGACTGTGATGGGTATTTCTCCGGAGGGAGGACACAGGTCACAGAGCTTCCAGCTCATACTATTCCTTCTAAATAAATAAACCAATAAATAAATAATGTACATATGGCAGAATTGTGAACATAATAGAATTGCAAAGCAGAAAATGCCTGAATTTGTCCCCAAATGGAAGTGGTGTACAAGTGATACAGAATACTGCTCTTCACCAGATGCAGCAGATTCTAGTTGAGCAGTACCGCTGTCAGGGTTGGTCCTCTGAGTGACAGTCCCCAGTCTGCTGCCAACAGACATGTGACTTAGATGGATGGTGAGCTGTCCTGGGCACTCTCTATTTTGTTGGATTTAGTAGCATTTCTTAGCTTTTGCATACAATGCCTCCCCTAGAAGTGGCTTGTCACCATGTTCACTATCACTCGTGTGCCATGTTTTCCATGCAAAAGAGCAAGGACCCTGATGGTGGGTGCCCACTGGGGACCCATAGTGACACCAGGTATTGTCCTGTGGTCCAGAGGCAGCTGTAGCACATCAGTGCAACCGATGATGTGTCTGAAAGCATGAAAATGGGGATTTACATTAGAATTTTGCTTCTTGAAGTATAATACAGGAAAAGTCATGCAATTCAGAATTTTTTACATTTGAATAACTCTCATCAGTGTTGTTCATATGTGCTGTCCCATCTATTGTGCATGTCTGACCCATAGAACTGTGTCAGACCAGGGCAGTACCATTGCTGTGAGGAAAGTGTTTGTTGGCAGGCTGGATGGGGCTTTGAGTATCTGATCTAGTGGAAGGTGTCCCTGCCCATGGCTGATTCTATAAAACCCACCATGCCGAGTCAGCTATATTTTTAATTCTTAACAGGAAATATGGGAATGTTGGTTTTTCTTACATCACAGGGAGAGAATATGTAAAGAAGGTCTCAAGTTTTCATCTGATTCTTGTGTCTCAATAAAGCTATTAAGGTAAAATTACAAGTCCGGCTGAACACCCCATGCATAAACAGCAGACTTCTGGCACATGCACTAGAATCTCATGAAGTATGTTTTGAATCACTGTGCAGCAGGTCTGTGTCTTCATCAAGTTTTTGTGATCAAAAAATGGCACCATTCTCTTAAAAATATGTCTATACCACATTTTCTATGAGCAACCTAATGCCCTGAATTTAAAGTTGCTCTGTGGGCAGTGCTGGTCCCTGACTTGGGGCTTCTTTTTGAACAGGGGAAGGGAGAAAGGAAGGACTGAGAATCCCGTTAATTTATTTAATTTATGTGTATGCTTTCAAAAAGTAGTTGCAATATTTGGGCCAGGTAGTGATTGCTCAGCACTGGCTCTGTTTCAGTACTCACACCCGGCTACCCAAGAGTGGTTTTTGAGGTTTTGCCCTTGGTCTCTTAATTTAGGTGATGCTTTGGGAAGGCACTGCTCTGGATGTGGTGCAGAACTGGTGCTTGCTCCATGCCGGTTGCTGCTTTCCTCTGGGCTGGCTGAGAAGCTGGTGTGCTGTCTGACCTTGGGCCAGCTCAGGAGCAGCTTAGTAATACCAGACACAGCGTGGTCTAGTGGCCTGAAATCCTACGAGCCAGGGAATAATCTGCATCTCATGCTCTCTGTGCTGTCAGGTCCTGCTGCCTGCTCTGCACGGGGGACCAGTTGCCATATGGCTGTAGCACAGCTGTGCAGCCTTGCAGCTCACTGCTGTTTGCCTCTGCCCACGGCCTGATTTTACAGGGCTCTTGCTGCTTGGGAATAAGGGGAAGCCCCACGGTTTGCTTGGTGCAAGTTGGACCGGTTCTCACTCTTGGCAGAGAGGAGGACGTTGGTGCACAGGAGAATGGGTCCTGTGAGGCAGCGATGCCTGTATGGGATGGAGTGGTCGGTCCATTGCTGTTCCCAGAGTCACCTGGTGGTACAGGCAGGATTGCTGTGCCACAGCCACGGAGAGCCCAGCAGCAATGTCGTTGTTCCCTACCTGCTCCCACTCTGCCAGATTTATGCAAGAGGCAGGCTAGAGGCATGGCCCAAGCCAACAGGTCTAACCCCTGCACCACTCTAGCTGTGCATGTGTAAAACCAATATATCTGTGCCCACTTGCTTGGGCAGAGCAGTGTGAGTATGTGGGCAGGCAAACCTTGCTTTCCTGTCTTTAGTGTAAGGTCTGGGAAGGGCAGGATAACAGCAAAGCAAGAAAAAAAAAATTCACATCCAAAAAGTGACTTGCGTGAGAGGATAGGAAAATGATGCCAGACTTTTCCAGAAGCTGGTGAGTTTAAAAGTAAGTCGGGGCATCATTGCTTCTCTGGGAAGCAATGCAGAGAGGTCAGAGCTACTGGGGCATATATGACACCATGCTGTTGTGCCTCTTTCTCATGAGGTTTTCCTCGTGCCAAGTTTGTACTGTTAGTGCTCTGCCTCCTGCCAAACCATGTGTGTGGCAGCCTTGAACAAGTGGGATGGGATGGGCACAGGATGGGTTGGTCTGGGCATCCCAAGAAACCTTTTTAGTGCTCTGCGGGACTTCACATCTTAAAGGTCCAAACCTGACCTTTATTCACCTACACCTTTTTTTTTTGTCCCCGTGGAAGAGAAGTATCCATTTGCTCAACATTTTATAGATAGATTCTGTACTACCATGAAGTGCTGTGACTTGATGCAGGGAAGCTGCTGCCCGATGAAAACCTTCTGTAATGGGCAGGCAAGATCCAGAACCTCAGGCAAGATCCTGGATCATATTTCCCTCAGCTAAGTGAGGATCTGAGTGGTGGTCAGACTCACTCTGCTGCTCCTCATGGATGTGGTGATACAGCCACACAAAGGAGCTTTCTGCTTTTTAATAGCCATTTCAAACTCTATAAATAACTCTATAAATATTATTGTTTATTTTTAGTTTTACTTGTGTCATACCCACAGACATACATATAAAAAAAACAACTCTGACAAGAAAATTACATTGGAGTTGGTCTTTCCAGTGGTTATTTTTCTCCTGCATCTCCAAACAAGTGCTTTAAGCTTTAGGTCATTTTTAGAAACCTCCATGAACATCAGCATCAGAGTAAGGCATCCTGTATTTGTTAAATCACCATCTTCACATACTTTAGCTTTCTGCATGGCAGTAAGGGCAGACACCAGGCTCACTGCTTGCTTACTCACATATTTGTGCTTCAGATGTACGTTACAGGGGTTTTACTCGCTCTTGAGAGGCTGAGTGCTTCCAGAAGGGACTGTCACTGTGGATGGGGCCTTACTGCAAGTTGCTGTAGTGGATAATGAGCACAAACCTATTAAATAGTGACACATGAGATTCCCTATCAGATAACGTAGTGCTGCTAATTTGGGTGTGAGGGAGACGATGAGGTCATGAGCACGGACTATTAGGAATACCAGTGAGTAAGCAAGGAGGGAATAGTCAGCAATGTTGATTTAATTCTTGTAGAAAAAATAGAGGCAGAAATACATACAGTTTTGTGATTGCTTTAAAATAAACCCAGCTGCAATGTAGAAAACTCCACCAGAAAGCCAGAAGGCCTTTAAATATAGAAAGGCTTAAATCCAGGTGACATAGATGGAGTCAGATATGGTCATAATGGCATTTTCCCTTTGTAATTCATGAAGGTTATTTTTTGTAAACTTTCTTTTCATATTTCTGTGCAGACACTGTATTACATTGACATTGATTCACTGAGTTTATTTGTCAGCAGTAAAATGAATGAAATTCTAGATGTACAATTTCAACCACCTGCTGTTGTTTACTAGTGAGACTACCAGTGACCCTTAGCATCTATAAATACTTAACTGTGAATTAAAAGGAGGGAACAATCCAGTAGTTTTTCTCTTCCTCATCTTTCCCAGGCACTTTCTTCCTCTGCTTCCCCCCCCCCCCATTGTTATTTTCATTCTCATCTCCTCCGCTTCAAGAAAAGCCAAACATTAAGAGGAAGATTTAATTTCTAGTGAACTGGAGACTTGGTCATTCGTTAAAAGACTCATCAAGTTGTTAGACTGTGTGAAGATTTTTCTCTGGTCTATGTGGTGCTGACTTTTGGTAATGGCCTTTTAAAGTGAAAATTCAGATTAGAAATATCTGAACATTATTTTTAGCTCTCCTGAGCTCATAGTTCTTATTAAGGAGAAAGTTGTTTGCAGTCATTGATTAGTTACAATTGTAACTTCCAAATAGCTTTAGGCAATATTACAGCAGGACTGCAGTATCCAGTCTCCTTTCTCAGTGTGGAGGATTTTTTCCCCTTTTCACTACTTTTGCAGGTTTGACAGGGACCAGCAGGTTTTTTATTTTATCGCAAGACTTGAAAAAATGCACGGTTTTTAGTCAAGCCTACCTCATCCTTTCGAACCACTAAGAAAAATTTTTCTCCTCTGTAGTCCAATCTTTCACCAAGTCAAATTCACCTGGTCCCTCTGTGATGTGAGCATCTCAGTCTGCAAGACTATTACTTACTCTTAGATAAAAGCTTGGACACTAGTACCATCCCCATATCAGAGTTTCTCCAGGCCTTATTAGCTTTGGTTAGAGATTTTAGGCTGGTTGGATGTTCAGCTTTTCTGCCTGCTCTGAGGGTATGCTGAGCTCACAGCTCTGTGCTCTTGTTGCGAGGAGGGAGTCTATGAATTTGACTTTCATGCTGCAGAGCAGGGCAATGCTTCTTGCCTGGCTGTCCTGATTTGGGCTGGGGTAGCTAATTTTCTTCACAGTAACTGGTATGGGGCTGTGTTGTGTTTGTGCTGAAAGCAGTGTTGATAACACTGGCGTGTTTTTGTTATTGCTGATCAGTGCTTGCACAGAGTCAAGACCGTTTCAGTGCCACAGCCCACCAGTGAGAAGGGTCTGGGCGCACAAGGATTTGGGGGTGGGGGGACGCAGCCAAGACAGCTGACCCCAGCTGACCCAAGGGATATCCCAGATCACAGGGTGTCATGTTCAGGATATAAAGCTGAGGGAAAGAAGAAGGAAGGAGGGAATGTTCAGAGAGATGAGGTTTGTCTTCCCCAAGTCACTGTTACGCATGATGGAGCTTGGCTGAACCCTCTCCTGAGGATGGCTGAACACCTGCCTGCCCATGGGAAGTGGTGAATGAATTCCTTCTTTTGTTTTGCTTGTGCGCGTGGCTTTTGCTTTCCCTAGTAAACTGTCTTTATCTCAAGTCCTGAGTTTTCTCACTTTTACCCTTCTGATTCTCTCCTCCATCCCACTGTGGGGAGTGAGTGGGTGGCTGTGTGGGGCTGCATTGCCAGCTGGGGTTAAACCAGGACAGTGGTGTCACACCTCTAGACTTTGCTGTGGTTACTGTCGACACCACTGGGTTGACTAAAATCTCTGACAAAAGGACAGTTTCAGTGCCATTCATAAAAAAACCCTGAAGCAACCAGATGGAGGTAGTTGCTCTGTGTGGGTCTGTAACAGGATGTGAAGGGAGATCTCTTACAGAGACAGCCCCATCAATCCCTGCTGCTAAAAATGCTCCAGTTTCCACACAGCATTTCTGCATTTATGGAGTGGGAGCGAATGAGACACTTCTCTGCCTCAGGATTAGGGCCATTGGTGGTGCTGCTGTCTGTTCACCCACCTTTACACAGAGCAGAGATGCTTCCAAAACAGAAATCTGGGAAGGACCCACCCGAGAAAAGGTGCAATTGTCCAGGAGTTTGTCTACTTTTACTAAAACTGAGCCCAAACCAAATATTTTCTTCTAAAAAAGAAAACATTCTTTTACTTTATGCTTTATGTTTTGTTTTGGTTAGCCAACACTTTTTTCTCTAAACCCTATTATTCATACAGCCCCAACTGCTACAGGATTTCAAGTTAATAAACTCCTGAGGAGAGGCAGTGCAAAATTTGTACCAGATCAAAATGACATGGAGCAACACAGTGGGAGTATGTAAACCAAAGAAGCAATCAGGTTTGGGGTTCAGCTGCTTTTTGATCCCAGGAATGGGGATTTTTCTTCATCAAAATACATTTCTTGTTTTCCGGTCAACTGTTGTTACAGTCTTTTCTTCAAATCTTCCTACAGGGAAATTTTTCCAGCTACAGCTTTTCTATTTCACCAATGATAGCATCTTGTGCTATGTAGAAATAGGGATTTTTACAACAGGGTGGCTGAAGTCATTCAAGGACGTAGCCTTGCAGTCTGCTCTCATTGAGCAACCACATAGCTTGATGAAATGGCTGAATTTGGAGATAGGATTTCCGACTGTCCTCCTTAATTTCGTACATTAAAAAGTGAAAAAATACTGCTTCCAAACTTTTTCTCATGAGAAATTCTCCCGGATTCTACTATTTGTGTCCTGAGTATGATGAGAAGCGTTCTCTTTCCACGATGATCTTTGCAGTATTGTCAATAGGAACAAGGAGATGTTGGTCTCCAGAAAGTTTTACAGAGAAACTTATTACTATTTCCTAGTGTTTTAAACTAGGAAAATTAATTCTAAGCTGTTTTGCCTAAATGGCTGAGCTTTGTCGTTTTACCTACAATTAAAAAAACTATCAACGTTTGCTGAAGGGAAAGAAGATAATTATATAGTAAAATTGTTGTTATTCACTTTTTTTTAAAGACAAAGAAAAATCCATCAGAACAGATGTGAATCCGCAGACCTTCAGTATTTAAGAATAATTGCAGTACCCAGTATAAGCCAGTATTTTTTTCCTCTGTAATTTCAGTGTAGTTTTTCTTGTGCATTTCCAGGTTGGTCATGCCTTTTCATAAGCTCTTTCATAGGATAGTCCGTGTTTTCTGAGCTCGATTAATCCTTTTTTTGGAATTGGCGTGCTTTTATTTGCCATGTTGTTATCACAGCAGGAGGAAGGGGAAATGTGTGATGATGGAAGAATTTTTAACGTTTATGTATGCCACACATGAAGTTAGGGATCCCATGAGATTTGTTTGTGTTCTTGTATATGTGTGGATGAACATCTGTGGAATGACAGCTTAACAACTTCCTTCTGACATTATAAAGGGGCCACAATGGTACTATTTTTTTTTTTTTTTGTTGGGTTTTTTTTGTGTTAACACTTTGAGTTCTGTGCTGATTTCAAGCTCTGTTCACTCCATAATCAGTTAGAAAGTTGCATTTCCTGGGAGTCAATTACACCTCAGATTTCGAATTAATAATGTCAGAATAGTAAGGCTTGAATCTTCAGGTAACAAGGGTTTTCATCTGAGCTCCTTCCTTGTTATTTCCTATACTGACTTGCTTGCTTGAGACATAATCTTTTTCCTTCCCCTTCTAATCTCCCTCTCGATGGCCTGAGGACTGTTCTGCAGGTAGTCTAATTGTCAATTATACCTCAACAACCTGAACATGCAGAGGTGAATACGCCTCGCTGCTTTGTGTCTCATAGAGTAGACATAATTTTGAGAGAGCAGAGAGATGTTGAAGTTCTCCATGAAGTTTTCATGCTTGGGAATGCTAGGCTGGGAAGGGCTCTCAGGTCAATAGGGCTGGTTACTATCTCCATCCTTTAATAAACCATTGAAATTCCAGCTTACACCTTGGCTTGTTTTATGTCTTTATCTCAGCTATTTTTGCACTGTGTGAATTAAGTTTGTGTTATTGGTGCACAAATGAGTATAAATGTATCCTTAGTAAAGTTCAGACTGGAAATGGAAGACTGGATTTGAAAGCAGCATTTTAGCAAGTTTCTGCATTAACTTCCCAATAGGACTAATAAAGACTAAAAAGAAAAACCAACCCCAAACCCCCAATAACAACAAAATGCCTCACAATCTATTTTTGAGGGCCTGATCCAAATCCCAAAGCACAAACCTAATCAACATCCTAATGATTAGAAAGTCTAATGTACTTTCCTGGTAATCTCTGCCTCAAACCCTTAATTTCTGTCTGAGCTATAGCAGATCTTTTAAGACGTTAACTTGTCTGGTTTACAAATTCTGAGCGATCAAAAGTCCACACCATCCTTATGGTTTTTTTCCCAGTGATTAATTACTACATGAAAACAACTGGTATTTAATATGTATTAACTATTTCTGTCTTGGTTTTAATTTTGCTTTTGTCTTCTCATTCAATCTTCCAATAGATTAAAGACTTGTCTTTAGAGATGTTGGTCAACTCCCTTGTTAACCTCTTTCTCGATAACATTGTGTTTCTTGAGTCTGTCATTTACAAGGGAGGTTTTCTGTGCATTTGCAGATTTTATTTAGTGAATACTTTTTGATTTATTTTTTCTATTTTATAATAGAGACAGAAGTACTGGTTTTACTAATTCTTTATGCTTTTCCTATATACTGAAGGATTTATTCAACCGCAAAACTGCAACATTGCATAGAAATCTAATGCTCAGTTGGTAATTTATGATAACCCCTTCTTAGCGATGGAGTATTGATTTCCCCAGCCTCTTCTAAGGGAAAGAAGGGTAGCTTGAGTATTAGAATTCTCCTACCACGATAGCTCTGTTTAATATTGATTATCATAACCATATAAACTCTTGAGATCTAGTTGATAGAAAGTTGCTAGAAACTTTGAAAAACACATAATAGCTTCCAAGTAAATAGTAGAATACCCAGAATTGATATTTCTTACATCAGGCAATTCAGCTCCTGCATGTGAGAAATATATGTTTATGCTAAAAATCCTGCCATAATTTTCTGCTTGGAGAATTGAGACTTGCTAAAAAAGTTTAATATGCAAAGCTGAAAATCTACATTTTAAAGTCCTTTTTATGCAAAGACACACAAAAAAAATTAGCAATTTTTAATAAGGGAATGTATGACTTTAAGAAAAATGTGCACAAATGGTATGAGTTGTATAGGTGGCAATCATGCGGCTCAGCAGCATGGCATGACAGACATGGAGGTCCTATGGAGGAGCAGCGTGGCATTCCCTGGAGCAACAGTCAGCCACCCTATGGGACTCTGCAGGGTGGGCACCAGGGGAACCCCACCTTTAACTGGACCTCTGTGCAGAATGAAGGTGGGAGGAAGGTTATCATCAGAAGAGAAATTCGTCCAGCATAGCTGGAGTGAGTGCTGCTGCTCCAGGGATAGTTGCCATCAGCCTCACTGTGGTGTTCGGGATCTCTGCTCCACAACACATCTGAAGAAGTCATAAAACGCGGTTCAGCAGTAAGCACACAACAGAAGCCACCTGAGATAAATAACTTTGCTTTAACGGCATCTATTTTTCTTTGCAAATAGCTGTATTGTCTACTGTGCTATATAAATGCTTTCTGATGTTCGTTATGAAGGTTGTATGTAATGTGTTTTAACAAAATCTAATTTGAGACATGAAATGCTTGAGAACTTGAAATCAGTGGAGAGCTCCTAAGTCTCAGCTGAGAGATACGACCATGTCGTAAACTTACTGTGCTCCCCTGTGAAACTCTTTAGCTTAAAACTGCTGTTGGAAAGCTATTTCCCTCTTCTCCTGTCCTGTGGTTAGAAGTTGTTTTGTGATTTCTAACCCAATTCTGTTCAGAGGAGGTTTATACTGTGATTTGTCAATGTTATTTTTTCAGTATCTTTTGTAGACTACGGTTGGGTCCCTGAATTCTAGATTACTTTCATCCGCCATGAAAGAAAATACTGGGTTATGTCCTAGAATCCTTACCAGATTTAATGCCTGCAATGAATGTTTAAAATAGAGTCTGGAGCACCAAGTACTCAGTTTATAATGAAAAACTTGAGTTTTTGTTGGAGTAGAAGCTACTGCAATTACCAGTAGCAGTTTTGCTATTGTAGCCTGCTTGTTCTGACTCCTCTCATCTCTGAAGACCAGCAGCACTCAGAAGCCATGTATAATTCTACTTCTTAAGGCTACACGTCTCCTTGCTGGAGTTCTGAGTTTTGAGATGTGACTTTGTGACTCTGATGGTAGAATTTCCCACTGAGCCTTATTGTGAGGCTTTACCCAAACATCTTATTAAAAACCGAACCCAGTTTTTATTACCAGGGGTTTTCTTTGCTGGTCTACAAGTAAAAGTTGCTTTAGCCAGTCTTGTCTTGCTACACAGCCCGGGTTGCAACCCTGATATATATAATACTATGTATTAATTTGACCCTGCAACTCCATTAAAATAAACCATGTGTTTAGACTGTAATCCTGAAAATAGTATCAGAGTATCAAGGATATGGAATCAATAGTCATCTTTTCCATACTTAACAAAAATGTTAACATTCCACATTTAAGGTTGGATTTAGTGGTGAAATTTGGTGATAGGTGAAGTTTCACTTTACCCCCCTTCTGGAATTTTGGGTTCATTTTCTGCAAAGTTTAGTATGCAGTTGTGCTAGAAGGTTATTTAAGAGTACTCCTGGTTTCAGCTGATTTCCTTAGCAAATAATTTTGTGTGCTTCGCTTTGCTCTAGCAATTTCCATACCCTCTCGGATAAAATACTAAAAAGGATCACATAAGCTTTACCCCTCCCTGTAACATTTAGCCTCCCTCTTTCATTATAACAAAATATTGCATTTTACATGCCAAGTCTTAAAACCTTCTTTCTAAAAATGGTAACTGTATTTAATAACTAATTACTCTAATGATCCTACAGAAGTGCTCGAGACCTGTTTTAGTAGTGGTGTCAATTACAACCATCTGCACCATGAATAAAGGAACCGTGGCCCAGCTGTAGAGTTGAAACATGTTGGCATTTTCCTACGGGCAGCCATATGGTACTTAACGAAAGCGAATTGTTCACACTGCAAACAGCTCTGCTCCTGATGAATGATAACGTTTTGTTCTGGAAAATGGCTCCACAAACACCGGGAGTATTTTTAAATGCTGGAAGTGTGTGTGTAAGTGACAGGCTATAAATGGGAAGGTCTTTGGAAGGAGGAGAGGGGGTTGAGAAAGGAATTGTTTTGATTGCCTAGGGGTGTTCTAGCACAGCCTTCCTGTCTCTAATAGCAGTATCTTTTTTGTACATACATAGCCCCGAATCTGTAAATTTTTATTTATTTTTGTAAGGAAGAAGATAATTAGGAATGTAACTCTCATTTGCCGTCAGCATGCCCAAGCTTGAAGCTGATGTGAGCTTTAAAATAGCGAAGCTGAAACTGTGAAGAATTAATAACTCTTTGCCTCGCATATGTGCAGACATTTTCTTACACTTTGAAAAGGAGCTTTGGAGTTGTCACTGCAGTAAGTATGTGAGCACACAGGTTGGAAACAGGTCCTGGCTTCCCAGCACTTGGCGTTACTCAGGGAGAAAAGGGCAGATAACAAATCAGCTGTAGGAAATGTCTTCTGTTGCTTTTTGTTAGGAACAGAAATAGGGTTTCCCCCTCACCCCCCAATGACTATCAAAGAATGGCTCAATGAACTCATCATAAGATTGATAACTCTTTGCCCCCCCCCCACCAACCCCCTCAGATCATTAGCCTCAGGTCTGAACCAAATCAACAATAGGTTGTTCCCATTTCGTGGTTGAGAGGTAACCATTTGGGTAATGTGTTTGGTCTCAGTTCAGTATCTGTCTTAGAGAAGTAACTGCTTCTAATGACCAGGATTGATCATTTTATTAATCTCGGAAATTGATTTTTTCCATGTGGCTTATTGCTTCTCGACATGATATATAATCGGGATCCTCGCATCATCTGAATTCCTGTTTGGTTGATTAA
Organism: Corapipo altera; assembly: GCF_003945725.1. NCBI lineage: Eukaryota > Metazoa > Chordata > Aves > Passeriformes > Pipridae > Corapipo > Corapipo altera. Next base: position 16,083,183 of record NW_020884883.1, read on the forward strand.
TAAATACCTAATCTGGGGATTTTTGTTTTGTGCTGCATCTTCTAGCTGTAGATGGAGTTTGATGATTGTTCCTGAGGTTTTGTGCACAGATCTCACAGAGGTGGCACAGCGCTCCTCCTGGTGAGGTACCCTCTGCCATTTGCCAAGAGACAGCTGGCTTTAGGTGCCAGCACTCCTGTATGTTTGCGCGGATTGGAGCTGCTTAAAACATCTTGATAGATCTTGCAGTAGTTTTGCAGAAACAACACGGTAAAGAACCTCACCAGCCTGTGCCATCCAGGTTCTCATTACTGCGTCCAGAGCTACTTGCAAATGCACAGCAACACTGGGGCCACAGCTCCAAAGCCCCATGCTTTTGGTCTAGGAGTATCTGTCACTTGAGCTCAAAGTAAATCTTCCTCAGCTCTCCACAGCAGAGGGTGGATCACGCTGCGGAGAAATCTGCAGCAATGAAACTATCGGCTCTAAAGCCTTTTAACACCAAGTGTAAGAGTGAACACAAGGACAGGAAATAGCTTCAGAATTAGTTGGGCTATGTTTTGTTGCAGCCTCCTTGTAAGACTGTGTTTTTATCTGGTCCCTCTTCATAAATCATGGTCTTATGTTACAGGTATAGGTGGAATGCAAGCAAGGAACCCACTCATGGTGGGGTGCCAGCCCAATCTGACACCCATGAAACACACAGGACTGTGATCTAAAAGGCATTAAGCCTCCAATTGCAGCACATTGTGTTCCATGTCCTTCTGCTATTTGATCTGTTACAGCAGCACTGTCTGATGCAATAAATCTTCCTCACTTTTAATTAATAGTTGTTAATCTGTACTGCAATTATTTCAAGTAATGTTTACATTAAAAAGAAAGCACGGGGGTTGTGAGGGGGATGGGAGTGGAGGGAGGGAAAAATGTCTCTAGGCAGGAGTGTAGTAAAAAAAGGTCTTTTCATCCAGCTGAGAATCAAATACTATAATTTGTGAGCAATGCATTTAGTGTGTGTTTTACAGAGGAAAGCATAGCCCTTCCGTAAGAAGCATTCTGAATCAAGCTCAGATAAAAGATTTCTCTAAGCCCTACAGTATTATTTAAGGTGTAATTCTGCATTGTATTTCCTCAAGTTCAGGGCAAGTTTCAGAGGATCCTGCATCTCCTGTGTTGCTGTTTGCAGCCTGTTCACCTTCCTCTTCTGCCTCTCATCTCTCCTGTGCAACTTCTCCTTTTTTTACATGACTATATTATCCGTTCCATCGGAGAAATTATTTTGACTTAAAATGCAGAAAACAAAAACAAATGTGGACTCATGGTTTCTAAATGTAGAGATGTGTATGAACTTGAAGTGCGAGGTCATGGAGCTTATAACTATTACTCACCTGACACGTAGTGCTCTAATCTTGTTACAGGTTTCCCATGATGTTTGCTCCTGAAGGGAATGAGTGAGAAAATCACAAGGCACAGATACTGGCAGTGTGGACCGCTGGGCCTGCTGTTAGCCCACGGTGCTTGCTCAAAAGGCAATCCACAGAAAGCTGATTAAAGGGAAATATATTGGTGAAACTTTAGTCAACATGTTCAGGCAGAATGTGTTGGAAGACCTGGCTCAGGATGCTTAAACTGAGTCTCAATATTTTGTGTATTTGTTACTATTGTTCACTCATGTGGCTTGTTGCTAAAAATGCATTGATAAAATCTGGGATTTTTTGGTTTGTAGCCATGTGGTCATGGAGTGGAACTTGAAAATGTCACCCTGTAAATATTATAAGCATAAGAGCATTGGAAATAAATAAATGAGAAGAGTTTCTGAATCTGAATGCTTGGGTTTCAATTCAGTTGGCTCAGCATAGACATCCAGTGCCATTTAAGATGCCTCAGGGTCTCCCGTGGTGCCTCCAGCTTGCCATGCCAGATGGGTATGGGTTTCCTGTAGGTCTGTTGTCATATTTGCCTTGCTGACTCTGTGAAGGTGTCTCATGTACTCTGGGGTGTCTCAAATGGTGCTAAATGCCTGTGTTTAGGCAAAGGAGTCAGCCCTTGTTGGAGAGCAGTGCAGCCAATCTAAGCTGTTCTTATATTCTCAACATAAAGGAAACCTTTGAATTTCAGGTCCATCTTACTGGCAACTTCCTTTTACCGGTGAAATGTTAATTTTGGGTGATTTCCACTTTGAGGTACAGCAGAACTATTTTCACCCATCATAGGCTGTATCTGTACAGTAAACTGAACAACACCAGGACCCAGGCACAAGCACTGTCCTGCAAACACCCAGGTGTTATGGTTCTGGGCATGGTTTTGGCATCCTCAAAGACCAGCTGATAAAGTATAGACAAGATAGATGGGCAATGTGGTGACTTGAAAACTTGACAATTCACTGCACATTGCCCCAGTGGGGGGAGGTAACCACAGCCATAAAGGATGGGGCTGATCATCTGGAAAACAACTCTGCAGAGAAGGACCTAGGGGTACACGTGCCACGAATGTACCTTTGGGGCAAAGGTGGCCAACAGCCACCTGGGCTGCATTGAGAAGCATTGCTGGCAGGTTGGGTGAGGTGATTCTTCCCTCCTTCTCAGCCTGTGTGAGGTCTAACTGAAGTGCTGGGTCCAGTCCTCAGCTCACTAGTGCAAAGGAGATGTGGACTTCCTGGAATAAGCCCAGCAAAAGCTGACAGAAGTAGCTGAGGGCCTGGAGCATCTCTTGTTTGAGGAGAGACTGAGCGAGCTGGGACTGTTCAGCCTGGCAAAAAGAGGGCTTGGGAGGGGTCTTAGCAAGGTACCCACCTTGCTAATATCTGATAGAGGCAGTAAGGAGGACAGAGTCAAACCTTTCTGTGATGCTTTGTGTCAGGACAAGAGACAGTGAGCACAAACTGAAATATGAGAAATTCCATTTAAACCTAGAAGAAAACTCTTTTACTATGAGGAGGGGCAAACACTGGAACAGGATACCCAGAGAGGTTGTCAAGCCTCCATCCTTGGAGACACTCAAAACCTGACTGCACGTGGCCCTGGGCAACCTGCTGTAGGTGACCTGGCCTTCCAGCCTCTGCAGTTCTGTGTTGTATGTGATTCTGTGACTCTTAAGGCTTAATCAAATAAAGGATTTGGAGTTTAACAGCTACTGTCAAAGGTCGTTCTAGTGATGTGGCAGCATTTCGGGCTTTTCTGTGTCCAGACGTATGGAGTTTGGTTTCTGTAAAAGATGCTGTGATCTTTGGTATAATTCCCTCACAGCATCTGCTGAATGCATAAGGAACTGCGGTGATCCACCTCTTCTCCATGAATAGTGTAAGCTGTGGATGGAGAAACTCCATTTTTCTCACTCCACAGCAATGCCTTTGTGGTAATCCAACAGAGCCTGCCTTCCTTTAGCAGAGAAGGCAGACAAATGTCTGTGCTCGAGTATTGAAAAAGCCTTGTTGAGTATTTTGGCCTACAAGTTTGGATTTAATTATTGAAAGTGCCTCTTCCCACTCATGCTTTAAATACAAATTTTTAGCAAAATAGAAATATTGAGCCAATGGAAGATATTTTGTTTGGACTTCAGCAGTTTTTCCACATACAAGAGAAATGCCTTTCTGACTGAGGGAGAGCTCTCCTCCAGTTTCCTTTAGGAAAATATTTACAATTGTTGTTTCAGTTTGGAAACCTCTTCCATATTATGGCACTTCAGCTACATTAAATATTTTAAAAAATTAATGACTGTAGAGCTGTACCATTGGATAAAAGACAGAAACTGAAACCACTTATGAATAGAATTGAAGCAGAGTAGTGTTCTTTCCAATCAGAGTGAAATGCAGAAACGAAACATCTAATCAGTAGTTACCCTAGAATCATGCTTTAAATGTGTGTGTATACATCCCGGAGTATTTTAAAGAACTTAATATTATATTTATTTAGTAAATCTGAGTTTGTTTTGAGTGCCACAGTGTAGTACTGAGACAGACAAGCTTCCATTCACTTAATGTGAGTTTCTGCTCCACTTTTTTCATTTTTACTTTATTTTGAAGATAGGCCAAGCAGACCTGCAATGGGAGGAACTGCAGTCCCACGGCCCCTGAGCTCTCTAGAGCTCCTATTTGTTTTCTGTTTTTGCGGGACATCCCAACACGGTTTGGAAACTCTGAAGATAAGTCTCATGACAGACACACAGGGACTTCTGAGGTAGGATATAATGCTGTGGAGCAGCACAAAGTTAATTTTAGATGAGCAGCAGAGAGCACTGCGGTTCAGTCAGCTTCTGATGGAATTAGAGTAGCTGAAACTCCAGCTGCCAGAATGGATGCTGTGTCCAGAGAAAAAAGTAATGATATTGTACAAAAGGGTTGGAGAAAGGTGTCACCTGCTCTTGTTTAACATTTTTCTATCAGTAGTAAATATAGTTGATTATATATTTCGTTTACTTAATCGTACAGAAGATCCCCCAAGCCAGGGTCATGGACTGATCTCCTCGTCAGGAGGTGTGGTATGTGCACGTGGGGTGAAACCAGCATTCAGTCTCCCTCCTAGTATCCTTGTGTGCAAAGTGTAATGCAGGAAAGAAGGGCTGGGCATGGCCAAGGATGGCAAGTGAGATGGAGTACAGCAAGGCAGTTATTCCAAGAGATAAGCAGGAACCAGAGCACACTGTGTTAAATGGTCGCGTCTTCTGTGCGTGGCACCAAATATTTTGAAAGGAGGGAGAGATTTGCTTTGTTCTGCCCTCAGAGAAGCTGTTCTGTGAATATGTGTAGACACTGTGGGCTACAGATGAGTGGCAATGGAGCATTGTGGTGAAGTGGTGAGGGCTGACACTGCTGATCAAAGGTGGGAGTCAGCATACCAGGAGCACGGGAGGGATAAGAGTCCGAAAGGGCACAGAGAGCAAAGATGCACATGCTGATACAGTGGAGAATGGAGAGGGCAAACAGTCTGGGAAGATAATCCCTGTAGCAGCCGTTTGAAGAGATCACCAGGCTCCTTCCTTGCAGCACTTGACCTTGATAAGGTTTGAGATTTCCAGTGAGACAATCCGAACTGTAGCTGGAGAAAGGAGACTTTGGGGGATGTTGTGACTCTCCTAAGTGAGCCAAGCTGCATGTGCTTTCGTCCCAGGGAACATAAAAAAACTGTTTAAAAATTGATGTGCATACATTAGACCTGTTCCCCAGCCTTTCTCTCCTACCTTGGGTTTCAGAAGTACTAACTGAGAAATAAGTATAAAATTACTTTGAAGAGAAGAAACCAAAAATACACATTCAGCACATCAGAAATAGCAGGATCACTTTTACAACATTTGGACAAAATACATGTAATTGACACAGTGCAGTGGTAGCATGAGGCCTCATTTTTAATGCACATAGGGAAGGAACTGTGACATACACTGGTATGATACAGAGAGAGCAGACTTGTTCAAACCAAAGCTGCATCCGGGTTCCATAGACCAAATCTAACCCTGTTCTTCCACAACCTCATAGCTTCTATTATGAAAAGAAATATTATTGTGAGCACTGCCAAAAATTACTAGAATTTGTCTTCAGATTTCGAAGAAAATTAATCAAATTGGGTTTTATAGTCCAGTTGTCCAGTAAAACCTGCAAGGAGGATAAAGTGAGATATACGTTGTATTTTACTTCTTAATTTGCTTTATTGTTTAGGTTTCAGTCTCATATAAATGTCAACTAGAGTGGCCATCCAAGGCTCTGGGTGCCCCTGATGTATGTTGCAATAGATAGAAATGTCCCAGATACAAAGTAAAATGGATAATTTAATGATCCCATGAAAAGGCCTGTAAGAGTAGTTTGAGGGATGGTTTAATTTTCATTTAGAGTAGATATTTTTAGTGTCTTTCCATGGCAGAAGCAGATAGCTAACTCATACTAGTAACTAACTGGATGCCTGTTGTAAATGCAAATTACTTCAAGGAAAGAGCTTTTCAAAAGGTAAATTTTTCATTTTTAATTAGTTATAAAACTAAAAGCTGATATGCAAGTATTGTCACCAAAGTAATTAAACTGGACTTCAAAAAATGAGTTTAATTATAGTTGTACAAGTTTGTGTACAGATGGCCTTAATTTTAGAATAAATATAGCCTGTATTGAGATAGCAGAAATCCACTTTTCAAACAGAAAAAATCGTGACCAATTTGTTTTTGAAATCTCAGTGTCCATGTAAGTTTGTACGCAGTAATAAGGGTGGGAGGTTGTTTATTTTCAAGTCATTTTTTTCTGTACTAGTTCTAATGTATTAACTTTAAAACCTGTTTTAAGCATTTGCGGTTTTTTACTCCCTCAGGTAAATTGTTAGAAGCGCATAGAAACACTCTTGGACCTCCTTGTCATTTTGTCTCAGATTGTCACAAGAAAAATGAGAAAATCAAAGGCAAGACTTTATTAAAAATTAAAAAAAAATATTTGAATGTATTGCATATCTTGTTTTGATGAAATCCCAGACTCTTGCCTGGTGAAATTAAAGCAGCCAGTATAAAAATCCCTGCTAACTCGTACTGGTCTCTGTATTTTCCAGACCCCACAGCACCTTCCTCACAGCTCCTGGTTTTGGGAGGTTTCTGCCTGGTGGTGATAATGTCAAGGAGAACTTCATAACACCTGAACACAGTTGTTATTAATTTTTTTTTCTCCCTGGGGTCTTGAGCAGCGTTTCCTTACCATGAACCTCCTGAAATCTCTGAGAATGAAGTTTTATCCTTCTGTATCCTAGTTTCTGGCTATGGATACCCATAGCCATCCCAAAATGTCTGTGACAAAGTGAACAGGTATGGTTTAAAAGACATAATTTGCTTTAGCTGCCTCTGTTTTGCGTTTTTATGTTCTTAAAATTATCTTAAAAACCTATTAGCTGGACTGACAGTTACCGACAGCCCAGGTGGGAGGATGGTTTTTCTTCAGCTCCTCCTGGGCCGAGCTGCTAGGAAAGTCTTCAACAAATGTTTTGGAAAGTTCCCTTTTTTTGGCACCTCTGATATCTCCAAATGGAGCCATAATTCTCTTGCACAGCAGGAATTAAAGCAAGGAGCTCTTTATGTTCTCTCTGAAGTCTCCCTTGTATAGTGAGATTTTTAACATATAAGTATTGACCACCTCAGACGGCAGATAAGATGGTGTGAACGTAAAAATAATTCCTCAGACAGTGACATGACACACAGTGTGACGTCCAAAGAATACAGAGAACAACTGAATTATTTGTGTCAAAGGGAAGTTTCTATTTAACCTGCAGGAAGCTACCAGTACCAGCCTTGCTGCTGCCAGCGTGCAGAGGGAGAAGTAGTTGTAGTTAAGTTTGGTCTGTAATGCTTGTCCTCTCCCAACCATTCACTAACTCAACCTCCAGTGGAGAGGATGGACAACAAAGAAAAGTATTAGCTTTATAGCATTGATAAGGAAGGCAAGAAAGAATTTGAATTCCTGACTTTCAGTGTGTCTTTTTAATTATTGTTGTCCACTTGGAAATATCAAAAAGGGGGTTTCTACAGAAGCCCGGGGTCACCGAAACCCTTGTTGAAACAACAAGGAGGTGCAGGTTTTAAATACCTCCTCAAACCTGGCCCAGCAAAGCAACTCCTGCCTCCTGTCTTTCTCATGAAGGAAAAAAAAAAATCCACATATATTTATAAATCTTTCAGTGCTATTTTAACACTTTTATTCTCAGTGCTTTAGTAGATTCTGCTTAAAATGGACATGTGTGCAGCCGCATTATCCGCTGCCTGAATGACAAATGGTTTATCAAGCCCTGACAGAGCACCCGCTTCATGCTGAACGGAGCAAGGCAGCAGCAAGGACTCTGGCTTCAGAGAGATTAACTTCCAGATAGGAAAATAATAATAAACAACAGCCCATAAGCAAAGGACTAGAAAAAGAGGAATCGAGACCATAAAACGGAATCAACAATGATCCAAATGGACAAAGGAAAGCGGATTTGTATATCTGAGCTTGAAATATGATAAATGAGTGGCAGATTAACGTTGCTAGGCTCCATGACAGCAGCAAGATCTGAGAGAGGGAGATGTGGGGAAGGGCACTGCAGGAGAGCAGCAAGGATGACAACAGCCAGCAAGAAGGGAGAAGAGGGGATATTTGGGTGGGGAGAAGGGTTCAGGTCCCCGAAGGTGAGACTGGGGGCCTACAGCCTCATGGAGGGTTTTGCAGGAGAGGATGGCATGGTCTGAGCTATGAGGTGCATGTCATGTATGTCAGGGAGTGTTTAAAGCTGGAGGAAAGGTGGTAAGAACATACAGTTTAATAGTTCCAACACTATAGTTCATAGTACCTAAACTATGAAAACCCCAGGATTTTAAAAAGGTACATTTAGAGGATACCCGTGAGTTCGTGCTTTCCCACTCAGGTATTGGCATTCATGTTGCTATCAATGTCTTGATCTGATTTTTCTCCCTGATGGTGGAACATTCTTTTGAATGATTTGACATATGATCCTCTTTGGACTTGGACTGCTGTGTTGCATTGGGCAGTAAAACAGGCAATGGAAAGATACCACCAACCTGTTTACTGTAGAAAAATGGCTCCTAAACTGCTCCCTTATGTTTAGGGTCCTTCACTGGTTGGGGGGACTCATAGTTTGGCTGTGGCAGGCGCTGAGCATCAGTGATGATTCCCAAGGTTATGCATGGGTGTGAGTGCAATTCCTACCCTACAGGGATAGAGATATTGAGTATCTCACACTGTGGCATGGGAGAAAGTCAGTTCACAGGGAACCAACGATATACTGAAAGTTTAGATAATAGTGTCACATATCACCTGTTAACCTGCATAAATCACCTATTACACCCTATTATGACCTAATAAGTCACCCTACTACAGTGAAGATTTTGATGTTAGTTCATTGTGCTAATGCATTAATTAGAAATAGTTAATGGAAATAAAGCTGGTATCATCTAAGAGCTGAAGCAGCAGTGTGGCCCAGTGGCTGGACTTACATCCCAAACCTCTTCTGTCACTCTGTTCATGACATACTTTGGGACTTGAGTAGGTCACTTCCTACCTCCATCTTGCCAAGATCATAATCTTCTCTGCCTTTATGTTATATTCCATACTCTAGAGCTGAAAAACATTATGTCCTTACTATTACTATGTTTGGAAGAAGAATGAAATGCTAGTGGAATGACTGTATTTATTTTCAAAGAATTTGATAAAGAACTACAATTCAGACACTTTGGAGTGAACGTGCCCTGGTTTTTGCACCTCTTCTGTGAGATGGCATTGCTCTTGGAGAAATGTTTGGATAATAAAATACTATGAAATGACACTATTGCCAAATGAGATTGTGATGAATAGAGTACTTGTAGTATTAAATCCATGGATACTTTACATTGTTATGACAATAATGGTTTGCATTGTTGCAATAAGTTACACTTCTTCTTCTTTTAAAAAATAAATTTAGTTAGACCTTAATGCATCTTGGAAAACATACCCTCCACTGAAATCAGATGTACATCTCTTGAAATAAAATTGCTTTAAACATATATAAATGTACATTGTATGGCATATCATAGGCAATTGTGAAATAAATGATGTTTATCAGTGTGGCTTATGTAAAAAGACTGCAAATACATGTTCCTTTTTGTAGTTCAGGTTTGACATAGTCATTGCCATTACTCTTCTGCTTTTAATAAACAAAATTACATTGCAACTGACACTTAAAACTATTTTATTAGAAAAAAACGAGGGACAAAACCCTGCATTGAGGGGCTGGGGGGTTAAACATAGCATTCTAGAGTTTTTATTCCCCTTTCCCTAATATTAGATAAGGGGTGTTGTGCTTACAGCTCAACTTCAGAGGCCCTTGAAGGGTTTTATGATTCTGCAACTGCCAGTGCAGTTGAAAATCTTTCATTTTCATAACAGGAGCTGGGATGAGACTGTATTCCTAAACCAGCAGGATAAAAGTGCTTTGACTTAATAGGTGCCATCCGTGTTAAAAGGATGATTTTGAAGATTATTAGCTGGCATGACTAAGATTTATGATGCAATCTGCTTTTTTTCTCTTCCTTAGTACAGATAAGGGGTGTTATTATTGTTAGTAGAAATACCTATTAAAATAAACCCCATGAAGCAGTTTCGAGGATTTGATAAAAATGAATATAAAGTTGAAACTCCCAGCTTATCTTTAACTCAAGTGATTTTCACGGGGTTATAACTCTTCTGGCATGGGATGAGGGAACAGGAGTGTGCTTTTTATCCTCACTCTACAATAGAAAGGAAAACCATATTTTTTATTCCGTTCATTAGCGCATTACTGCTCATTACTGCTCAGGTTTGCTTCTGCAAGGGAGAGTTAACAGAGATTGCAGGTGGGTGAGAGTGAGTTGGGAATTTGCATGAGTGGCTCATTTTCAGGTTGCAGCCAGCAGTGTCTAAATACCAAGTTCTACACGTAGTTTTAGGGAGAGTCTTTCCTACCTAAGTCATGCTCAGAAATGCTGGAGAAGCCTAAGGATGGGAGAATAAATAAAGCATTCCCTGCACAATGCTTTTTGCTGTCAAACATCTGGGTTTCAGGCTTCTAGTCCTGCCTACCGAGTCACCTCATCTTTCTCTCCTACTTTTTGCTTTCTTCTTACATCTTAAGAGAGCTACGGCTTGATCTCTTGCTCCAAAGGAATCATCAACTGGGAATTTTAACAATACAGTGTGTTTTTACGTCTGTCTTGGCAAATGTACGTGCGTCCATCCTAGGTAGAATAGGAGGGAATGATGCTGAATTTGCACAAGAACAATAAGACATAGTGTTAATTCTTTCCTTGATTTCCAAGTTCGTTTTTTTTTTAATCTTTCTGATTTTAGGTTTCAAAGGCAAGCAAGCCAGTTTTTGTGTTCCTTTTGCAGTTGTTTTTGTGGGTTTCATTTTGCTGTTGTTGGATTATTCACTCACAACCTTGTATTCTGAAATGATTTTCTATACAGCACCTACTGCAGCCAAATTATTACTTTGATTTAACTAAAAGCTAAAAAATTTAGAGTTCCTTTTTTTGATTAAAGAAAAAGTACCGGCGACTCAGAAAACATTTTAAAAAATATTATATTAATATTAAAGGAATGGTTTGTAATTTGCAGTTTGCAAGTTTAAGATTTTTTTCCCTCCAGTTAATACCTATTTTTATTTTAAAAATAAAATCTTTTACATTTATGGGCCTTTCTGAGATTTGGGGGGTATTTGTAGAGTGCTGGGGTTTTTTTGTAAATATATGTATAGTTTGTTCAATCCAGATTTTAAATGCTATTGACTTAGACAATTGAATTAGTTTGGTAGCTTTCCTTCTGTGCTGAGTAAGATGTGTTTGCAAGTTGTACAGCTGAGCGTGATCTTGTGTCCCCAGAAATACTGGGGAATGCTGCATCTGCAAAAATATTATTTTGGCTTTTGACTTCTTGTAGTCTGAAAACTTAACCTGGAATGTAGTGACATTGGTTTGACCAATATTGTTTTTACTTGGCAATGCATTTTTTATTTAGTAGGGGATTTTGTTTTTGTTTCTGAGTGTTCAGCATACTGCTGTTCAGGATTTGTAAAAGCAAAGGAGTTGTGTTCCCAAGGAACAATAGATGTTGCATTGGTAGAAGAGCGTGAGGATCATTCCTCAACATTCAGATGCTGACTGAGGAAGGAGAGATCATTACTAAAATCAGGTTTGAGTTTTCCATCCGTCCCGTGGCAGGGCACGCTGGTCCCTGCACAGGCAGGTTCTCCAATGCAGGGATTCCTGTCTTGACAGAGTTCTGGGATCTTGTTAACAGTGAAAAATCGAGACCTGCCACTGCCTACTTCTTTCTCAAAAGCCTTTTTGTGTCTTAGCCAGGTGGTGAGATGTTTTGGATTAAACTTCCAGTTGTTTGGTTGAAAGCTTCAGTGCCAGGTATGATCCAGTGATTTCTTGGAAGCTGGTGCGGTTGTGAATTCTCTCAGTAGTTCAGGTGGGGAGTTGTATGTGGCATCCCTCAAGCAGGCCACTTCAAGCAGCCGAATGCCAAGACTTTCATTCTCACTTCCCTCATGTTTATTAAAAATGACTAGAAAGAAGTTCAGAACTTTTGTATCTGAGATGTGTTACATCTATTATGGTGTCAGACAACTAAGAAAAAAGTCAGTGGCTAATGAGTCTTAATTGTAACAAAACATCAAATCATTGTCACTTCTGCTGCAGTAAATGGCATTCATTAAATTAATCCACTCCATTACAGAAGTATTTTGCAGAGAATACCATGACCCTACTGCTTCTGTTACAGTAATAAGCTGAACATATCGCTGTGGCACTATTAGGTATACTAGAAAGCAGTTTGAAGCATGGCTACATGACCTGAAGCAACATCAGCAGGTCTCAGGTAGCATGTTTGAAAAAATAAGCTGCCTTAATTAGAGACAAGACCAAAGCAGAGCCTAGATGCGAACATTCCTGTAGCTTAACACAGCAGGAAATAAAAAGCTGGACCGAGAACCTCTTTGGCTCCATTTGTAGAGCAGCACAAGCCAAAACAAAGCTTAGACCTTGAACTGGGAAGACGGAATTTAGAAATCTGGATATTGCTCCTGTTTCTTCACTATTATGTCTTCCTTTTAACTTCAGAGCTAAACCCACCGTGCTGTCTCTTCCCTTTCCCCCCGGTATCAGAAAACAGAGAACTGCATCTTGCTCCAATGTTGTTTTTACAACACTGCCATCAAAAATTTCTGGCAGGAGTTGCTTTGACTTTTAGCAGCATTAAATTTCATACCATATGTGTACGTACACCCAAGGATGATATAGCGCCTTTGTAGCTAGGGAATGGCCTGCTTTATTAAACATCCCCCTTGCCAACAGGGAAAATGAACAGCCACAGTAAACACAGATGCAGGGAGGGAAGAACAGTCCGAGCCGTGTCGCAGCGCATTGTACCTAAGGAAAAACGTCAGCCCCTAATTGGCGCTGAACGCAGCCCACCTACTTAGCGAGAGAGGCTGCCAAGAGCAAATTGCCCCAGTGCTCTGTGCGCCGTGCTGCCTTCCCATTGAATTCAGTCAAATGGGAGGCTTTTGCCTTCGTTTTCAAAACTCTCCATGTGTTGGCAAAAAGCTGTCTTGGGGAGAGGCTCTCTGTCTAGAATAAAAACCTCCTGAGGATGCGTTCCCTACTTTGCCTCCTCCGAGGGTGGTGCCACTCCAATTCTTCTCAAAATTTGAAGATGACTGCGGGGGAGGAAAGGGGGGTGTATTTGTTTTGGGAAGAGAGGATTTTTTTTTTTTTTTTCTGGGAAAACACATTTTGGCCCAGGAAGAATGAGCAAAATGACAATCTGTCTTGGAGCTCTTAAGCTACTGAGCACAACATTCAGTGCTTATATGCTGTCGCATTGCCAGCAGCGGGTATGCAGAGGCAGTGCAGAAGAGAATAAATTATCGTATGCCATCCTTAAAACGATTCTATTAAGAGACAGTCCTTTGTTTCTACTTACAAATCATAATCACAGGTTTTGGCCCTTCTTTTGCACCCAGGTGCTGGGGTGTGGCAGGGATGCTCCTGGAAAAAACTGCACTGTGGGATTTAACTCCATGATTTCCATTGCAAATAGAAGTGGTTGGTCGAGTGGCAGGTTTTCCTGCTGGCTGCTCACATTTTCTTTTCTAAGATAATAAAATTAATTGTCCAAAACTAAAGTCCCCTGTGAGGAGTTAGCAGTAGATAGCTGAATTGGGACAGAATGGGGTTGTTGGTTCTCTTTAAAAGTTGTTGCTCAATACCTTATTTAGGAGGGATATTTTTTTGCCCTTGGTTTTCAGAAGAAACTACTCTTAGAAGCTTAATAAATCACAAGCTTGTCACTTCCTTTTTAGCACCACTACATTCCTACCTGCTTCTTCACCTCTCAAATAGGATATGAGTCCTTTGTTTCTTTTTAATAGTGTCAACTTGCCAGACTTTTGATGCATCAGGTCACTCATGCTTCACCTGATGATTTAATTTAGGGATTTTAAGTTGGAAAAAGCAATGTCAAAAAGATATGAGCACCTAAGTAAAGAAAGTTTTGCAAACCACCTGTTTTGGTCAATCTTGTTTGAGTTTAGGGGAAGGTCTTGGAGGAATTCTTCCTTGGGCATGAACAGGGAAAGGGACCTGGACAGGAGCACATGGAAGGGGAGGTGATGAGTAGAAATGGGAGACAAAATGGAGATGCATTAAGAATATAGGGAAGAAGTTGATTGAAAGAATTATCAACACTGGGGGAGAAAACTGGGAAAGGCAGCAGGGGCTGTTGTTGCTCCTTCACCCTCCCAACTACCTTCCAGTCTAATTTGGGACCTTCTTCACTGAGTCTTATCCCATCACCCCAAGACCCCAGTGCTACCAGGGCAGGGAGCCCTGAGCTGCCCCAAGTCATGGCATTGGAAGGGTGGAGGGATGTGCACAGTAACTTTTAAAAGGCTTGTATGACCAGTGAATATGATAGTCAGATTTTCTTGACTGCTTCAGACAGACAGTGGTTCATGATTAAAAAAAGACAGTAACAGCAAACTGTGTTCTGTACATTCCTGAAAAGGACTTCAATTCAGTGATATTTGGTATTTCCCTAGTTGTGACAACTGCATAGTTATTTTTCTCATCTAAAATACCTCAGTGACTTCATAAAGAGTGTTTGACTCCCCCTCCGCAAGGAATTTTATCTTGGCCATTTTTCTAAGTGTATTAAAATTCACAAGGAAATTGTTGTTTCTTTTTCCTTCCATATGTGCATTACTGACACAACATGACTTTGTATAGACCATACTGTAACCTGTACTTTAGCTGGTCAATGTAATTTGTAACAGAAAAGCTACATATTATAATGCCAGATCTTTCATAATATGTGCGTGTTGCCTACACTCTGCTGTTTAGTGGCAGTGCTGCAAAATATTTTACCAGAGTATGTGTAAATCCTATAATCTTAAAAATTAAATGGGGAAAAAAAAAATCAAACCAGCCTCCATCTGAGCAAGAAGGCAGAAGCCTGAACCTCATGCAGTAGCTGAGCATGGGGTTGCCTGAGGAAGGTAATGGCACTCTTGCTAAATTGCAGAAACACCAGTGTCCTCCCTCATGAGCTTTGGCTGAGAGGTGGGGTTTGGCTAAGCCTACCCAAAAGCTCTGTTAGCAGAGTGGTGAGGACGTAGTGTTCCTTTGGCACACCTTTGGTTGTTTTTCTTATCTCTCTCCAATGAGCTCCAGTGCTCTGTTAAGCTGAGCCCAGAGTCACACAGGACGTCTCAAAGAGCAAAGGATTATACTCACTCCTTGTCTTCAGTCTAAAGCTGGACTTAAAAACCGACAGCACCACCTGAAAGAGAACTCTGTCCCAGTGCTGTGCCAGGTGCATCGGCATCCAGTTCCTGGCATGGAAACTCTGAGCCCAGCAGATTTCTTTAGTGCTCTGTGCTTGAATTATATAGGCAGCCAAAGCTGGAAACCAGATCCCTCAGCAGGATGAGTCACCCTGTATTACCTCCCTTTGGTGCTCAACTCAAAGCATCCCTGTGTTTTGGAGGGGCTCGTGACATGACACCATGGGAATTGGGCCACAGTACCTCATTTGGGTATTTCCAGTGTTCCTGCAGTGATAAATGGCCAAATGATGTTCCTTTTGGCTTATACAACAGCAGGACATTGGGCACCTAAACAGCTTTATTAGCAATGATGTGGCTTCCTATGGACTCTGAGGTACACAAGCCTTGAGTGATTTTGCACATGTTTAAACTAGATATAATGTCTGAGCTCTGCTTTCCCTACCTGAGGGCTTCTTCTAGGTTTGGTCTATACTCTCCATACTCAGCTCATCAGCTGAAGAGGAGGGATAACAACAGCTCTTGACCTCAGCAGATTTCATCATGGTTAAACTGGTATCGAGAGTGTATCTGGTGGCACTGTCACAATGTAAGAAGACAGAATGCAATGGCACAGAGGAGGCAACTATGCAATATGCAGATTTATTTTTTGTTTTTCTTTTTCTCCTGCCATTACCATGTTTCTCTAAAACTGCTGAATGTGGTTTTGTACTGTTGATCTTGCACGTGTGCCTGCATTTCCCAAGAGAAATCTTAAACAGATCCAGTGTAATTCCAGGAGCATGTCCTTCATGTGAGCAGCACTGCAGGCTCCCCTGCTGCTTCCCACATGTGGTAGCAAGAGATGCTCTCACACTGACTGTCGGTGGATATGGCACTTACTGTCACGGTATCTAGGGCTGGATTTGGCTTTCCATTCAGGCAACGGATGGTGTTTCCAAAAAAGAAACTTCTACAAAATGGGGAGTCTCTGGGAGATAATTACGTGGTTGTATAAATAATGAGTGAGATATTATCTGCTAGCTCTATAGTCACATCCATGGAGAGAAGAGATGAGCTTTCTTCGAGGGCAGGAGAGTTCTCTCAGCTCAATTAAATGGACGTATAGTACCAGCCTGACACTGAACATTTGTTCCCATAGGAGGCTGTTAAAGGGAAATACAGTTAGTGTTGCATACAGCCTGTGTTTAGACCTCCTGCTTGGATTATGAAAAATGTTAAAGCTAAAAAAAACCCCCTCATTATTTGAGTTCCAAAAGCTGCCTGGCTCCTGCACGCTCCCTGCAGCAGGGCGCACCTTTCGCACTGCCCGATTAGCTTCGTGTTATCTAGTTGCAAATGCCTGGCTTCACTATTCCTGTACTTTATTTTAAAAGGCTTTTGCTGTGTTCAATTGAATATACTGTAATCTTCTTATCAGATACCAAAGCTCTTTAGTGATGCCATTTTGAAGCGTACTTCAGTTTTTAAATTGCATATTCTTCTCTGGCTGGAAGGTCTCTGTTCTTGGTTTAGATAGTGGTTGAGAATATATATGTGTGTGTGTATATATGGCTATATATAAATGTCTGAAAACATACTGACCCCTTTCCTGATATTGTCCAATTGTGGGTTTCCCTCTAGAACTCTGGCAAGGGAGAATATGGAAAACAAAGTTGGTAGCTACCCTCCTGGGCCATTCTGGGGTGCTTTTCCTGTACTTTTTTTTTTATTGCATTTAGAACCTTCAAAGAGATAGATAAGTTCTCTCTGAACAAAAGCAAGGTTTTTCATTATTATTTATATTATTTTAAGTGCAAGAACGAGGCTGATCTGATTTTGAGTATAGAGCTGAAATCAGAGCTCATATATTCTGGTCTCACATCTGTCAGTAACTTGTGATGTGACTTGAAACAAAATCAGTTAACCTGTGAGTCTGTTTCCCTACCTGTAAAATGGGGTTGAGAGTAAGAGGGATGCCACGAGCATTAAATATTTAATGTTTGTAAAGTGCTTTGAAGACAAAGAGTGCCACATAAATGCTTATCATTGTCTTAAAGTATGAGAAACTGGATAAGCTTGTGTAGGAAAATTTTGCTAGAAACTGTAACTTTGGGAATGAAGACCAAAGCAGGAGAAGAAAGGACATCTTGCAAAATTGAGTATTAAGAATTTTGAATGAAATGCACTGGAGAGTCTGTCTCTAAAGAATCAGCGGAGGCAGTCTTCAGAAACATTTAAAATAACCTTTGGAAAATCATATGATTCAGTAATCAAAATTGGACTTTTCTGCTAATAAAGAAAAAAAAGAAAGTAAAGTTCTAAACAAATTACTCTGTTTAGCCTGGCCACGGTAATCAAGCATGTAATGGGGCCATTATGTGAATACTGGGAAATAAGACATGTAGTTATAGACAGGCATTATTTCGTAGTGTATGTCTAATCCATCCTCAGTGGATGTTATTACTTACCTAGAAGATCAAGGAAATAGAATGGATATGTACTTTATTCAGGGAAGAAATTGGTAAAGCACTCCATCTGTGAAGATCATTCCAAGCAACTCATACACTTACATCAGCTTAGAAATTATTTACAAGTGGATAGGCAAAAAGATAATGATAGAATGCATGGAGAAAAGTTTTGAAGGAAACGGGGAATGCACATCTTCAAAGAATGAAATAAAGCAAAACCCCAGCCTTCATCATAATGTAGGAGTTCTTCCCCATGGTGCCTTTCATAATTACACTAACATATTGCAGATAGAGAAGTTTTCAGTCCTTTCTGTCCCTCCTCCCTGCTACTACAGAGGATGAGTGCATAAACTGCCTTGGAAGAAGGCAAAAAAAATTAAAAAATCAGTTCTCTTTTATTGCAAGACTTTCCTCACTGTGGCAAGCATCCAGACCCCCACCCAGCCACTGTCTCAGTCCCCCTCCTCAGCAGGACCAGGAGAGAAAACAATGAAAAAACTTGCGGTCAGGATGAGGACAGGGAGATCTGTGACCAAGTACCATCATGGGGAAAACAGGCTTGACTTGGGGAGAATTAATTTCTGCCAGTTAAAATAGAATTGGATGGTGAGAAACAAAGTGATGAGTTAGATGAACTTCCCCCGACCCCCATCTCTTCTCGAGCTCAACTTCATTCCTAACTCTTCTACCCCTGCATTCCCCATGGGTGAGTGGGGGAGGGGGATTGCGGTCAGTCCATGACATATCCTCTCTGTTGCTCCTTCCTCCTCATGTTCCTTCCCCACTCCATCATGGATACAGTCCTTCAGGAACAGCTCCAAGGGTTCCTCCCACAGGCTGCAGTCCCTCGGGATAAGCCTGTTCCAGCATGGGTCCTCCACAGGCCACAGGTCCCTCCAGAATCCTGCTTCAGCATGGGTTCCTCTCCATGAAGAGAGGTCATCCATGGGCTGCAGTGTGGATATCTGGGGAAAAAAAAAAAAAAGCTGGAGAGACACTTTTTACAAGGACATGGACTTTTTACAAGGACATGACAAGGACTAATGACTTTAAACTAAAAGGCAGTAGGTTTAGATTGGATATTAGGAAGAAATTCTTTACTGTGAGGGTGGTGAGACGCTGGAACAGGTTGCCCAGAGAAGCTGGGGTTGCTTCATCCCTGGAAGTGTTCAGGCTAGGTTGGATGAGGCTTTGAGCAACCTCGCCTAGTGGAAGGTGTCCCTGCCAATGGCAGGGGGGTTGGAATGAGATGATCTCTAAGGTCCCTTCCAACCCAAACCATTCTATGATGATTCTGGGATCAGCTTTCTTCACAGGCCTCTCCATATGCAGCAGGGTCACCCCTACTCCAGTACCTGGAACACCTTCTTCTTCTTCTTCTTCTTCTTCTCCTTCTCTGACCTTGGTGTCAGCAGGGCCGTTTCTCACACTTTTTTCCTCATTCCTCATTGCCTGTGCAATGTTCTTGCCCTTTCTTAGGAACATTTCACAGAGGAGCTGCTAGGAAGAAAAGTGTTGACAAGTACATTAGTTCAATGATCAATAATTTTACTTCTTTTCCTTTTTTTGAGAGGGAACTGTTCTGGTGCTTATGGGCAAGCTTAGGCATATATTACAATTTTATATGAGATATTCCTAGTTGCTCTTTGTGCCAGGCAGGCTGCTGTATAAGCTGGGAGAGTTGTGCTGTTCAGAGTCAGAGCAGAGTGATTGTAACAGCCTCCTGTGCTTTTTGGCCTTAAAAATCTATAAATTCGTAAGACTAACAGGAATGGTGTGGTGACTCATCCGTGCGGCAATCAAGGTGTCGCAGCAAATCAAAAGTTTCCACCGCTTCTTTGAGACGGGGATTCAGAGAAAATGCTGACGGTAATTAAAAGAATTGCTCATCCCAGGCTGTGAAACTGCGGTGTGCCTCATAAGATATGCGTCTTATCTCCAAACTATTTATGGCTCTGTCTTGGGTAGTACGTGCTGGCTCCCAGAGCTGTGGAGCAGGACGTGGCTTCCCAAAATGCTGTGTGGAGCTGGCACGTCGTGTCATATGGCACTGGATTTGGCATTCAATGCTTTTTCCTAGTATTCAGAGCTCTGACTTTGTTCTCTCAAGTGCCATCATGTGTTTGGATTATTTACTGGAAGCACAATACCTGTGCCTGTTCTTCCCGTGCCTGCTTCTCTTGATGCCTCAGAATTGCTTAGATGATGGTAATTCAGAGTCTCAGCCTTTGACCACTGTTTGTGCCTTACAGAGAGCCTGAATTTCTAACCAGATTGATTGGTTAAAGCTAAAACTACTTCATTGGATGTATGCTTCTCGTAAAAGCTGTTAGGTTTACACGTGAGAAATAACTGTGAAGTCTCTGTAAGATATTTATGTCTCCTTGTCATGTTTTAGATCTCTGAAAACAAACTCCTTAGTTAGTTTCATAGCAGTAATAAAATACTTTGCTTCAATGTCTCGCTATTAGATGTCACAACATACTTTTGGTTTTCCTTCTCATGTTTGTGGGGAAATGGCAATGTGAAGAAAGATTAATCAATCAGGAAAATGTTCTGTTATTTCCCTTCTCATCTATTGCAAAAACCTGATGGGCTGCGAGGCTGTGTCTCTAAGCAATGCATATAATGTATGCGGTTACTGCATGCTCAACAGCCAAATGCAAACATTGCAGAGTAGAAACACAAGGTTTATCTAAAAATAAACAAAAAAGAAACAGAAATCTGTACTTCAGATTCTACACACAAGCTGTTCAAACAGTCAGATCTTAATAGTAGATTTAAAAGTGTCAACAGCAATGGCCTTGTGTTTTTGCATGGTTAAAACTTGTCAGCAAATTCAGTCTTTTGAGCATAATAACACTAAAAGGCTTACAACAGACTGTCCTTGGTGTATTGCAAAACAAGGAAAAAACCTCACAGGAACAACAAGTATCTGTTGACCTGGGGTCGGCGTGGGAATCTCAGGTCACTGTTGTAGGCTGCAAAGCTTCTTGAGGAAAGAGCAAAATCCATGAAATCGTTGCATTGCTTAACCACATAGTGAAGAGTAGGAAGGGAACAGACCTCTTCGGATTATATTTAGTAACTATGAAGATTTTGCTTGTAATAGTCGCTTTGCACCGCAGAGTATTTCTCCCCCCTCTCCTCCCCACTCCTCCTCAGAAAAATTTGGTCTGATGCAGTCCGAAAGTAATCACATGCTCATCAGCAATTTTTCAGCAGACCAGACAAAAGTATTCTAAAAGTGAAAACCAAATTATTTTACTCTACATATGTTTATTGACAGATGGGCTAGGCCAGATCTGTTCAGGAAGATGCAGGGATGGACAGTAGCAAAAAAAAATGCAGTGCTTCCAGATATTCCAAATATTAAACTATCCCCTGATGTGCTACTGTAAATTGAAGTGACGACTGTTGCTGTTAAGGTTGGCTTTACACGTATATTTTGCTGGTGTTGACATCTGCTGGATAAATTTGCTACTGGCAGGAGGAATATGCTCTGTTTCAGGGAACGGCAGAGTGCCGTCCTCTCCTCTAGGGAAGCTTGCACTGCACATCTCTGTATTCCAGAGTCGTATACTCTCACCACTGCCTTTTTTTCTTGTTTTCTTTTTGTTGTCTTCTGTTTCCAAAATTGTCCTGTAAGCAAAAATTCAATTTAAAGATAGTAAATGGCAAACACATTTGGGCAACAGACTGACGAAACAGCTGCTGTCTTTCTTCCCTAGACTTGTTTTTTTCTGTTTTGCCCAAGGCAGTAAAGGGAAATTAGTTTATTAGTTTCACGTTGGTCACTGGTGAATATCATCCCCCCTCACAAAAATAACACTTTAATTCTGCTTGATTTGAAATAATTGACCGATCAGGAATGAGGCATGTGAAGGGACTACCAAGACAGAATTACACCGTAGGGCTGGAAGATCAATTGTTGGGGAGGAGAGCTGAGACACTGCAGCCTTATATTACACCTGCCTGTTTATTACACTTGGCCTGAGGGGAAAGCAATGCACCATTCTGATCTGTTGCCTCAGAGAAGAACGGATGTAAAATGAATGCAAAATAAGGGAACAGCAAGTTGTTTTTTTATGTTAATACATTTTATATTGATATTGAAGACATTTGAGTAAACGGAGCTTCTAGTTTATAGAACAACATATGTGTTTTTCCTTCTTTCTATGCCAATATTCTTTCCTAAATGCGGTTTAATTTTTAATTTTTTTTTTTTTAGCTTCTCAATAATACTGTAGTGATTGACTGGTAGCAGTAGCACAAATACTTAGTAAAATTAGTCCCACTGGAAGATTACTCAGATGCTACAGCTCTTCTTACTCCTCCTTCCTCCACTCTTTCTGCCTGTTTTAATGATTTCATTTTAAGAAAAACGACCTCAGGCACAGCAGAGAGAAAAAAAAATAAAAGTCACAAGAAAAAACAACGGATGGACCTATGCTTTGGCAAATCCTGGAACAGAAGCGAGGCCAGATGTTTGCTATACAGGCATTTGGCATGTATGTAACAATCTCGCTACAAGACTGCATATAAAGTTTTTGACAGCTTTAGTGGAATGCAAATGAATGATTGCTATTCAGAGTAAAGTGCAAACATTTTGGCCAGTGCTTGCAAATCTAGTAGTTTTCAAGTTATATTCTTGACTAGATTCTTGGTATTCTTAAATGCATATTTAAGCAGGTGCTTGCCAAATAAGATTTGATTTCTGTCTGTAATATTTAAAGGTTCTACATCACCTAACATATCTTGAGAGGGATATGCTGACTGTTTCATGAGCTGTTTCTTATTTGATCATGTTATTTCTAAAGCAGCTAATTAAAAGCTGCAGACCTCTGGCCTAGAAAAGGTGGGCTGCTGATTTACTGCATTCAGCAAACAGCCTTCATCCAATAGTTTAAAAGATAAAACATGAGTCACTGGTGGCAATTCTAAGTGAGAAGCAAAAAAGGGTGGTGGAAGAAGTGATAACAGGAATAGCTTTTAAGAGGCAGAGGAGCAGTTAACTTTGATACTGGCTGTGTTATTAATTCATTAGGACCCATCCTAACGGTTCTTGAATCATCGCCTTTCAAAACACAACAAAAATAGCAAGTGGATGTAAGTGATACTTACTTTATTGTACCAACTGAAAATAAAGTCAATCCATTTTATGAAATGTGTTTAGGCCATGAGAGGTGATGAGCTGTGACTGCAGATGGACAGATAAAGTGGGCTCTGGCCAACTCCAGTGACATGCACTGGGATGAAAAGATTTCTATTCAAAAGTTCCAGGTGTCTGTGGGTGAGCTACAAGTCCAGTATTTCCAGCTAGGGAAAGGGGGGCCAAGTACTGATGGAGTATGAATGGTACCAGTGCCATGAAGCAAAAGGATGGAAATACGCAGAGGAACTCTCCTCTCCAAGCACTTTTCAACTTCTAAAACTACAAAAAGAATATATGTGGCTCCTTAAACAAAGAGTGAGGTTGCTTGAGAGGCTTTGTGAGTGGAAGCTGGTGACAGTCCTGCATTTAGGGCACCAGAAGTTGGAAATACTGTAGTTATTCTCCTTAGGGTAGGGATCTTGCATAGTCTCTGGGAATTCACTTCCTTAGTGCAGGATTGGGATAACGGCACTTCCCTACCTCAGTGTGCAGCAAATCATGTTAAAACCTTGAAGATTCTTGGATGCCTGTTGGTATGGGCTGTGCTAGTCTCATTTTCAGTAAATTTAAAAGACATGTGGCACTTAAGTACATGGTTTAGTGGGCGGGCTTGGCAGTGCTGGGTTGGACTTGATATTACAGGTCTTTTACAACCTAAATGACTCTGATTCTATGATTTAATGTTTTGGTTTGGGTTTTTTTTTCTGAGGCATTTTGCATATAATAAGCTCTTTTAATATACCAGATGCTTAGGGACTGTTTCATGCTGTAAGTGTAAATGTGCTCTTGATTTAGGGGAGTGATACATCTCCTTTCAACAAACTGTGCGTCAGAAAATTCTCTGTGGTCAGAGGGCATCAGTCCTGGAAGAGAAAATTACTAATTCCCCAGGTACTGGCTGAAGCTTTTTAGATGTGGACAATGACAGAGGTGGGATGACCTAAAAATATCCTCTAAGAGGGAAATTTGAAGTATGGTTTCTTAATTATAGCATTTTGCAGCACTACGGGTGACCCAGAGAACTCATGCTGTAAAATATGTTGCGTTTAACCCTTACTTTGGCAGAGAACTTTCTCCTGTATTAGTTTTGACTGATTTATCAGTCTTCCTCAGGGCTTGGATGATTGGAAACAACAGGAAATAAAAGGAAATTTCTCCTGCCTCGTCCAAGATGTGATTTGAAGACCCAGTCCCCTTCTCCTCTACCTCCCACCCACGCCCAAGGAACCATCCCCAAAAGAGCCAAAATCTTGCTAATTAAATTTTTGAGAGCTTTACTTCGTGACATTTGGCAGCACTGACAGTAGCTTATCCTACGTTTCTGCTTTATTAACTATGAAGTCTTAGGCGAGATTAGGTATGTCAGGTCCTGGCAACCACTTAATGTGTTTTGAGAAGACGGCCCGTTTCCGCAGAAGAAATCCCTTTGTGTCCCTGCCTTCCCTCCCCACCTCTCCTGGGCAGGAACCCTTGGACCCTGGCCACCAGCTGACATCCAACCAGGCCCTGTGCCGGCAGTCGAGGTGTTTGGCCACCGGCTCTGCCGTGCGAGTCTTCCCACACAAAAGCCTCCACAAGCTGGCCTTTAACACGGCAGCTCTTGGCATTTGGTTTTCCTTCGTTTGCTTTTCATGCTAATGAGATAATTTAATTAGGGAAGTCAATGTTTTGGGCAGTGTTTTGCAAGCAGGAGTGTTACAGAGGGACACTGTGTTTTTCTCTCTCTCTCCATTTTTAACAAGGCTGGGTTCCAGACACTGCCAGCTACCCTGGACCCTGCGGAGACATCTGAGGAAGTTATTATGCCTTTGTGTAAAGTTCTGGTGGATTTTCATTTAGGAAGCTGCTGCGTAAAATTCCAGTCGTGTTGCTGCAGAAGGACCTTGGAAAGACCAAGAATCTGCAGCAAATGGCATCAAGAATTAATTTTGGGCCTGGAGGGGTGGTGAAGGTTGAATTGTGCTCTGAGCTTTTTTTGTTGGAGAAGGGAGGGATGGTTTGCAACAAGCCATGGAGGACAACCAGATCAAGTGAGAGATCTTTCCAATAAAAGCCTGAAGATAGAGGAACGGAGTTAGGCATTTTCTCCTAGATTTAAGAATTTTCTCCAAATACATATCCTAAACCAGCATATTTTGACATATTTTCTGCAATTTATAGTTAACAATAAGTGCATCTGAGGATGTGGATGGAGGCCTTTCAGAATAGTTGAAGAAAGTCTCATAGTCAGGAACATCCCCAGAAGGAAATCTGATGTAAACTTCATGACTTTGTGTGTGTCCAGATTTGGCAAGCAGCAGGACTCAAGATGGGACTCATATTCATCTTCTGTTCCAAGAGTGTGAGCTGCAGGACCACAGATGTCTCTGAGCTTTTGAACTTTTTTCGCTCTGCCAGTGCTCATGATCCATGAATTGCAGGACGTGTTATCTACTCCACTCAGGTTGTAAAAAAATTAGCACCTGAAAGCAAATTACTGCATATAGAAAATGATCATATTGAAGATAAATTTCCTAGGAGCTTAGTAATAAAACACAGATTTTTTAGTAACCCCTTATTTAGGAAGGTCATATTCTCTCAACTTTGAAAGAAAGAAACGAGGCTATAAGGTATGGTTTCACTCCCATCGTGGCTGGGTTTTTTTTAGTTGGATAGTCTAGTTTATCTTTTTACTTATCTAAAGGGAATAATTTCATATGCATCTGAGGTACTCAGAAATAATAAGTGTACACACTTTTCAGCAGTATTTCAAGACAGAGAAGCAAAAGTCTCATTTGTGCTTCTTCCATAGTGAACTTTCTGCTAAGAAGACACCGTTGGTTTTGATGCTTTGATTTTTTTTTTAATACATCCCAAAACATCACCTCCTCTAGCATATATTTGGAAAATTAAATCCTGTATAATCTCTTAAATCTACTGCTCCTTTATCACTTACAGTGTTAGGATTTGGGCTCCTTTTTTTCCTTTTTTTTTTTGTTTCCAAGATCTGATTGTTGCAAAGCAGCTCAAGTCTCTGCCTTGTCTTGGATTTTACAAGAGCTTTACAGCTGTTTACAAGACTAAATCAGGGGTTTACAAAAGTAGACCTTGCTTGATAATAAAGTTGTTTCCTTGCCCCTCAAATATTTCTGGATCTTATCTTTCTACACAGCTGCTTGTAGTTCAGCTTTACAGAATCTCTTGATTGGATTCCGTCTGCCTTTGTCTAACAAAGAGTTCTTTCACTGAAGTCACCCAAACAGAAAAAAAAAGTTAAGTAAAAATTGCGAAAATGGATTAGTCAGATCCATGTAGGCTTGTAACAGTGATTCCATATGTGTCTAAGAAAGTCTTTGTAGGTTAAAAATAATGTTGAGCTCGAATAAAACATTTTGTTTGGCACACTGCTGAAGTGAAGAGTGGCTCCTGAAGCTGCTGGGTCTGCTGGTACCTTGTTTTATTTCGAATTTCCTAAAGACTTGTACATACATGACCTGATGATTGAATTATATGCAGAATTTATGGTAATACTGATATATTTCAATGTGATTTTGATGCCATATGCATAAATTATATGTTCAGACCTGTGCCTCAGGAGAGGTTGTTGTGTCAATGTGCTCTGATAAAACTGCATGCCGTAACATTTTCCCTGCAGCATATATCTGAAATCACTCAAGCTTAGGTACTTAGACATCTTCCTCTTTATCAGTTACAGTTCTTCATGCTAGATCTGATTACAGCAAATCTCTCTTCTTCCTCGTCTTTTTTGTGTGTGTGTGTATCTCATAAAATACTTAGGCCTTACATGCACTTAACTGCTTTTGAAGCTCTCTAATGGGCTATTTTACCTGTGCTTCCATTTATCCAGTCTGAAAACACCTAAGATTATTTAGCTGCTTATTTTAAAGTTTCAGGCTCTTTCTCTCTTCTTTTGTACCATTTCCCTAATGACCATTTATCTACTTCCATTGCTGTCTCCCAACCTCTCTTGCCTATCATGTTTCTCTAATGTTATTATTTAAAAGGTAAATTTAGAAACAAATGCTTACCCAGGAAAAATTTAAATTAAAAGCTTGACCTTTATTTTTGAAGTCACTTAATGAAGTTGACTAATAGTCTAAGAAATCTGATTCTCTAGCTTCAGACTGGCGGAAAGCCTGTTTTTCCTTATATTTATATCTGTGGGGACAGACACTTTAAGGAGACCTTGACTAGATAAGCGTGGAAAGCAGAGAAGAAGCTGCTTCAAGGCTTGAGCCGGACTGTCATTTAGAGGAATGTGAATAGGAAACATTTTTTCTTCAGAACAGTGAGTGTTTTGGGCTTGGGGGGAAGAAGGCTGTGTTTAAATGTATCGAGCATAAAATGAAATGTTAACCACTTCAGTTTAATAAATCTGCAGCAGTGATCTGTTTGAACCTGGTAAGAGGCCTGAGGATAACATGCTGCTATCTCACATGCCGCTGGTCTTTTCCTTGCCTTAGTGCATGTGTGTGGAAGCCGTGGAAACAAGGAACAAATGAACTTGTCTTAGAGATGTGGGTTAAAATGAGTACCAGGAGGAAGATGTTTTTATGCTAAGAAGGTAGGAGGATTTCCAAATGGTCAAAGTGTTCAGGGTAAATCTGGAGGCTGGATGTTGTCATCTGTGTAGGTGCCCTACATTTGAGTCCTGAAGACACCCCTGTTTTGCAGAAAAACCTTCTCGAACTTTATTGTTGAGCAAGCTGTTAGTATGAGACATTTCTGAAAGTCCTGGTTGTAGAAAAGGTTGTGTTCTCTAGCACAGGGGTATGCTCACATTTTACTTACCCTTGAGAGGGATAGATGTAAAGTAATTTCTCTCACCTGCTACATTGCATGTTTTGGCCTTGGACAACCAGGAGAGATCCTGTCTCATTCCTCAGAAGGTGTTTGGTATTGTTTCATTGTTGTTACCCTTCCCTGATCTACCCTCCCAATCCCATCCTTCTGTGAAAGTAAATAATGGAGGAAAGGGTTGGGTGCCTGTATAATCCTCATGCCTGGGTCCTGCATAACCTTTGTCTGAAACCAAGTGGGCTGTCTGTGTTTTGGCATGATTTTTGCAATGCATGCACAGTGATGCAGTCTTTGGGACTGAGATAGGCATTCTGTTTGCCTTGCCATATCACTAAATCTCCTTTCAGAGTTGTATTTACCTCTGGTTGCTCAATCTCTCTTCTTTGGCTTATAGCCCTTTCCACAGCTCTCCCTTAATACCAGTTTGATCTCCTTCTTGCTTTCAATTTATCAGTTCAACCAGGAACTATTATGGATTTCTCTCTCTTTTTTTGTCTCTCTTTAGTAGGGTGGGTTTTTTTCCCCTCTAAGAGAGCTTTTGTTCCTTTTGGCTGCACAATAAAATCCTTTGATTCCATGTGACAAACAGGAACACGTTTCCTTTCTAGTCGAGATTAAAGACACCTGGCTACTCCAGTGATTACATCTTGAGTAGAGAGTGAGTGAAGGCCTGTCTCACTGACTTTACCACCTTCACAGGATAGTATGTCAGCTGAATTGGGTGCACAGAGGGATTTTCATCAGTAATAGCATACAGTATGCCTCCTCATGGACTACTGCTCTGAGATGCACAAATCATACATTCTTTCTATTGCTGGCTATGTCTGCATCTCTACATCGTGGTTTTATGGCTCTGATGTAGGGTAAACATATCTGAGACAGCTCTAAGCTTATCTGCTCTAGTACTGGCTCTTAGGGCAGTGTGGAGCTTCATACTGGCTGAAAAATCAACCCCAAAACTGAGGTTGATAGATCTATAATTAACCAAGGCTTAGCTGCCGTGGTGACTTCAGTGCAGACAGCACAGGGAGCTCCCCAAGTCTAAAAAACAATGTAAAAACCTTCTTTCTCTTCTTTAGTGCTGTTTAAAGTGACGTGAAGCTAGCTAAAATGCCTGCACATGAATGTTGAGGAAAACTTTCCTTTGGAAGGTAAAAACGTATTAATTAATTGTAACTGTTGATGTTGGTATTTTTAAGTATTAGGTATTGATCTTTCTCCATCTTGCCATCTCCACAAAAGAAAGGATTTTGGTTTTTTTAGGCGGGGTTCGGAAAGGAGGTTTATTACTAGGGTAAAAAAAATTCTGAAGAATACATGACTGTAAAATTTTAGTCTAAAATCAGATAGTTTGGAACTGGTAATGATGGGGTTTGGGTGACAGTTGGACTCGATGATCTTAGAGATCTTTTTAAACCTCAAAAATTCTGTGATCTCTGACTGCAGTGACTGCTGCCCTTGTTGCTGTTTGTGTAGGTTTCCACTGGCCTCTGTCTCTGCTGTTTCTCAAGATGGTTTATGCTGCCCTGTGTCAAGTTCTGTGCAGAGGAATGCAATGATTATGCTTGACTTGGGACACAGTCTGTTGGAGAAGTTTTTCTTATGAGTACAGGATATGTTTGAAGCATTATTATTAGGATTATGATCCTTGATGAAAATAGTCTAGACAAAGCATAAACTCTGGATCTAAAAATATATTTAAAAATTAGCTAGCCTGTTCACAAACCATTTCTTACCTCACCCAGCAGCTATTTATGAGAACATTGTCTATTCTTTCTAATTTTAAATAGCAAGCACTAGCAGTTGAGTACTCATGTATTAGATAGTTATCCCCTCCGGTTTTTCTGCACATCTTGTT
The DNA here is from genome assembly GCF_003945725.1 of Corapipo altera. NCBI lineage: Eukaryota > Metazoa > Chordata > Aves > Passeriformes > Pipridae > Corapipo > Corapipo altera. The sequence continues at coordinate 16,112,733 of NW_020884883.1, forward strand.
GCTGTCAAGTGTCTTTGTACCCAGCCAAAAATGACATGTTGAAACAAGTAGTGTATATTTAATTCAGTGTATTGGAAAAAAAAAGTGTGACATTGAACCCTGGTTTTTATTTTTTATTGGAAATACCATGAAATAACAGCCACTGGACTGAGAAGTGAATTCGCTCATGAAGAGGGCGGTAGGTTTTAAGTAAACTTCTTAATGCGTGGCTTAGTCACAGGCTTTTTTCCTGCTTGTTATTGACGTAATTGCCTGTCAGTCTCATCTGATAGTAGAATTGCTGGGGGCATAGTGTCTTGGATCGTGTGGCAAAAACTGCTCGCTATTGACTTATGTGCATGTGTGCTGCTGCTCTCCGCTGAATTAAATGTCAGATGTACTCAAGTGTGTGGGTGGGTGGGGGAGATGTGATTTGGTTCTCTCTGGTTGCCTTGTCAAGGAGTACACTAATACAGCTAATGGAGATCCTCGAGCTCGGGAGGAGAAGGGTATTCAGTTGACAGTCAGCATCCAAACAGTCAGGAAAGATACCTTCACACGGCAGTGGAGGCTGTGGGGATTAAAAAAGAAACTTTTTCAAAGGCAAGGAATAATAAAGGATATTTTGAAATTGCAGCTTGCAGTTTACAGACTCCCTTTTTGCCTGATTTGGCAAAATATTTATAAAACAAACGAAAGTGGGGTTATACCTGTGGAATTCTAACCTTTAAAGACACTATGTTTAGGTACTGATTTTATTCTGAGATGGTTGTCACTAGAGGAAAATCTTGCTTTGTTCACCTCTACTAAAATAAAAGTTTCTGTTTTCACTACAGCACCTTTCACAGCACTGGTGTCTCTGGTTTTTGCTGTGGTCATTGTACAGCTGAGCTGTCATTCCCACGTGGTCCTCTGGAAAATACAAAAATGAGCTTACTGAATGAAAGTATCAGACGGCCACAAAAAAACAAGACAGAAGAATCTAAGTAAATATCAGTGAATCATCAACCCCCAAATCATCAAGTCAAGCCTTGCATCACATCCTACCAGAGGAAAAAATAGCTGGCTCTGTTGGTTGAAAAGGAATGTTAATTTTGTGGTCAACACCAACAACACTGATGTGGTCCCCAGTATAAGCTCTTGTTGCCATTCCTGCACAGTGGCAATGTAGCCATCACAAGTGCAGCTTTCTAGGAGATTTGGTTCAGCATTTAGTTGAAAATAATGACTGTAGGAGGGAATTTGGGGCTTTTTTTTGTAATACACATATTTTTGAATTTTTAACTGAGGAAGAGTATTCTTCATCTCAAGCTAGTAGCTCTGGTGAACCAGTTAAACCTTTCATCATTTAGGCATAATAGTTGGTTTTGTTTACTTTTTTTTTAAATTTCTACCAGGTGAATAACAAACATTCTTGTTAGGCACACTGTTTTATACCACTTCTAAGTTTTATCTCTCTTAAGAAATTTCTTATGTCTGAGTTTCTGGGTGAGTTTGGTTCCAGCTTCCTGCACAGTCCTTATAAGCAGATGTTTTTACCATCCATTTTTATATCTAAGAATTTGTGAAACAACATTGCTTCCACTGACCTGATATTATTATTACAAAGAACTTAGTGGATTGTGTGAGGCAAATAAAATAAATCAGGTGCTGCAGTGACCTAGATACTCATTACTTATTTATGGAATAAATATGTTTAGCATTTGCTCATACTCTTCTTCAATTGCAAATGCTGTAAACTTTCACTTACTCAGAACTCTGCTGGAAAAATAGCATTATTGCAATTCTACAGGTTAGGAGACCTTGGAAGGAAGCCTTAAGTAACTGCTTTAGACTATGTAACGTATAATTATCAGAACTGGGATTAGATTTTGGGAGTCTTGACTTCTGGCGTTGTGTTCAGAGGTCTTGCTCTTGGCAGATAAAATCTATGGATAACAAAGACTGAGAGGGTAAGCAATGATAAGGACAGGATGATCACACAGAACAACTTGGTCATTTGATCATTTTACATGTATTAAGTGTTTTAAGTCTAGCCAGAAGCACAGGAGGAGACAGAACATATTGGCTTGCCCTGGAGAGCATCCTCTCTATGGGGAGCTCTCAGGCATCATGGAGTGAAACCTTCCTGTAGGAGCTTCCAGTGAGGAGGTCAAAAAAAAAGGAGGGGAGGGGGCTGCATGAAGCAGTATTTGGCTTTGAAAACAGAGAAGTAATGGACAGATTTAGCAGGTAGATTTTTTCTCCCTTTGATCTTTAGGGTTAATATTTGGTCATGTTTAATAATAGGATTTAATAATAGGATTAATATTTGTGTCAGATACAGGAAAGAGCTACAGAAATTATCTGAAGGCTACTGAGAAAACTGCAAGAGGGAGCTGTTGGAAATGTTTTCCTGTTATCAAAACATTGAATGATGACTTCCTTCTATCTTGGCTTTTCATGATTGGCGTGCTGTTGCTTGTTACTCTACTGAAGGGTTTGGGCAGATGGTATTTCCTCAGTTCTATAGGACTGGGCTCTCCCACTGTGTCCTTGTACTTGTCCAAACTCTTTCATTTGTGTTCCAGATTAACATTTACTGCAACACTGCTCTCTTCTTCCTGATGTTTAGCTGGGAAAAGCAGAGGAACAGTACTCTCCTAAAGCAGAATAGGCATGGCAGGGTCTTGCCCTGGTGGTTATTGAGTACAGGTGCTGTGCTGGGACCTCATTCCTAACTACTCTTTGACTTTAATCTTTCAGGCAAGCTCTTGAGTTCCCTTTGAGACAAAGCTGCCCTCCACCGAGATGTCACGGCACCACAGCCGGTTCGAAAGAGATTACCGTGCCGGGTGGGATCGCCGGGATTGGAGCTCCAATGGCAACCATGTCAGCAGCACCAACTGCAGCAGCGCTGCCAGCACCAACAGCAGCACCCGCCCGGGGCTGCTGCCCCTGCCCATCGTCCCCTCCCGGCTCCCCACCCCGGCCACTGCCGCCTGCACCACCGGCAACAGCGACGTCATCACCAGCCTGGTGGCCAACTCCTCCCCAGCTTCAACTACCAAAGTAAGAATTCAGCTTTTCTTTTTAAGGGGTCGATCTGCTAAAGGGGCTGTTAGAGATGGAGCTTCACCTGTCCCTTTGTAAAACCTGTGTTTGTGGTATAGCCAAGAGTAGGAAAATAAATTCCTGTGGGCAGTGTGTGTCTTTTTTATTCTTTTCTGTGTTGTGCACACACTAGAGTAGGTCTTTCTTGCTCTAAGACTGGCTCATACTTCTGAGAGGCCCAGGCAGAGCAAATGCTTCTTTCCTTTCAGCACTACCTACATTTGGGCTTTCTGTGGCTTTACCTTGAACACATGGTTCCCACTTTTGCTTTTGGGATTGCTCTTCTTGTCTGTTGACCAAGGTAGAGCTGTGGTTGACAACAAATGGATATGGTTCTCATCCAGAGGGAGTGGAAAGTGACTAAAGGGCATAATTTTGGCTGAATGGTGTTTTTTCTTCTTTTAAGTTGATAGTTTCCTACAGGGTTCTCAAAGCCTCGTTCTTAGTGCAGGTGGGAGTGAAACAGTGGGACTCCTATAACCAAGCTTGCTCATTTGGGCAAAAAAGGCACACTGAGGAGTAAGAAAATGTTAAGCATCAAAGAACTGAAATCACTAGTAAACCATTGGGCTTTTTTGTTCCAATATATTATTGGAGGAAAGAGGGTGACTTTTCCTTTTTTTAAAAAAAGAAACAGCAACATTTAGCTCTTTTAAATCTGCAAAGTACAAGTTGATATTCTAGGAGAAAGTTGGGGGTTCTTTCTGCATGTAGATTCAGGTAGAACAGCTGGGGAACAAAAAGCCCTGGCAAATGGTAAAGGTGACCACAGCATTGACAAAGTGAGCCAGAAGCGCTGCTGGGTTTCTTTTTATGATATTTAACATTTTCTTTCAACTTGGTTTCATTTTAATAACTGCAAGTGCCAAATACAGCAGATGCAGACAGAAGGAAAGGAGACAATAAAGTTATTTAAAGTAAGCCAAGAGCAAGCTGAAATTTTACTGCAGTACCATTATTATATTGATTTTTTTCACACTGTAGAAAAACAAGGTCAATGCTGCAGAAGGAAACATTAGGCCGAAGTGTGATTGGTTGTAAAAATTTTCCATGGCATCTTAAAATTATTTTCATTTGAAAGAAACCACTCGGATTCTGATCAAAACATATTTAGAGTTCTCCAGATGCTATCCACAGATAGATGCATTTCAATCATGCTTTGTCTGGAGATGATTGAGGCTATTTTGGAGCCAAAGCAGTGGTTTCATTTATCACGACCTTTGTTCCTGGGTCTACTTAAGAGTCCAACGATTGTCTGGAGCTGATCAGCCCTTTTCCCAGATGTTCAAAAGCATTTTGAAGCTTATCAGTGCTAGTAAACCATGTGTTTATTAGGGGAGAGGAGGCAGGAACAGCAAGTTAAATACCTTTCAATCATATGCTCAATGTGAACCGTCTTCTAAATTACCTTATTAGACAATTTTCTGATGACTTTCCTTAGTAAGAATGTTTTGGCATGAATAGATCAAAAGCAATAAATAGACAAGAATGGAGGTAGCATGGGACATTTTTTGTTCTGAGAACTGTTAATCAGCTGTGTAATCTCCCATAAAATAAATGTGTAAAAATGCATAGAGTTTTTACCCCAGCTTCTGCTGCTGTGAATCAGCTAAACAGCTCTAAAAATTCAAAATTGCATGTATTAAAGAGGAAAAAACGTTGAAAAAGTGAGGTAGATAGGATGAACAGAGATGCAAGGGTGTGGTGCCTAGCAGGCTTCCAACTAATGATGTGAAATGGTGTTAGAGGAAAAATCAGATGCTCCCATAGACACCTGTTCACCCTGCCTGACTGTGTCTCTCTCCTTCACACGCAGCAGATTTACACTTGGGTTCAGCAGTGTAACCAGCCAGGGCCTTTCTCTTGTAGAGTCCAGCTAATTGTCAGGCATAAAAAATTATATCCATATAATGAGGAAATCACAAGTAAGAAGAATAATGTGGTTGCTTGGTTTACTTAAAAATAAAAATATAAAAATTAAAAATATAAAAATATTTTAAAAATAAACCAAGCATGTGTAAAGTTTCCATGAGCTATGGAGAGTTCACAGCCTACTCTCTGCAACCATTTTGTGAGCATATTTATGGGGTACCAGCTCATGGGGGGACAGGTGTCATCTTAAAGCTGAATTTATTACTTCTGTTTTGTGGATATTTGATTGCTTAGCTGCCCTTCTGCAGGGCTGAACCTTCCCAAATGTTATGGCAGGTGTCATCAAACTCAGTGGCAAGGGTGTGCCCCAGTAACATGGGTGAATAAACTGTCATGGTGTTGAGAAGCCAGAAGATTGAGAAACTGGTCCTCCTTATTTCATTGTCCAAGGATATGGGTACAGCCAGCAGTGGTCCTCCACACTGAGGACAGAAAAAACTCTCTGTGCCATCCAGTTGCTGGTTTTGACTTTACATACCTTCCAGACCTGGTTTGAAGATCTCAAACCATAGGGACCAACCATCCATCTCCCTTCATTTTGTGTTCTTGCCAATTAATTATCTTCTCAGTTAAAAGTTTGTTTTGTTTCTTTTGTAAGTCATCTAGTCTATCTTCAAACCTTTGGTCCTTGGTTCCTCTAGTTTCCTGCTGTTGACCAGTCCTGGTAGTCTCCAAATAACTGTGTATCTTTTGCGTCATCTCTGTTCTTCATTTGCCTTTGAAAATATGGATACTAAAATCATATAGGTACCAAAACCATATTCATCCTTTCATCATCACTCACCATTCCCTTGCATGTTTCTGTGTCTGTGCAGATAATAATTGCTCCAGACTTTTTTGCCAAAGTGCTAAGTCAATAGTTATTAAAAATACATATACATGGCATCATCCTCAATTACATGTTATCAAACAGAGTCATAGTCTTGTCAAAGATTGAAATTAAGTCTGACAAGACCTGTCTTCTGGATACCTGTATTGGCAGACATTGGTCATATTCCTGTCCTTCAGCTCCTGATTAACTGAATCCTAAAGTGACAAATTCAAAACAGAGGAAAAAATTTCTTTTCTCTCTGACATGTAACTGAATTGTAAAACTTGCTGTGTTGGTGATGGAATTGGTCGGGGAATTCATAGATTAATTGTTTTAAGGACCACTAGGCTACCTAATCTGGCTGAACCATTTGGTCTTTAAAATTATGTAAATGTATGTAAGATTAAAGACTTCACCCTGAGTTATGTGATTTGAATGGAAAAAGCATTGGAAAGGAGAGAAAAAAATTGATCAAATTAATTGTTGGAGGGAGATGAAACCATCTTCATCAGGAAGCTTAGATATAAGACCAGCCATGAGGGGGTTTAGATTTGGTCTGTGTTTTTATGCTTCTGGAAGAGCTTTTTACTTCTTTCTGTGGAGGACTTTAGAAGGTTTTTATTACTAATTATTAATGTCTAGGAGAACTTTAAAACTAATTATACTTTGCAGACCTTTGAAATTTATTCTCAAAGCATACCTATAACCTTCTTACCACAGATGCTTTGGTACAAATCACACTTAGTAGATCTGCCACATTTAAGTGGTTATGGATGTTTAGTTTGAGTTATTTAAACAGAAAAGCTGTCTCTTTCTGAGCTTTATTTTTTGCTGAACAAAATGACGAGGAGACTTTGCACTGCTATAACCCGTTTCATTGGAGGCTGCCAGAAAACATCAGAAAAACTATTTAGACCTCATCAACTTGTAGGAAATAGGTTAATGCTGCACACCCAGTATATTGACAGGGAAAGTGAGGTACTCAGAGGTAGGGATTTTTTGTTTTTTTCTACTCATTCTGTGCCACTATGAGCAAAGTTTCAGCTCTTTTACTCAATTTGTTTTTTCTGCCCTGGTGCTGTATCTGAAGAGTTGGTCCACAGACCAGCACCAAGAGTCATCACAGTTTGAAGGGATGAGTCTTTCGCAGGAGGTACTTCCTCAGCCCCTTGAATGCCTGAAGTAGTCAATAGGAAAGTGCAAATCCTGCCATTAAACTCTATGTTCAGATCAATTTGTCAGACTCTGAGCCCAGCCATGTATGATGATTTAGCTCGGGTTTGGATCTGTCTGTGCATGGTGGGGTTTTCTGCAGTGAGGTTATTTATTGCTCAAAGGAAGCTCTCCAAGAAATCCTTATAAGACTACAGCACTGCTTAAGATATTGGCAACAAACAGTCTAAAATTCATTTTTAAGGATGCTGCACACCATTCCAGCTGTTTTTTCTGTTCATCTCAGCAGCACCTTCATTCTTTGTTGCTTTTCCGAATTACTTTGCGAGTTACTTGTACAATTTTCTCCATCAAAGCTCCTGTATCACAGCTTCAATTTAGAAGTGTTGTCATGGGCTGTAATTTGAAATTTTATTACCAAGAGATTTTTTGGTTATAGAACATTTACTTTTATCATCTCTATATTATTTTTAAATGCCTGAAAAGATTGATACATCAACAGAATCTGTGCAACACCAGGCAAGATCTGATTTTTTTCCTCAACCTTAATTTTAAAAATCCTTTGCTTGAAACATAAATTGATTCCTAAGCCCCCCCACACTTAATGATTTGTTATTCTCAAGGTTAAACCTATGACAAATTTTACAAAAACACCAATCTTCAGTTTTGATAAGATTTTCTCTAGTTGAGCTCAGGGATAGCTGTGTAGTTTTAAGTTCTTTAAATAGTATAACAGAGATGTGATCCTGGCCTCCTGTGCTCACAGTACTCCCATAGCATTTAAGACTCTCATGTTGTTGCTACCGGAGTTTGTCCTACTGTGGTTAGCCACAGTTATGATGTGGGAGGGAAGACAGTGATGTTAAAACATCTGTTAACCTCTCTGGAAAGTCAAGCAAGGATTGCAGAGAAAAAAACAGCCCCTACTGTCTTTGTGTATCAGTGCAACTAAATAGCATTAAAAAATAAGTAGAGAGGGAAGAAAATTCTTATAGTAAAGGAAAAACAAGTTGGCATGGCTGAGGAGTGCATGGTAAAAAGGAATAAAGTGGAACAGTACAGAGGTAAAGTGTTATATTCTTCTTTCCTTCACAGGCCAAAAAATGTAGTTCCCTCAACAGCAGCCTGTCATATGCAGATGATTTGCTGTAGGTTGCAGGATTTGTGTTGTCTGTTCTGTTTCTCTCGCTTTGGAGGTGATGATTTACTAAACTGGTGTATGGTTTCCACAAATATTTAAAATATTGATTAAGCAGAGGAAGAATAAACATGAATTGTTTTTCAAGTTACGCCTTATGTTGTACATGACTAATTACATACAACAATTTGCTCTGCTACGGTAACTGAAATTTATGTACTCTTTTTATTATAAAACATAAGACGCTTGCGTAAAGAGAGCGATTATAAATATTGGAATACAACAGTTGCTAAAAAACAGTCAAAACATGCAGTGATGAAGTATATGGGATTTGCTCTTCCAGCTTCTCTGTGCAAAGCTGCTCCTCCGTAACCCTGGGGTTTGTATTGAGAGTTGGCATATTTTTGTCACCATTTCAGAGAGTAGCCTGGTGATCTGGACACAAAGCAGCAGTCTGGCCCAAGTGCAAATTATTGTGATGGTGCAAAAGGCTTCAGTTGCTGGATGGCAAATAGAGAAAGTGATTTTTTCCTGGGAGCATATTTTTACCTATGGATAAATTTCTAAAATAGACTAATGTCCAGTTTCATTGGTAAATGAGATGCAGGCGTATTCCACCTAATCAGAGGCTTCTGATGCATATGAAACTCCCATTATGGCAGACTATTACATGAATGTTTAGGAAATCAGAGCAATGCCGAGTATATAGTGCTCAATGGTCTCTAATAGAATACAAGGACAGGTTTTCCCTGGCACCTAAATCACATTCTCCTGGTTGTTTAGGGTTGAAAGTTCAATAAGCTTTGCACGATTTACCTTTTTGGGCTGACACACCATTTAACTGGAGTGCAGCTTCCAGACTGAGCCTTTTGTGGTGCCATCACACCAGCCCAGGTAGGCTGAAACCAGCAGATTACACTACAAAAAAATACCATTGTAGTATCATCCTTATATCCTCAAATGATTTTGAGAGTTCCTTTTGAGGGATCAACATGGCCTGTACCAGGAATGAGAGGAGGAAGCAGATAGATTTGGTCATTGACTCTCAGGACACTTTTTTTCTTTGAGCTAATTACAAATTGACCAAAATATCTGTAAATTGAACTCAACAATGACTTCTGCTGAAGTAATTACATTACTACAAAAAAGTTACAACGCCTAGGAGGTATTTGTACCACTAAGGGACAGGAGAGCAAAGGGAGATCAGTGGTGGGTTCTGAAACTGATGAAGGCTTTGAAGTAGAGCAACCAATTCTTCCCTTTCAAGGAAGTGGAGAGATGCCTTGGATGTTTTTCAGACTCCTCTGTAGAAGGCTATTCCTAATGATCTGTGGCCCTTAGAGAGGGCTTAAATTGTGCTGATGGTCTGCTACTTCCTCTTAACATCTTATTTTAGTATTTTTTCTCAGGTGTAGTTGTACATATTTTTAGTAGTATAGAAATTGGGACATACAAAATGTGGGTTTAGTTTGTCAAGTTTTGTAGATACTTTATTGGGCCAAAATTGGTTGGAAAGCTCTGGCATGCTCATTAATCTGTAAAGTCATAAAAAGCCACTTGGATTTTTTAACTTGCAGTGTGTTTATCATCTGTTGAAAGAGCTAAAAGGTCTGACCAGTTTCTAGGCCCAGTTCCATTTGAAGATGAAAGGCAGCATTTTTGAAGCACTAATTGACATCACCAAATACTTACAAGGTCACAAACATGACAGCTTTGGATAAAGAAAAAGGAGTATTTCTGGGCTTTGGCACTTTGATCAAAAAGTTTCTTGACTTCCAGAAGAAATAAATATCAATAATAAAACCTAAACAAAATTTGTATTGACCAGGATTTAAGTGCTTGATTCTTTGAAATTATTTAGAGTTCTTTATTTTCTTATTTCTTTTTTGCCATTACTTCGTTTTCATGTGTTTTAGTTGCAGATTATCCATTCAAAATGCATCAAAATATCACTTCAGGAGTCATGGGGGTTTTATTATAAAATTTGTCGTAGCCTCCTGTCAGGCTGAAAAAGCCTGGGAGCTGCCTTGCCTGTGATTTGATGTGGGTTTATTTCCAAGGAGCAGTGCTTCTAAAGGAGGGCAGGGCAGGTTTCCTGGGTTATAGATGCTTATAATTGTAATGTTGTTGGTTGTCATTTAGGAACATATTGCTGTTGTCACCATCAAACGCAGCCACAAAAAGAATTTTGCAAGGAATCACCTGGTGGTTTCCTATTATTTTTACTGTCAATACTTGATAAGTAGGGCCCGGAAATTAATTTTGACAGAGCCAATCCTTTCTCAACAAAGTAGTTTCGGATTTTGGTGTTGCATGAAGAGGGTAATGTTTGAGAAATCATTGAGTTGATGAGGGTATGAGTTGATTAAGGTATAGAAGAGCCTGATGCAAACAGTTTGTTAGAAGGTTGCAGTACTGGTTGGGTGGGATGTCTGCATACCATATTTTTTATTATAACAGGAGCACAGTGGCAAGTTTTAAAAACTACAGTTTTGATGCATAGCAGAAGGAAAATACATTGTATGCCAGACATATTTTCTTGATGGCATTGGTTTTCTCAGCTTGCTGATTGATATGTAGATTTCAATTTAAAAGTTGCTTGCAAAACAAATGAACTAAATGAATAAAAAGAAAGAAAAAAGTAGAAGGGAGCCAAGTTTCACTTCTCCCTGTGATTTTTATGGGCCTTGGGTTTCTGCTTGATATGACACTTGTCTGTGAAGCTGATAGACATAAAAATAAATTTGGCTCTGGGAGTGATAAACAGGAAATTAAACTCTGCTCTCTGGCTCCTTTTACTGGGAATGCTGCACCTTCAAATGCTGGACACAGGCTGATGTGCTCCAGGCATACCAGGAAGCTCTGATCAGCCAGGGCTGACACTCCAAACTGACATTAAAGCATCACCACTGCCCTGTCTACAATCCTGAAAATCCTCTTGAAAAGGTGCCCAGACCTTGAAGAGGAGCATGAGGATCTTGTGACTCTGTGGCATGAAGTGTAGGCAGCCTGGGCTGTTCTGTTGGAGGATTGTTCTGTTGATACCACAGCAATGCCAGGAGTCACGTTACCACAGCGATGCTGAATGTGCTCTATCCCACCCAAACAATGCACACAAGGTGCTGCCACCTTCTGCAGAAATGGGCACACAGTGACTCACTACCTTATGGGTGTGCAAAACGGGGCTCATTGTCAATGCCTGCGAGAGCACAGTAGGGGAGACCATGGAAGGAATTCCTCACACTTTTTCCTCATTCTAGTTTCACTCTGTAGAAGCAGCTCTGATGAAGATGTATAATCTAACATTCCTTTTAAAAGCAGCATGTGAAAAAAGATAAACTTATGGACATATTTGTTGGGTTTTTTCTTGAAATTTGAGGCATTACTAAATGTTCAAGTGTTGGTTAGCTGCTGTAACATTCTGTTCTTGGATGAAATGGGCACTCTTCAGGAAACAAAGTGCACGTTTATTTGGTTTGGAGGAACAGACTATTCCAAATTCTCCCAGAAGTTGGTTTGCCTCAGCTGTTTTTGGTTGTTCTCTGCTCCTGTCAAGCTGAAACATATGTGGTTGTTACCCAATACAATTTAGCATCACCAAACCGGTCACTTTGGAAAACAAAGCTTGCAGAAGTTCTGCAGAGAAATATATGCTGCCTGTGAAGTGGTATTTGTGTGTAAAGTGATACGTACCCACTGTATAAATAATGAATAATAACTAGTAATAAATTCTTCATATCATAGCATTATTTCTTACTGTTCATGATTCCGGGTGTTTTGTGGTAATCCTGAAACAAAGCACTGAGAAGTATATGAGTAATATTTACTACTGCTAAGTTGTTGCACAGGCATGTCAGGAAAGAGAAGCTTTTTTGGCTGTGTAATTTGAATGTTTAAGACTAAATATTGTTTATATTATAATATTTTATATGATTACAGTTATGCTTTAATTCCAAAGGAACATAAAATGTTATACAAAGCCCATGCATTCAAAACCACTGAAGTAATGCATACAGAAACATTTGTCAACCCACAAGTGAAACATCCCTGAAGAATGATGCTGGGCATAATTTGACCACGTGTTCCCCTGCAATTCCGTATTCTTTTTTAGAAGTGCCAGTCACTGTAAGAGGAGCTTACAAAGGTGTTGTACAAGACCATGCAGAAGGATCCAGTAGTTCACCAGTGACAGCCTCCTGGTGGCACAGGAATTGCTCAGCCCCTGTACAAGAGCCAAGCAGGCACAGCTGGAGGCCATCCTGCCTGAATATGGAAATCCTGAGCAAGCTCAATGAACAAAGGAAGTGTATAGGAACAGGGAGAATCACAGAATTGTTAAGGTTGGAAGGGACCTCTGCAAGTCCTCTTGTCCAGCCCCTTTGCTTAAGCAGGGTCACCTCGACCCAACTGCCAAGGACCATGTCCAGATGGCCTTGAATTATCTCCAAGGAAGGTGACTCCAGTCCTCTCTGGGCCACTTGTGCCAATGCTCTGTCATCCCAACAACAGAGTGGTGTTCCTGATGTTCATAAAATCACAGAATCATTTAGGTTGGGAAAGATCTTTAAGATCATCAAATCCAACTGCTAACCCAGCGCGGCCAAACCCACCACAAAAACATGTCCCAGGTGCCATTTTAACGTGTATTTTAATACCTCTAGTGGTGGTGACTCAACCACTTCCCTGGGCAGCCTATACAATGCTTGATAACCTTTCCAATGGAGCAATTTTTCCCAATATCCAATCTAAACCTCCCCTGGTTTAACTTGAGATCATTTCGTCTTGTCCTATTGCTTGTTATGTGGGAGAAGAGACCAACCCGCACCTCGCTACAAGCTACAAACTCCTCCTGTTTGTTGCCCATACTGTGTGTATTAGTGTAGGTGCAGGGGCCAAAAGTGGAGCCAAGTCCCCAAACAGCTCTAGAATCTCCATAGTAAACACTGCAAACTCAGCTGCACGTGACCAGGAACACTCTGGTCTGATATCCAAGTGCACCTTGTTTTGAGCAGGAGTGGGCTGAGTGATTTGCAGAGGTCCCTTCGAACCAAAAGCATTCTGTAATATCCTAACATTATCCTAGAATTGAATCACCTTTTCAATATACTTCCCAAGATGGGTTTTTTGTCAGTTTGCTTTAAAACAATACCCAGAATCCTCATTGGTCAGTAACTACTAGAACTTTGGATTTATTTTAGGTCTTCTGAGCCTAACTCCTGTCTTGGCATAGTCATCACAGTTTTGCTTTTGAACAGCTTGTTTCCTTTATAGTTTTTGCCTCATGCTGGGATGGAGTAAGACTGAATAATTTATCTTCCTTTTCCTCAAAAGCCGAGCAATAGTTATACCCCACATGGATTTGAGACATTATTATCTTTCTAAGCTTCCATTAATTATCTTTATCATCCTTGCTTTTAAAGGTCTAGCATTTATCTTTGCAAGGTTCTTCAAGCTGGATTATCGAGGAAAATTTGAGTGTATTAATTCCATTCTTGCTTATGAAGTTTTAAACTCTATTTCATAACATTTTTTCCACTGCTCGTAATAATTCGTCTGGTAGTTTTACTGTGACCGAAGTGTCTGATGTGTAGAATTGATGGCTTTTAGGGTCATCATGCACATGCATAATTATCTCAGATGTACTGCTTTGATTAAAACACACAGATGGATACAGATTCTGAAGATATGGATCACACATACTTTGTTAGCCACATACAAAGCTGCCATTCACCTTGTTTTCTCAGCCTGCTTAGAAATATGAACTGCTTTACAGTAAAGTTGAGCTCTGAAGCAGCGCAGGACAATGCTGTTTCAAGTTTTCTTAGATGTCATCTCAGCTTCATTTGTACAACTGTTTCAAGTCTTGCAATAAATCAGTCTTCATAGAGTCACAGAGCCATACAATGGTTTGGGTTGGAAGGGACCTTAGGGATCATCTCATTCCGACCTGCCTGCCATGGGCAGGGACACCTTCCACTAGACCAGGTCACTCAGAGTCCCATCCAAGCTGGCCTTGAACACTCACAGGAGTGGGACATCCACAACTTCTCTGGACAACCTGTTCCATCACCTTCACAGTAATGAATTTCTTTCTAATACCTAATCTAAGCCTACCGTCTTTCAGTATGAAGCCATTCCCCCTTGTCCTGTCACTACATGCTCTTGTAAATAGTCTCTATCCAACTTTCTTTTGGGCTCCCTTCAGGTACTGAAAGGCTGCAATTAGGTCTCTCTGGAGCCTTCTCTTTTCCAGGCTGAACAATCCCAATTCCCATAGCTTTCATTTTCGTCTTCATGTTAGGTAGATAATTCCCAAGCTTTCCTGTAAGCTGCCATTGTTACCATCACTCGTTGCTTTGCAAAGGGGCAGGGCAGCCAAAGTTTCGTGTCAGTGCTTTGTAAAGACTGTTGAGCGCTCTTTGATGCAGTGCAGTGAGTGGAGTGACAAAGGACCCTTCTAAAGTAACCACAAGTGAAAAGTATAGCAGGACACCTCTAAATTCACCCAGACAGAAAAATGGCTTACACTGAGAGTAGCCAGACACTGGCACAAGTGCACAGAGATGTTTCTGCCTACCCTGTAGTTATCCAAAATTTGAGTGGACAAAGCCACAAACAATCCAGTGTTGTCTTTGCCTGCTCTGAGCAGGGGATATGCCAGCTTTCAAAAGCTCCTTCCAACAAAACCAATCTGGTTATTATCTGGTGGTGAAAGCCTGCAAAATGCTGTGGACAGGAGTCTCCTAAAAGGTTTCCTTCAGAGGACAGGGGTGGCATCTGCTGCACAAAGGTAGTTATGGAAGTTACCTTGATCTTGGCTATAAGTCTGCAAAGCTAGTCTTTCTTACCCCGCCTTCTGACCTGTTGGTTAAGGGAGTGAATTTGCTCTGCAACAAAGACCTTTCGTGTCATTCTTTTGGTATAGGTGATTCAAATCCAGAGAGAGATAAGGCACTCAAATCAGTTGTTGAGCAGTGTGCCTTTTTGCATCCAACTCTTTGAACCAGGAGATAAAGCAAAGCTTAAGCAATGTGGCAAAGTTTCTGGGCCAATTCATTTCATTCATTTATCTTTTCACCTTTCTATCTCACTCTTCGATATCTTTCTCTTCTGCCCCATTTTCCATCTGACACTTGATTTAAACTCTTCTGACACTCCCCACAGCATACCTGACTGTACCTGACTGTTGGCAACTGCCACTGAATCATGGTAAGAAATGAAGAACACTTGGTGCTTACCACAACTATTTTGACCTTCTGTTGTTTTGGCAAATAGAACACCTCAGTGGAAATAAGGCTGTGTGGAAAATAAAGACAAAAAGCAAAAGAATAAGGAGGGGAATCATGACAATGTTTAGAGATTTTAAATTTGGTTGGATACTCTTATTTCTTTTTTATGTCTGTGTTCCAGCCAGCCCTGCTCACAGTACAACAGCGTTTGGCAAAGTCCACCAGAGCAGATCAAGCAGTGCCAGGGCACGGGCCCAAGAGCTGGAACTTGACCATCTATACCATTAAACTGTTAGCACAGGCTCTGCCTTGTGCTCAGTCTGGACTAGCTAATGCTGTCATAAACAATTCTCAGCCATGGCTTGGGGATTAGCGAGGGCCAGCAGCCATTCCCAATTGGCAGTTTGGATATAGCCACCTTGTTTTGGAGGGTAAAAGTGTATAATCCTGTGAATATGGCCAGGCCATATCATTTGGCCTCAGAGCCATATAATAGGTCCTGGACCTGTTCTGTTTTCTAGTTACTGGAATGGCTTTGTGTTTGAGGCAAGTGTAATTGGTTTTACTTGACTCCACAGTTTCATACTTGACTGAGTTGTATCTGAACAATAAGGAGCACAAGCACATCTCGACTTTGTCTCTTTAGGCCAGCGTACCTGTGCACTGAGATGCTGTGGTCTGTCCCTGTTATAAATTGTCACAGAAACCAGAATAGTTTGTGAACTCACTTTTCCATTACAAATACAAATACACAGTCTAAGGGGGTCTAGAAATATATCTTCTAGGGAGTTTTTTCAGCTGGTTTTCAGAAATCTTTGTCATTGTTTTGAATATGGGCCACCAATTGCTGGCAAATTCAGTTTCTGTATCAGAATCAGTGTGTTCTGCAGATGTGTCTGGTGCCAGGAAATGATTTTTATATTTTCTGTTGCATCTGGAAGTAAGAAATTGTGTTAGATATTGGACAGATGTTAGCATACATCTGGTATGAAAGATCATTTTAGTCATTAAACATTGAAGTAGAAACACCTCTCACCTACCTGCACAATTGGTTTTTCATTTACTAGCCCATCTATTTTCCTCTTTTCTTCCTACAGCAATAAATAGAAAATAATGCTACTTTCTGCCAGTGAAGGCCCAGTAAACCTGTGCTAGTTGCCAGGCCTGGGGAAATTCCAAGTGTGGTTATATCCTTTTGTCCTGCCCTGTTTTCATCTTTACGCTTCCATTTCCATCTGCTTGAGGTACAGATATGTACTCACCTTGATTTTTTTTTTTGAGATGAATTATGGATCCTTTTATTAGTGGAAGTTGCCTGATTCTGTGAGCAGAGAGCTCCAGACCGCCTTGCTAGTGCATCCTACTAGCCCTGCAAGAAGAGAAACCTGAGATTTTGTTTTACCTTCAGCATTTTAGTCATCATATGAACCAAAATTAGTGTTTCCACATGTGGCTCTCTCAGACTACACACTCCCTCTTGCACAGCCACAGCCTGGGTAAGCAAAATTAAAGTAGCATGATTAATGTGTCCCCATGTGAGGCGGATTGGGCCTTGATTTTTTGCCAGTGCTGACAAATTTGGAGACTTTTCAGTGCCAAATATTTTATCTGAAGTATTTCTTGAAAGATATGTCTATTGTGCATTTATGATGGCACCTGGATAGAAATCCATGACCATATGTTATATCTGTGATAGTTCCCCTCAGAAGAGGCTATAGAAACAAAGATTAGTCCACCTCACCTGTGGTGTTATGTCTTGAAGACCTCTGGGGACTAACTTTCTTCATCCTCTCAACCATAAAATCTGCCAAATCTACCATACCTTTGTAGAGGAACAGTTCACGAGTCTATTTGAGAACATCTGAGGGGTTAATAGTGGGGTGTTTTGCCAGACAGGTTCAGGCAAATGTAACACTGTTAGCCCCGGGTAGTCGTTCAGTGCAGTTGAAAATGAGCTTCTGTTTCTCGGCTCTTTTCCCTTTGTGTTTCTGCTTCATTGTGTTTTGTGCCCTGGCTGTTTTCCTTTCCTTTGGAGGTGAGTATTCCTGGACAGAATGAAAGTATATAGATGCACAAAGTGTGTGCCACTGCTGAAACCTTTTTACAAGAGCTACAGAGAAAGAAAGGAAGGAAGAAATGCAGTTGCAAGAAGCAAATCTAAATAAGCTCCCACTCCACCTTTTTCAATTTACTAGAGGAAATATCTTTCTTCATATCATTTGAGTTTTTGATTGTTAGATGAAATTGAGCCAGTTGGAATGAGCCTTGATGATCAGAACACAAGTTCTAAAGACCTCTGTTTAGCTGCTGGTCTCCGTGCAATTGGTTTGCTTAAATTTGCTGTAATAACCTTTTAAGAGTCGTGTACCCATTCTTCACTGAGGACCCTGCTGTGCATTGTGATTATGTTCTCTGTTGCCTCCGTGAATATTTAACATGATCAAAGTGTTGTGTTGTGGGGCTTAGTTTTGGGGTAAGTTTTTCTTTTTGTCTAGGTCGGTCCCATGTCCCCAGTCTCCTCCAGGCTTTTAGTTCCAAAATATGAAGTTGTGTTGCTTGTTATCTATTACTCCCTGGATCTCAGTCCTCCTTTATTTTTTCTCCACCCTTTTCTCTTTGAAGTATCTGCTTAGTAAAGTATTGAGCAAGCATGCTGAGTAACTCTGATGATTAGGCAATTTGAATTTGGGGATGGATGCTGGATGTTAAGTCATGGGATGGACACTGGTTGTGTTGGAAGGCAAGGTACTGGGTAGGAAAGGTACTGTCTCTGGGTAGGAAAGAGTCGAAATGCCCTTTCTATGAGTGCCACTCACCAGTGAGCCAAGGGGAGAGCGTTGAAAAGAAACACGATTGCGTGGCCTTGTCCGCCCTCTTTCCCAGGGAAAGCAGCAGATGTTGGCAGTGAATATAGTGAAGTGCAAATGAGTAAAATAATGAACTGAAGTGATAGTTTAATGGAATTATTAATGGGATTTGTGTTCAAATAGTGAACAAGGATTGATTTTTATTAACATAAGTTTTAAACATGTAAACTTATGCAAAAGATTATACCCCACTCACTTTCCTTTCTCTCGAAGAGTGTTTATAGAGTACACTGTTTGTGCAGGGTTCTCCAAACTTCTTTAAATATTGCCCTTTCTCTCACTTATCTCCTGGTTCTTCTCAATGTGTAGCTCTTCATCTAAATCCGCATAATACACCCAGAGATTTAACTGAATGATGAGGAAACCTTGGAAGTAAAACTGAAGTAGTAGGTGTTCAGTGGGAGTTTGGTGTTTGCTTGTTCATTCTCACCAGAATAAAAGACGGGAACATGACAGATAGCTCAAAATGCTAAAGTGCAGCTCTCCAGAAGCTGCGAGGCCTTTGCTAGAAGGGGCTCTATATGTACAAGGTGGTGGTGAAGACGTCATAATTACGAGCTGACATTTAAAGAAATGTCAGAAGCGTTCAAACAACCCCCTACTCAGCTTCCACCCATGTATCTTTTTGTGTCCCCGATCCTGCCATCTGTTATCCCAAGGACTCAGGTTTTGATTACCTTTTTGTTTACTTTTCTGATAAGTGTTTTTTTTATCCTCTGTGCCTGGCATGTGCTTCCAGAGGTTTTTTGGAAGCCCCTTGCTCTCTTTGTATGTGGATTTCTCATGAAGAACTATTTACCTCCACGACGCTGGCAAAAACTAATCCTCTGACTATGGCTGGACTGTGAGTATTTCTGAATGCATCTGTATTTAGGAACAGACTTTGCCAAATACCTGTTTGGAGTGTGTGTGCAGAAACACATGGTATTACTCAATGTTGTTACCTGTCATCTACTTGCTTGCTTCTTGTGCTATTTTCTTCACACATCATTCTCTTGTCCTTTTTGGATGTGAACTCCTGAGGGCAAGTACTAGACCATTCTTGGCATTTGGGAAGTTCTTTGTTTCATTTAATAGATTTTTATTACTACATGTCTTTTGAAAATCAAAGGAAAATACTATATTGCCTTTCTGCCCTGGTACTGCAAGGTCTGTGCAAAGTTCATTGGTGACTACTAAAAAGCATTTTTTTCCAAAGAAGCTACCATAGTTCAGTGATATTAGTGATAATATTAAAGTGTGTGTTAGGCTGCCTATCCTGATTTAGCCTGCAAAAGATGAGAACAGTCATGGTAGGTGAGACTATGCATCCATACAGCTCAATATTCTGGATGGAGATTGACATTGCAGGTACACTGAATGCATCCTTGCCTGGAATGTACTGCCTGCATTCTGCATCTTGGGGGTTTCATTAACCACATGTTGTATCTTCCTCTGTCTGCCATGTGGTAAAACATGAAGCATATGCTTGCCTTCAAGCAGGCAAGTAGCCCCATTGAACTCAGGATGGCTGTTCTCATCCCTACTGCTTAGTAGAGTTTTAATCGTTTAGACGGATTGGTAATTTCTTAGGGAGAGATATCTATGGCAGGTAGCTGCTGGTGAGCAAAACAAAAGGATCTGAAGTGTGATTGAGTCTGCCTGATCCTTAAAATCTGTTTTCATAAGGGAGAACGAGTTCCTCAGGCATGTTTCAGGATCTGGAGGCATGAACAAGAGGGACAGGACTCGGTCGTGTCTGTTCGTCTTGTATTCCCTGGCCCAAATGACCAAGTGATTTCTTAGGTAGAGGAGGGAGAGCTCACTAAGGAAACCTTGACTTGCTGCTTGGAAGACATAGTTTGACACTTTCCTAAATACTGGCATTTTGACAACCAAGCTATGTCAGGGAAGAAGAAGGTTGGATATTAGGAAAAGGTTCTTCACCCAGAGAGTGGTTGGGCACTGGAACAGGCTCCCCAGGGCAGTGGTCACAGCACCAAGCCTGACAGAGTTCAAGAAGTGCTTGGACAATGCTCTTGGGCACATGGTGTGACTCTTGGGGTGTCCTGCACGGGACAGGGAGTTGAACTCAATGATCCTTGTGGGTTCCTTCCAACTCAGGATATATGATTCTGTGACCATAAATGTGCATGTAAATTTTGTAGAGTTAGATGGATGCAAGGTGATATAGGAAGACTAATCTCTGATGGCTCTGATTTCTATTTCTGAAAAAAATTGCTGACTATGTGATTTTTTATTGTAGAATCACGTTAGTCCAGGGGTAGAAAATATTGGGTAAAATATATTGTACCCATAATTCATATTAATGGAAATTCAATAATGGCAACCTGTCATCCAAAGAGATTAGAAATGAGTCCAAATGTTGTGCTATAAAAACATTAAAAAGGCATTATGAATTACAATCTATTGCACCATGTTTTGCTCGTTATAAATAATGGAGGGAAAAACTAGTCCTTGGAAGTTTTTGGATTGTCCGTTTTGAGAGAAGCCAGCAATTACTTTGTAGAGCTGACTGTGCACCATTGATCTGACTTATGGATTTCATAAATGTAGTGGTCTGCTAATTTAATAAACTTGCTCAATCTGTTTTTAAACAGAGTACAGAACTTTGAAAAATGATTTCCTTTCAAACTAAAATTAACTCTTATGGCTTTTAAATATTAGACTCAGATATTTGCTTCCAGATTTTCATTAAAATACCTTCTGGTTTCACATTTTTCCTGGGATGGGCTAGACGCTTGCGGCTCATGTTTTATTATATTAAATACTCATATTTCACTTATGCTAATTTGGCATCCAGTTATGAATTTGAGTTCTTAGGCAAACCTTTATTTGGTTCTACATTGTCAGTAAAGCTTGCAGCTGCTTACAAAGTTTACCACTGCCAAAAGCTTAGTTATATACATGTTCAGTAAAATAGAACTTGCTGTATATTGAACAGAATATTGATAGGCTAGATGTGATGTCTAAGTGGCTTGTATGTAAAGCTCCAAGTTTTGGGGTAAAACTCACAGTGTTCAAAATAAATTTGCAGCAAACTGAGTAAAGGAAGATTTCCTTCTCAATTTAATGTGTACATTCAAGCATGAGGTATGATTTTTTCAGTCTCTATTTTAGCTGTTGTAACCACAGTAAGCCATAAACCAGATCAAGCTGCTCTTGCAATCTGGCTACTTTTATCAATCTAAAATCTACCTGTTGGACGTTAAATATAAAGAGGTCAAATGGTGTGATGGCAAAGTATATCAACTGAGTTTCAGGATTTGGTGATAGGATATCCATTAATGTCCAGGGAATCTTGTAATCTGAATTCTTTCCCCCTCCATCTGGAGACATAACTACTGTGTTGGAGCATAGAGTGTAACTAAGGACCAAAGTCTTCCATGTAAAATTCTGAACTTTATATAGTCTAGATCCATTCTTCTTTCCCTACACCAGTCTATGTAAAATGTATGGTTTCCTGAATTAGCATTGACAGGGTAACTGAAGGATCTTTGGTCAGGTGCCAGGTTTAATTCATTTGTTATCAAGACCAAGAAGTGAATGTGACAGTGACAGTAATAATTATCTTCTTCTGTAAAGAAATGCAATACAAGCTTACATTTTGGTTAAAGGGGGGATAAGGAAGAGTAAGGCAATTATACCTATCATACGCTTTTGGCCTGTTTTTTTTATCAGTCTTGACAAGCTTAAAAAGTCTGATGGTGCATCCTGGCCAAGGAACACCTAAATTCAAATAAAATAACTTTCAACTGATACCATATTTATACTGCAGACTGATAAATTCCTTTTTCAGAAATCAGCTCTGTTGAATTTTTTAATAAAGTTAATAGGCTAGGACAGACAGTAGTGGGTTGCTGTCTGCTTAGTGTATTCTGGATACAAAATGAAATTCCCTCAGTCTTATTTAATATTACAGGTTTGGGGTTTCAGAGGAAGAAAATGAAAATCAATGGCATTTGCAACACAACACAATATTGGAGCAGCAGGATTCAGGGAAAGTAGACTGTCCTTGAGGACTCCCACTAATTATATTTTTTAACTTCCACCTCCTGCAGATACAGGACTAATATTATTTACTTTCCTTTATTCTGGCTCAGTTGGATTCCTTGAACAGCTCTTATGAGCTATTTGAACAGGGACACCTTTGAAATTCCTGCCTAGGCAGAGGTCCAGTTCTTACTGATAGTCAGACAATTTTGGGATGTTTCCATCCTGAAAGGTCTTTTGAAGAGTCTGAGAAGTGAGTGGGCACAAGCATGAGTGTTCTGAAAAACTGACCTGAGGAAGGAACCTTCTACTTGACGTAGGACCACGGTCACATAATTTTAGATACTAATCTATCTGGACATTTAGATACTGTTACAGACTTTAGAGCCTTGCTTTGGAAAAGGCTTGTCTAAAACTAAATGGAGATGCTTCAGGAGAAGTGTCTGCAAAAGTACAAGCTTGCAGCAAGTATTTCAATTTGTCCTTATAGGGGGAAATATAATGATATCGGGCCAGTGGCAAAGCATGAGTGCTCCTTGCTGTGGTTGGCTACCGAAGTTGAGCTTGTCAGTCCTTGAGAAGTTGAGAAGTCAGCTGAGAAACTGACAGTGTCATCAAGACCAAGTCCTGAAGGCCTGGCCAAGAGGATTTGTCTGTCACCTGAAAGACTGAGCTCAGGGACTGTGTCTCGTGGTAGAAACGAACAGACTCGGCAGTATTTCCCTGGAAAAAGCGATCTTCCTGAAGACAGCAATCCCTCTGCTGCTCATTGGGCCATTTGGCACATCTACATTCTCTCCTGATCCTGACAAAATGTCACTTCTCTCTGCTCAGTTTTCTACTGAGTCATCAACCCTTTGAGTTGTATTTGTGCTCTTCCTAATGAAAAATAAAAAAAAAAAAAAAAGAAGAAAATAGAAAGAACTGTTTCTTTTTAATGAAATTTCTTGTATGAGGACAGCAAATCTCAAATTGTTTCATTGATCTTCTTTGTTTTGTTTTATTACTTAAACATTAAAAATGAAATAGATAAGACATAAATGAACTGGCTCATTTTTTGTTTCTTTCCTGCTCTTGAAAGGCTTTAGTTTTTGTGCTTGCTACACAGATTTGTCATATGTAATGCACTTTTTTTTGCTTTTTATCCATTTCCATGTCTTTCCATCTATTTTTACCTCCAACAGTGTTGGATACTTGGAAGCTCTGTATTGCATTCCTGGAAACAAGCTAAATCTAGCAAAGAGGCATAAAGAGAAGTTTAGGGAAACACAGAGCCTAATACTGTTTTACTTGGCAGCTTCTGTTGAATCATTGAAGCTTTGATTCACCTTGTACATCTTTCTCCATCCAAATGTTAAACGTCTATTTATAGCTGGCTTGTAGCCTCTCTTTTCATTCAGCAGAGAGGACCAGCGCTCTCCAAAAGATGATTTTTTCTCACCCTACAAAAGGTGGTTTGAAGGTCTCCTTTGGCATCCTTTTTTGTTCCCATTGAATACACAGGGACTCTGTAGATCACTTTTGGATATCTGATATTGAAACAAAGCCTGTCCTCACATTCTGTATCATTTTATCCATCTGTGTCAGCAAAAGCTATATAAATACTTAAAGATCTAAATGTGAAATGAATGCATGTTCTGCAAATGGTTATTGATACTGTAATTATTAATATCATTATTATCCACCTGCTGAGGGGAAAAAAAATCACATCTTACTTATGCTGAATCATTTGAGTGCCAGAAACTTTGCCCGATGTTTCCCTGCATACATTTATTTCCCGTTTTTATTTTGCTTTTCCTTTTGCTGTTCTTCATTAATGCAAATTTTTCTCATTTGTGATGCTGGTAGAAAGTGCTTGGCCCATTACACATGGCTTAGTCATAAACAAGGTATTTGCTCTTTCTTATGAATAGAAAAGTGTCAGGAAATTTCATTCTGGGTTGTCGGTGACATTATCATACTGGAGTTGGCTGTTAGAAAATTATTTTCTCTGCAGAGACAGCGCTCAACCTCAAGATTTTGAGGCAAATCCACACAAAGAGAGCAGTTTGCCATCTCTGATCAAATTGCTCCTTTTCAGTTTTGTGGGAAGACTGTAAAGGAAAGTGATTTAGAATCTGTGGAGGCTGTGGGGAAGCTGGAAAAGGAATACAACAAACAATAGAGTTTTGAGGCTGTTGAGGAGATGGGACACTGTTTTCAAACTGAGTAGGGACAAAAATTAGCAAGACCCTTGGGCTGGCTTTGAAGCACTGAGGAGGGGATTCAGCTACAACAAGCACAGCTTGTGCTTCTTTCCAGAGTGTCTGTTGTCTGATGGCCCACCATGCTGAATAACACTTGCAAGAGTTGCAGTTGCCTATTGTAGGTGTCAGACCTCCATGATTATGAAGGCAGGTAAACATCTGTTGCTGTTACCTGGTAGTGAAGGATCCTGAATGGTGTGGCTGTGGAATGGTGATGGAACTAAGTGGGAGATCTGAGGGGTTTGGGTTTAGCTCTTGACTATGATCTTCACAGAGGTCTTGTACTTCAGCAAATCATCCAGGTGTTTGAAAACCTTTTACCTCCTGATTTCAGTAGCATTTAGGTGTGGACAGATGTGGAACTGGACTTTGGTGTTTTGTTTCAGTAACTGTAAGAGAGGGGAAAGCAGCTACATCAAAGAGGTACTTGTGAGCATAAACACATTAAAAATGATGAGATACTCTGGGGCTTCATCCATGCTTGTATCCTGAACAGTCAGGGAGGGCATGGGTCCAATGTTTTAAAATTCCTAGAGCAGTGCAAAGACAAATTGTGCTAAGAAGCATGAAGGTAAATTCATTTAAATGTTACCAGATGCTATCAATTATTAGTATATCACCATTACTAGAAAAAAATTACAACTGACTAAAGGGAAGATAAAGGGATGTGATCTGGAATACTCTATGGTCCAGGAAAACACAAAATAAGGCAGCAAGAAACCAAGACACTGTGGCATGCCTTTAGGATGATTCTCTTTGCAAAAACATGATTCTAGGCTTTAGAGACTTTGGGAAGAGTTTCTGAACTCTGGGACACACAATGGCACTGTTTTTAAACATGACTGCCTCTCATAAACACTCAGCTGTCTGCCCCTTTGCCACAGGTTCACTTGGAGCAAAGGCTGCAGGGTGAGGAAATGTAACTGTAGCTTGGTTGCTTGGGCTGTGGGTTTGGTTTATGAGTGGAAATTCATCTTTCTGCATGGAGCTGGTCTGATCAGCTGCTGCAGTGGAAGTTTGAATGCACCTTCTCTTCTGCTGTCCCGTGAGATGGACTTCTGGAGCCAGCAGTGCTGTAGACCTCATGGCTCAAACCACCAGGACTTATCTCTTAAAGCCCTGGGGAAAGGGCATGAGAGCTTCCTAGATAATCACCTCCAAATTAGCTGTCAGTATAACAGGATAATTAATGAGGGCCAGCAAAGAACTTGGTTGTAGAAAAGGAGAAATATTAACTAAAAGTAGAGAAAGTATTTTGATTAAAGTCTATTCTATTAGTAAGGCTGATGCTTAAATACTCTGTCCAGTTCTAATGTTCTTGATTGAAGAAGATGAAAAAATACTAAAATGAGTCTTAAAGAGGACCATAAAAATTATCCAGGCCTGAAGAATAAGCCATAAAATGTGTTTCAGTCTATTCAGTTTGCTAAAGGAAGGTTGGAAGATCATTATTTAGGAACTGACAAATGGAAAAATAGCTGAAGTGGAGAAGATGTAAACCTTGCAAACAATACTGGGTGACTGGAAAAAGCAGTGAGATGTTACTGGGAAGTCAGGTAGTCCCAAAGGATGTTCTTGCAGCATTAGGTGGTGAATCTAGAAGAATTAGAACACTTGATAAAAACTGCACTTTAAAATGACCAAAGGACCACAGTCTTCCACCTGGGTACTGTGGTGTCTTCTGATATCTTCTTGAAAGGTTTTCATTTGAGTAGGTCATCACTTGGAAGATTTATTTTGCAATAGCAATAAATATTTAGCTGATTCATTTGGAATACAGTCAATTGATTGCACAAATTAGAGGGAAATAAGTTATATATATCTATATATATCTATGTATTAATTTTCTCACGAAAGCTCTTGATTTTAAACCTCTTTCTATTCCTTCTAGAGATTGCAGTGCATGCATTAGAGCACTGTTCTTGTAATGCTAAATTATTGGATGATGTGATATGAAAGTCTTTGCAGGGAAAAATGACTGAAAATGAAACTCCTGTAGCTGCAGCACTGTTTGTGATCTAAAATTGTGGTTAGAAAATGATGCTTGCTGTGTTAATCTTACTTATGGTTTTACCATGTTTTTTACCAGGTCTACTGCAAATATCAGGTTCTCAGTTGCTAAATGTCCACATTTGTTTTCTTCCTTTTTTTCCACCATTTTTATTTTTATAATACTACTTTCTTCCCAGATTTTTTTCCTGCCTTCATAGTTCTTAAATATTTCTTTTAATCACATCACTCATTTTATCTTAATGTCAGTGAAATGGTAACTAGGATTACACTCAGTTAACTGTTAACATAATGTACAATTAACCAGATTGCACTGAGTGTTTTAGGATCATTCCACAACAAGGCACCAGGGAGACCATTCCTTGTGTCTGACAATATATAGACACATGTAGGGCTTTCTGTAAGACTTGTGCACGAAGGGAGAGGGATGTGAAAACAAACTTCATGACAGATGTTAGACATTGTCACATCACTGAAGGTGATGAAGCTGACTGGCATTTGGTGATGTTGCTTAGCTGATGGTAAGCAGGGCATAGGTGTCCAAACAGGATAGTATAGTCTGGGGCTCAGCTTTTGGATTTCACCTTGTTACCCCTCTGTATTTGGCCTGACATTTCTCTGGTCCAAACTTATGAGAACCATCTACATAGGTGTATTGTGATAGTATTAAAAATATGGACTTTAAAGACATGACAAATCTCATTTAGTCTCTTAACAATGAAATGTTTACATAGTTCTAAAACACTCAGGCATCTGCCCTGTTGAGGTACATGTTGCTTATGTATTTTGTCACATTTTTCATCCTGTTAGTATTAGTGATTTCTAGTGTTGCCAACTCCAGATGTTGTGACACAGTCTCCAAAATCGTAAGATTTTTACAACATAATAAATTTAGGGTATGCTTTGATTTCCTTTATGACTTCTGAAGTTTTTGAATATGGTCAGGTTGCATTTCACATTACTCCCTGTAACAATCAGAGTTAGAAAATGTTTAGCAGTTTTTAAATTAAAACTGAGGTGGCCTTTGGGAATCATTTGTAGCCACGTCACTTGCAGTCATCCATAAAAGAAGGAGCTCCCAAGTGGAGGAGGTAAGCAAAGTTCAAAGACCAAAATCCAGAGTTTTAAACCTAAAAATTCCTGCTGCCTAACCCTAGGGGTAACTACAAGCTCTGCAGATGCCTTAATTTTTGACATTTCAGAATACTCCTGTCATCTTCAGCTATACATCTGTGTGTACCAGACCCATCCCTAGCTTACATTTAAACTTGTCTGGGACATAGAAACCAAGTACTCCTTTACCAAAATCCACCAAATTACTTTTTTCAGAGTATGCCTTACAAAGAAAAAAAGAGGTCTTAATTAAATCTGAATACAAGATTTAAGGTCAGCAGCAGTTTTCTGTTTTTTGCAAAGAGCGTAGCACCAAGAGATCTTAACACTGTCAAAAATGGTGGGGAATGAGGATTTTGGATAGAGCATTCCAAGTGGCAGGTTCATCATCTCTGCTCCGGGATCAGGTGTGCACTCTCTGGAGAAGCTTTTTCCTTCGAGGCTTGGCAGTGGATACTCTGCTCTTATTTACAAAGAAAAGGAAAAAATCAAGATCTGAAGAAGAATGAAGAGATATGTCCTGTATTTTACAGAAGAAATGTAAGCCTGATCCTGCTGTTTAAAAGAAAAAAAGAAAAAAAGGAAAAGAAAAAAAAAGGCAAAAATTAAATGCATACTCCTAGGATAAGGCTTCAGACTTGCAGGGCAATTTGGGGGTTCATATCCTATGCACAATGAGATGAAGGCAAAAATATTGGAAACTGAGGTGTTTCGCAGTTGCTGAAACTGATACAGCACAAAATTCTGTGATGTTGCAGTTAAGACAGGATTTTACTGTAATTATAAATTTAATTTTAGTGGGTTAGGGCAAATTTTTTGTAAACATGATTCTGACTCTGCAAACAGAATAAGACTTCTGGTCTTGCAAGAATATCCTTGTGATACTTTCCCTCTCAAGTCAAGTCTGTTATTAAAAGTCAGACTGAAGCTTGCAAATCCAGGATGCATGTGTCCTTTGGAGGTGAAAAATCCAATTACAGCAGCATGCGTTGGGGAACCTACAAACCTGGGAGGTGGGTTTATCTCGATCTGAATAACGAGGGTTTGTAAGAGAGCTGGCATCACAAGTTGCTGGGCCCTGGAGAGAAGCATTTCCCTCTAAATATAAGCCAGGCTGCTCTTGTAAAAGACAGAGAAGTTCTCGGTGCACCAGTCAAGCCCCAGACTGTTACAAGTACTGAAGCACTATGAAAAAAATCCTTTAATTTTATAAAATAACCACAGTATCAGACCACTAGCCTATGAAATAGAAGACCTACTTCAGTTACCTCCTCAGTTTGAGGAGATTCAGACTTGCACTTCTGAATCTCCAGGGCTGTTTTATAACACACCAACGTTTCTGAGCAGCATTTGTTATTCTAAGAGCAAGGATACAAATCTACCTCTTAGCTCACCATCCCACAGTGGGGCTCCATAGCCAGACAACCCTAAATGAAGTGCAGGAGCATTTGAGACCCACTTCTTCCCCCAGCTTTCCTGTTGAGCTGCAGATACTTAATGAGGTTCTTACCTTTTGGGAATTTTCATCTGAATTTGCTGGCTTTTGTGAGACATGCATATATATGTATGTATAAAGGTATCTACAGATGATACATGGTACATAAAGTCTGAATGGCTGACACAGAGTTCTCTTCTTTGACCAGGAAAGCAGAAATGATCAAAAAATCCTGTGTCCTCCCATATAAGATGAAGCCACAGAAATAATCTCCAATCCCCAGTCCTGCGACATATTCAGCAGTGAAATTCTAAAGCTCTGGTTTCAGAGTTTTTCTGGTTAAAGTCTACAGCAGTATCAGTAGTGCTTAGAAGGGACTGAAAACAAGGATTAGAATATTTTTAAGTGAGGTTATGGTTACCAGTGCAACCCTGCTGACAGTGATGTGGGTGTACACCAGGATGGGGAAGGAGGTCATGGTGCTGGGCCAGTCCAGCATGAGCCACTGGGGATTGGATGCTGGAGGGGAGAAAGGATAAGTATTAATGGTGCTACTGTGGTGCCACAGGTTAAGAATATTTTTGCCTTTTAATTTCTGCTTGCTTGGGGTGAAGAGCTGTGAGCTTTAACTTTTTGCCCCATTTCTTACATTGCTGCTATTCGGATTTTTCATGGATTTATTTAGACATACAGGGTTTTTTGAGGATATTTTTAATTGGATGTTAAGAAGATCTGTTTCTTGGTCCATATTTCTGTCCACAGGAAGTAAGTCTTTGAGTCTTATTGAAAGCCCTACAATGTGGTACTTTAAAAGTTACCTTGCAAGTGCAGCTGAGTTATTCAGCTCTCTATCCTGTTGCTGTCACCACTTCCACAATATGAACAGATTAATTAGTATCAGGTATTTACTTTTTGATTGTAAGAAATTACCTGAGCTGTAATTTCTCATTGACTTTCTATTTAAGGAACATTGTTAAAGGAAAGTCCTGACTGTTTGGGTTTTTTAGTGTGTCCTTACAATTCTTAATAATTCCATCTCTGTCAGTGGAGGCAAATGGCAGAGCAACGATTTTTGACTCAGATAGAAAGGATGGGACTCATTTTCCTTAAAAATAAATTTCTGCAGATACTATAGGTACAGTGGGGTACTTCGGCTTCACAAGGGTGTAGATCTCCTACAGGACCTGTGCTGTATCATCCAGACTGCTGCAGATGTCTGAGTTACCTCAGGCATTTAAATCAGCACTAGACACAAAAGTGAAGGCAGCTGAAACTCTACCACTGCTAATTTATTTTGTACTAAATTGTGAAGCCTTTTGCAAAGGCAGCAGAAATGCAGCAAGTCAGCAGGTTGCTGGGATGAGTCAGGCAGCAATGAGGTACCTTTGTGTCCAGTCATCCAGCCATTGACCATGAACATGACTGTCCTTCGCAGAGGGGCAACAGAGATTCCCCTCAGTGAGGGGCGGGATTTTGAGGAGTTAAAGAAAAACTGGAAAGGGGACAACTTCAGTTCAAACAAGGGGAAAGCTGCTAATAGTGAGCTTTACTGTGATGGGTGGGTTATTGCTTCAGAACCCATATGAAGGGACAATCCTGCACTATCAGTAGGAACTGGGTAAGCTAATGGCTGTTTTTCCTATGCAGTGCCTCTGATCAAATCAGAAAGACAATCTAGGTGGCATGAGCAAGAAAAGAATTACGTAATGGATTTCATGGAAAATTAAGGCTTTGGGTTCTTGTACATCTCAGTAGTCTTGAGTAAATCTAAACCTATAGGTATTTGCTGGCATTTTTTACTTTTCTCTTTCTAAATCTTCAGACAGATATAGTTCCTTAGATACATTTTTTTATTTCATTTTATTGTACAGTTGAGGCAAATATTTAAGGAAAAGTGGGGGGTTGGGAGAGGACCAAAAGTTGATGTTATAGCTTTTTAATTAGAAGTCTTTTAAATTACAGCAATTTTATACTCTAGTAAGTTTTCAGGGCCATTTAGATTCTAAAATACCTGCCAACTGGGAAACCAGCAGTTCTGTTGTTTTATTTTTTTTCCTCCATTACATCTGCAGCAGAATGTGACTTTTATAGGCATTTGCTTTTCCCCCAATGTTTCCTGCTGATGTGTTTGTTTGTGCCACTGCAGTGTTCAAAACGCTGATACCATCTCATTGCCGTGTGTTCAGCACTTCTAATCATCTTTGTTGGGTTTTACGTGGGGAGTTGGTTGTTCTTCTGGGTAATGCTGTTTAAGGTGATCCATGGCTGCAGGTCTGTGTGCTTATCAAGAGGAGGAGACATCCATCAAATATTCCCACATGCCCATTCCCACAGTTCTTACTGCGCTTGCACACGGTGGGTTTCTTTCCTTCTTGCTTTCTTTGCTGGTGTGCCTGGAAGAGTCATCTGGAAATGGTGACATTCCATTGGTACAGCCCAGTGGTGTGCTAAATGAGAGGCAAGTCCTGTTAACAGTCTCGCGCAACCCTACACTTCATGAATATTTTAGTTTACTGGCAGAGCTCCTGTTGTGCTGTGCGGTCCATACTGTGTGTAGCAGCAGTGCTCTGGAATATAATTGGTGAACAGGGAATAAAATAGTGTTTCGTAATTGGAAATTTTTTTGTTATTCTTAGAGATAAGCTTGGTAAAGTAATGTAACATTGACAGGAAAACCCAGGGGAATTGGTTTCAGTTAGGTCAGATTCATAGGGCATCAAGCATGGTCTGATATGGGGATAGGCAAACTCTACATCAAACTGTTAAATACACATCTAAAATAATTCAGAAAGTCAGAAATACTGAAAGCAGATAAGACCCAGTTATTATCACCTTGCATTTTGATGAAGAAAAGAATGTTCAAAAGTAAACAGGCAAAAGCATCCTCAACTATTTGCTATGGGAGTTTTCTCTTTTTAAGCTTAACAAGAGTTTGTTTTCCTGAGGGTGCAGGAGTGTTTGGTAGTGTTCCTTAATCTTCAGAAAGTGTAGATGAGGCAATGGGAAGTAATAATCAGAGCGCAGAGCCCTGATCTGAGTAGATCAGACGCTCCAAAGAGCCTCTCACTGCACTCAGCAAATGCCTACAGTATCTGTCAGTGCTGGTTTGTATTGAAGTGCTGGCTGACGGGGCTGGGATGGGGTGTCAGGGAAGGTTACAGGACGCTCGATGATATGTGTGAGGCCACCTGTTGTATATGGACAAGATAAGATCTGATGTGAAAGATAGCTGGAGGTATTCTTGTTGTTTCCCTGGATTACATTCTCATTTTTTATGATGCGGTTACATTCCTACAAAGAAATATGTACATTCTGGTTTTGTCTTAGTTTGTCTTTCCCAAGTGGCTTGTGTGTGTGTGTGTGTGTGTGTGTGTGTGTGTGTATGTGTCAGAGGAATCTCTATAGTCTTCACTTATTTATAGCTTGCTGGGTTAATGTTGCTGCTGTTGATTATTCATAAAGAGTTATTTTGTCAAACTGTTTTCAGCTAGGTAAACTTGGAGAGGGAAAAACCTATATTTAATTATTAATATGGCCAGGCAGGTTTGTAGTAGATGTTGTCGATGTGTTTTCTAGTACAAGAGGAAAACCTTGCTTGAACACTTTTTACTCACTTTCTGAGCTGCTTTCTCAAACTAGATGCCTTTTGTGAGTTTCTTACTTCAGAGCTATTTGTGTGAACCCTGGCTGAAGGCTGGCTGCAGGGATAGACTACTTTAACAGGATTGAAAATACCCCCATTTGGTAAAATACAACCCTTGAAGAAGCCCCAGCTGCCTCAAGCCCCGTCAGCAGACTTGGAGCCAGTCACCAGCATTTGGGTGAAGGTGGTGAGCACAATGCAGAGCCTTCTTCCAGGAACATGGTCAATGCTCTCCCTTCCATTTGCACACCATGACTTGAATTTCTTTTAAGTTTTTCTGCATAGTAACACTGAAAAAAAACCCCCACCCCCCAAAAAAACCGTTATGCTGTGTATCTCCCTCAGACTCCTAACCCAGAGGTAAGGGTCTCTCCTGGCTGACTGATGTCCCTTCAGCCAGGGAAGAATTTTAAAGGGTCTGTGTGGCTCAGATACATCTCCGTCTGACAGCTCTGTTGCACAGGGTTGTTTTAAATGCGAGTTAACTGTCAACACTGAAGCACACGGCATGAGGAGAAAACTTAAGTAGTAAACTTAAAAGTTTGGCCACGGAGTACTTTCCAGGCTTCGCCGGGTGCGCTCTGGGACGAGCCGCAGCGGGAGCCCGCCGGCCATGGCTGGGCAGAGCTGCCGCCGACAGAGAGGAGAAGCTGAAACAAGGCACTGCCTCCCTCCCGCCTGTTCCTCTGCTGGAGCGTTTGGCTCACGTGGCCTAAAATAAATGAAAAAAAATTTGGCAACTTGATTGGCAGGTCACCCCTGAGAGGCAGCCAAGATCTATAGTGGTTATCAGGTCGATCCTGGGCCTGGCATCACCCGCGCCACACAATAAACACAGATGTGGCAAAGACAAATAGTGGGCAGGAAGGAGGATTCGAGTGGGAAGCAAAAGCAGCTTTTGCATGGACGCGTGACTGGAAAATTTAGTAAACCAGGCAAATTGCTTACCAGAAGCTTAAATAGGATTCCTCTGGTATCCAGTAGGATTCACGATGAGTGAGCGATTTATAAACCAGCACATCCACAAAGAGAAATAGCTTCACTGAAGCCAGCCAGCCAGCACCTTAGCAATGCAATCAAATCACTTCAATAAATAACTCTCTTTTAAAAAAAAATAATACTTTAACACTCCAGATTGTTAGCAGCATATTTGTGTAGCCTTGAACTTTGCAAGTGTGTTTTAAAGCAAAATATTTAAACAGCGTTTTCTGCATTTGTAAAGTCCTGACTTGAAAGTGATGCTACATCTTGTGCAGGGCTTGATGAATCACCAATGCCCAAGGCTGCACAGAGGATCCAGGTCAGGCTTTGTTTTAGGTGTTAGTGGTTCATGTGTAGGTTCTGGGGAAATAAAAAAACGGAATCCTGGTCAGGTCAGGTGAAAGAGCCTTCTGGTTCATCTTTTAATCCTGGAAGATAAAATAGATTTCCAACTAAAAAAAAAAAAAGAAATGGCAAAAAATATTGCATAAAAGCAATAGAGGGAGGATTACTCTGAACTCAGCAGAGGAGAGTGGTTATCACTCCCAAGATAAGCAGTGGGTAAAGGCAGACTTAATTTTGAAGCTTTGTAGAGCAGTGGACAAAAGAGTTATTTGGCCTAGATTGAAGGTCTGTTCCCTACTCTAGCTTGTTAATTGTTGTACTAGATTGTTGCTATTTAGGTATCAATTTTTTGACTTTAAGAATTTTTCCAGAGATAACGAAAGTGTCCCCAGTGAGCCTTGCCAGACCAGTTTCACTCGGTATTAATGTATTCATGAGTATGGAAATCTCCATGGTGAGGAGAATTGGGTCTTGCATCCCGTGACTGAAGGACCTTTGCCTTCTGTATCTGGAGTGGAAAGTCAGAAGGCACTGACTTTCCTGAAGCAGGGAGAAGGGTTTCCTCTCTGTTTATGGGTATGGCTGAACTGTAGCCACTGTCAAGTTCTTGAGCATCTGTGACCTTCTCAGATGGGTTTTGTAGCCCTGTGTGAGCTGGGTTATAGAAAGCATCTTTTGTTATTGCACATCCATTGTTTTCTGTGCAATGCTCTGCAACACACAGGGCACTGAATTTGCTTGTGGTCTGAGACAGCTGATCCCTTCCTCCCTCTCCACCAGCTTGATTTGTAATGACCGTACTGCTGCCAGAACCAAGTTAGCTGATTTAAAGGCACTATAACCACAGTGGAGCCATGTCTTCAGCAGATCATTTGACATTAAATATCTGAGAGGCAATTCCTAGCACCAGCCCTGACTGAAGTGTGGGGATGAGTCAGCTATTGGGCACATATTCATATTTAGTTGTAGCTTTTGGAAAGAAGATGCATTTTTCTGCCTGCCTTGTTTGTTATAAACAATGCACATGTTATCCTTGTGAAGCAGAAGTAATACATCTGCCAAACAAACTGTTGAGAGACTGAAGCTTGACAAATGCAGATAAATTCAGAAATTAAGCCCCGATTTTCAACAGTGAGGGCAATTGACCAAGAGGTCAACATACCGAGAGATTTTTGCACTAAATCTTCATCACTGTTGATTTTTATATGAAGATTAGATACTTCTTTACAAGATACACTATAGATCAAACAATAATCAATTCAGGGAAATTCTGTGGCTTCTATTATGCAAGAGGTCAGGTTGGGTAATTTCAAAAGGTCCCTTCTGGCCTTCTCTATGAAAAAAATAACATTCAAAAATCACAGTTTATATGAAATACAATTCTCCTCTTGTCTGATGCTAAATGAATTGAAAAAGCATGTTTGAAGAAATCTAGCAGATTGTTCAGAACACTATTAAGAAATTGCAGCTGTGCTGGAGACTGGGACACACTGTATTTTGAGATTAAGCCAATAAAATTTGTTTCTAGTAGGATAAATATGTATTCATAACCCACGTGGTTATAATTTATCTCACTATCTATGTCTTTGAGAACATAGTTTTAGAATAGAGATTCAAATTCCTGTGTCACTTAGTTCACGTGTGAATTGCTCTTTCATCTCCTGTACAGATCACACTGAAGTGTCCACTGCAGATTACTGTGTTGGGAGCATATACTATATAGTACTGTGGGGTTTGTTTGTTTACTTTGTTTGGTTTACTTTGCAGTCATCCCTGTTGGTGATGACAAGGTCAAAGAAATTTACCCTGCACTTGGAGGATGGTGTGGGGTAAATAGCGATGCTTTTTACTGCTCTGGAGAGGGGCAGGATTTACTTCTGCAGCTTCCTGGCCACGGCACATTGCCTTCACCTGACAAGCTGAACTGTTGACTGCCATCTTAGTTCAAAAACTTGGCACAATCTTTCAAGTTTTCAGAAAGAAGGCTCTGGAACAGCTTAGGCAGAGGTCAAGACCTTGTATTAAAAATCCCTTTTGCTGGGAAAGTGAAATAGGAGACACAGAGAAGATAACGTTGGACCATCCTTGTGATGGTTGGTTGGTGCTACTGAGGGTGTGCACCACAACTTGAGTTATAGCCACAACTGCTGTACAATTCCTTAGGGCACTGAGCCTACTGCTCTCCATCAGGGAATATTTTATGTTGCTTCAAGTAGCTCAAAGTGCTACCAAGGTGCCTGCTCTGGTCCTTTCTGGCATGTGCCCTGAAAGTGAGTGAAGAGTGGAGAACAGCAGTTCTGGCAAAAGTGCCTCTGATTTTACTGTCATGCTGGAAAGCAATGGCTGCTCCAGCAAAGTACTGTATGGAACAGAACAGGATATATGATACAGCCCCAGCTGTATCATTTTTAAGCCCCAGCTTAATTACCATTTTTAATACCTGTTACAGAGTTTAGGCTGCTGATGCAATAATCTTAAGTTCTTCTTTTACATTCTTCCCCCTGTAAAACTCTGTAGTCACCGAATAGATTAGACAATATAACATTTTTATTATTTATTTATATTATTTGTTTTCATTTCAGTTGTCTTTTGGTTCTTGTGCTCCCTCAAACACATATTTTCTAGAGACAGTTTTGTGGATGCTGAAGAAGAGGATACAGAAATCCCACCTCAAATCTGAGAGTAATGTAGGCTAAGGATCATGATTTGAGTCAAATTTCTTGGAGATGAAAGATCTAACAGTGGCATAATAACAGGCATGTGTAACATTGAGGACTGTTACCGCCAGTTAAGTAAAGATACAGTTATTATTTCTCTCATCCCTGAGCCCAGACTGATAATACCTCTTGTGTTGGTTTTGCAGGACTTAATGCTATACAACATCCAAGCTTTCTTCCTCTCTTGTACTTCAAAAAAATTCCAAAATTAATTATTTTTATTCTTGATGTCAATGGTTTATCATGCAGTGTATAAGTGACAGGATGGGGTCCAGGCAGCTCTTATCTGTGTATCACATCAGGCAAGTCACAGCACCTTGTGCATCTCTTTCTCTGCCATCCTCTCCCTGTCTCTTCATTTTTCTGTAATTTTTTTGAGCTTGAGACTCTCTCCTGAGGCAGGTACTTTTTCATATGTATTCCTGGTGTGTCTAACCCCAGCTGGGATTGTAAAATGCTGCTGTAGTACAAACAAACAAATAATAATAACTAGAGATAAGAAGAAAAAAGTATCCAGCTTGAAATATGGATCCCAAGGTGCTTGACAGAGAGAAAACTAAGCAAGTCTTAGACAGAGGTCATTGAGGGAAAATAAATAAGTATGCTCAGCTGCCAGATTTACAGGCTCCTGAGAAAGCTGCAATTAATGAAATACATTAATTGAGAAGTGTGAAGAAAATCTTAATGCATGGAAAATACGTATATATATCCCAAGAATAAACATTACATTGAGAAAAGGCAAAGTTTATATTGCATAGCATAACCAAGCTCAGAATGAGTCGTGTAGCTAAGTAAAACTTATGATGCACTGACATGAGGCACAGAACACATTATCAGTACATAATGCATTAGTCCTTATGTAGTACTTCACTGTTTCTAATGGAGTCACCAACTTAAAACTTTTTAGAAGCTCAATATGGGATGGATGCTTGTGATTTCTTTTTCATCAGTGCGGCTAAAAAGCCTTGAAAGTAGCTGCTGTAGATCTTGACGCTATAACTTATTTCCACATGGACATTTCACTTTTTCGGAACCTCCTGTTAGCTGTGGAGTTTTTTTTCATTTCCATCAAACACAGATTTCTTTTTGCAGGTGAACATTTAAATTGCAGCTTTCCCTACATTTCCTATAGAAGAAGGAAGAGGGGATTGGTACAACTTAACCTCTGCATTTTCCTTTAAGTCAGTCACAATTTCTTTACTTTGTCATCACTGAAAAAAGATATTTTATGCAGATCACAGTTCCGTTTATCATCAGGTTGATTGATCCCTATATATTCTTTATATGTTTTCTGCTAGTGTCTTCCAGTGGTTCAGGACTGGGACTTAGAATTTCTTTAATTAAGTAGATTTATTATATTTTTCATTTATTTCCTCAGTTACATGAGTTAAGCTTTTGGAGTGATTTTCATAGACTCTGTTCTTTAATCCTGAAAGCAGCTTTGTTCTCTCTTTTACCTTAACTTCAGTTAAAATATTTGTTGGGAGGAGAAAGAGGAAGGTTTCCGACTGAAAACAAGGCTAGGACTTTGCAGACTGAGGAAAAGATGATGATTAATCAGAAGGTCATGTCTTGATATTGTAATGTTTTATGATATAGCTGCTCTCACTAGAAGAAGAGATAGAGAGAATCTGCTAGGTCACAGAGATAACATGTCCATCCGTGTTACCACTAACTCACTTCATTAGGGTCCATATCTTACCTTCTTCTGTCCCAAAATTAGGAACTTGAAAAATGTGACTTCCAGCTGATTTGAGTATCAGCCTTAACTCTGAATTTCTGCTTGC
Organism: Corapipo altera; assembly: GCF_003945725.1. Classification (NCBI taxonomy): domain Eukaryota; kingdom Metazoa; phylum Chordata; class Aves; order Passeriformes; family Pipridae; genus Corapipo; species Corapipo altera. The sequence goes on from NW_020884883.1 coordinate 16,151,225, forward strand.
ATTTCAAATGCAGCCCGTGACATTACTCTGGGTATGTTTTTTTGTGATGGACTAGTTCTTTAGCTTTTATTTTGTGTCTGACATTGGTGCCTCAGCCCTCTGCCTCCCGGTCGCGCTGCTGTTTGACTCTTCCCTAACACTGCCATGGTGTTTGCAAGAGTGAATTCTGCTATTACTCCAGGGCACTTTCAAAGTCCTTCTTGTGGTCAAGTTCAATTCCATTTATTTTTGACATGTGTTTCCTACTTGAGAGACCACAGTGCATTGCTTTATATTTCTGTCAAACTTTGTTTCACAAAAACTTTATGATTCTTATTCATTGTCCCACTTTCTGCTGCCAAGCACTGCAGCCCTTTTTTGTTTGTTTTTGTTTGTTTGTTTGTTTTTTTTAAATACATGGCATCAATCACAGACTAGGGTAGAGGATTAGGATGAAACATCTATACCCCATTGTTAGCAGGGTGGTGAATTAATTGTTTCATGTTTATTTTTTATGCTTTTGTCTGTGACTCCTATCATACTGTGGTGTAAATTTCACAGCATGCTTTGAGAGACTCAGGTACATCCCATCTAACTTCAGACACTTAAATGAGACACTAAAGTTAGGATGATCCCCATATAATCAGAGGAGGGTGCCCGGTGAAGATCTGACCCATCTCATGACTGATCAGAGAGGGAGCTTTGGGAACCGGCATGTCTGAAATATCTTATTCAAATGCTTAGGAAATGAATCCAAGCCAAAGCTTCCCAGTTTCCAGTACTGGAGTACCTGATATTGCTGTGTTTCTAGATCATTTACACGTGTGTTTGCAGTCTTTTTACATAAATGTCCCACGGCTTAACTTCACATAAATTCTGCCACAGACTTCAGTGAATTAATCAAATGTGCCTTTGAGAATGGTTGACACTCTGCATTGTTTAAGAATTTGTCCTTGATGGGAGGAGGATTGGAAGCAGTGACATCCTCATACTACCAGAGAACATGGCAGGTGATGAGCAGAGGAAGAGATGGGAAAGCCAGCAAGAGAAAAGGAAGTTGGTAGATTTCTGGGAATGATTTATTTTGCAAGGAAAAAAATTAAAATATTTGGAATATTTTTCCATATACCATCTTTCGTTGGAGTGATCTGATTCAGAAGTTGCTAAAGTAGAAAGAGTGCCAGAAGTGAGATACGATTATAGTTAGAAAAAAAGGAGGAGTTGAAGGGCTGTCATTGAGTGCTTAGAAAGGCAGTTACACTTGGGTATAATCATCCAATGACTAAGGCTGGACTGAGAAAATATGAGTTCTTTTCCTCAAACCAGCTCTGTAACCTTGAAAAATCTGCCTGACTTCTGGCATTGACACCTCCTTCTGGGAACCGTCCATCTCACCCATTTAGGACATAGGGGCACTGGAGCTGTGCCCAGCACAGCCAAGCTCCCATTTGGACCCCGAACCATGTTGAGAGCAATAATACTTTAATACAGTGCCAACCCAGGCTGGGGGAAATCGGGAACCGCTGTGTGAAAACTCAGAGTGAAATAACTGCTGTTCTCCCAGCAAACCACCTGGGAGATGTGTTTTGTTTTGCTTTGATAGCTTCTGACACTGTGTCTTATATTGCGACTTGTCAAATTATGTCAAAATTGTGATATGCTGCCGTGTTACAAACCATATTTATTGCTAATTTCACACTAAAATGTTATTTCATATCACTCCGTAATCTGGTGCCATATTTACTGATTTCTGTATTCCATCTGGAACTTATCAGCCTTTCCATGATGTCTGCCAGTAGCCCGAAAGTTCCTTTCTTGATCTTCTCTAATACCCAGGGATAACTTCCATCTGGTCCTAGAGATTTGTTGCTTTTAAATTCCTCTAGATTATTTTCCTTCTGTCTCACTGGTGCTGAAATCAGCTTGGATTGTGGATGTGACATGGGCATTTTCCCTCTTTTTTTGAAAGGCATTTAGAATATACTAATTTATTTTTAGCTTTCTGGATATCCTGCAGTTTTCTTCAATTTTCTCTCCCGTTTCTTCCCATGATTCCAGTTCTTCCCATGATTGAAATTCTTTTGTAATTCTCCATTAGGAATTAGTAAAACAGCAAAAGCAAGAAATTAATGTCCTTAGCCCATGGGGCTTTTCACAAAGTTAGATGAAATTAAAGCAAAATAATGAGTAGAGACACAACTGAGTTTTTACATTCTTTGATTTTCCTTTCATAATTTATGTAGTAAATAATTTTTTCTTTCTCTCTTTTTCTTTTTTTCTTTTCTTTTTTTGAGATATGCGACTTGTTATCATTTGAGTGAATTTACATACCAAATGGATTTTCATGTTGTTTTGCTGCTTAGGGTCATGACATGTATTTATTATTTTTGAAACACAAGTAGTTTTAATTATTTTGGTGCTACTCATGTAATTCTGGATAGCTACTAGCAACTGAACTTTTACGGTTTTGTTCATGTTATTAATAAAGTATTGTTTTTAAATTTATGAAGATTTACTGCAGCTCTTTCATGTAAATTAAAACAATCATTTACAGCAGAAATGAAGCTTTTGGTCGTACTCCAGGAGAGTCCATTTTGCATTTGTTCCAGGTCATATGTTTGTTCTCCACTTTAACCACCCTCTTCTATCAGATCAAAGTTACCCATGTAGGTGTGCCAGGAGGCTGGGTCACAAAAATGTTTCCATTGCCTTAACATCAATTATCTTGATATCTTCCACTTTCCTTGTAATTCAAGTTGCCAGCAGACTCTACATCGCTTACCGTAAACTTTTCTGCCTTTTGATCTAATATTCAGTCCTTTTGTGTCTCCATAACCCCAGGTGACAGCATGGGGCCCTGTATCTCTGAAAACATGCATTTTAGCAGGGTGTATCAGCTCCTTTGCTTGCACCAGGGGGTGCAAGCTACCTTGCACCTTTAGTCAGTGGGATTTAGCACTGGAAATAGCAAGAGTGCTTGAGGGGGTGAGTTACTCCTTGTCATGAGTAAGTGTGGAAGAACTAACGTCTAAACTGAATTTTCTCTTGGAAACTGTTTTCTCTGTTGATCTAAGACTCCAGTTAATGTCCTCTCTGCAAGGAAGGTAGTGTGAGACATTAGTAGCTTCTCTGTTGTTGAGCTACCCATGACTGGGCCCCTCAGACTGCCCTGTACATTTGGGTCCAGAGGTAGGAGGTGTGATTGGCTAAATGTCAGTAATTATCCCTACTAGTAATAATTAAAAGTTGCAATTCGTACTATTTATCACCCACATTTCTGTTTATCTTTATGGGGACTCACTGACTGAAGGACAGCAATTTGATCACAGGTTGAAATAGGGCTTTTGATTATGAAAAAAGGAAGGAAAAGGATTCCAAAGTGGAAGATCAGAAGACTGTTGCGTTGCCATTTCTTCTTTGTAGACACTTTATGTCTCTTTATTAAAAATTCTCCAGTAGAGATTATACCTTAAGCCGAGTATAAACTAACTTGTATTAGATTGAAGTATCTTATTTTGAAAAACCATCAGTTAATACCACCTCAGAATAACTCACTGTTTTTAATTAGTCTTAAGAATGACAATGGAATTTCACTTTGTTTTCTCCATTTGGGTCAATATTTTTCTAATCAACTTTGTTTTAATCTAGATTAAATTTCATTGGCAATTTTCTTTTTTTAAACAACTTATGAACATGTAAAGGTAAGCTAACTTAGCGAGACTGAAGGAAGTTTTTCAAGGGAAGCAATGAAAGCAGCCTTTGAGACAGTCAGTACACTAATACTAATGATCTTACTTTTTCAGTAGGTCCTGCCCTTCCTCTCTCTCTGAGAAGTAATAGTCTGTGCAACCTGGGATTTGACAGAGAATAACAAAAGCTGTTACTCTGTTAAATTGAAAAGATATTTCAGTATGCCATTATAAAAGCAGTGAAAAAGAAATTAAAAGTAGATGGTTTATTGGAGCTTATAAAGCTGTTAAAAAGGAGGGGGAAATCGGAAGCAAAGAAAACCCAAATGAAGCAGAAGTACTTTGGTAAGTGCCTTCTCACCAGTGATGTTGAAGCCTAGGTGTTGTTAAGGAGGTGCAGAAGTGCAGGATTTGCTATTTCCTGGTAGTGCCATTGGGTCTTTTGAATAGGAATTGGGAGAGTAGGTCAGCAGCAGGGTTGGGATTGCTTTTGTTGTTACAGGGAAAAGCTTTCCATCTTTTCTTTGATCAGTTAATTTTCAGAACTCTCTTCTTAGTTCTGTCAGGGGTAACTCCAATCAAACTGCACTCCTATTCCCCAGCATTTTTGAGCATACATTTCTGAAAGTGAGATTTCTAAATTTTCCAAATTTCAGCTCAGCTATTTACTCAATATATTAATATCCTTTTTCCTTACTGCTCTTTCCAGAACTAACTCTTGTCTTAAGTTTCCCAGTTAACACAATGTTTTATGCTCAGAGGATGCCTCATATTAGAAATTGTTTATAACATAAAAAAAACCAGCAAAAAAATCTTAGTATTTGTATAAATGTAATCAAGCAGTTAATATGGAAAATCTGCATTCAAATAAAAGTTTTTGTAAATATGCATCTAAGGAAGAACTTGCATAATCCTTAGCACTGCAAACACTGTAGTAGTTGATATCCCTGAGAAGTACAGTTTCACACTTATAAATGTTTTTCTAATAGATCTAGAAACACAAAGTGCTTATGTATGGATATTTTAGGGGGTTTTTTTGTTTGGGTTGGGGTTTTTTTTCAGGTTTAAATTGGAGCATTATTTTTCCTTGCTGAAAGAAAAGACACAGAAAGACCTGATGGTTTATAATTCCAATAATTTATCTTGTGCACCATTCCTCTTCTTAATAATTCAGTATAAAGAAGATCCTAAAGTTCTTTCATCATCAGGTGCTTTCCAAAGGTACAGCCATCTTACAAAGTTCTTGTGATAATCTCCGCCAAACTGCTATGCTGTACATGAGGGCTGTGTGGTTCTTTTCTGATAAGATGCCCTTGTTGGTTTATTTGCTTATTGTCAACATGATTTCTGGATTCCCTACCTGCTACGTAGTGTGATTTGTAATTAAGGATGCCTCATATGAAGTAATCTACAGAAAGCACCGTGGTAACCAAGAGACATACAAGTATTTTAAGGTCAGGTGTAAAAAAATACATAAGTGTTTATTCCAAAATTGCATTTGGGATCCTCTGTAATCTCCTGCTATAGTAAGAAACCTGGCTTTATGGCTAAGGAGGAAGTGTGATCATTGGCACTTTTTGTCTGGCTCAGGTTGGTGGAAAAAGATCCCCATAGTTTAAACATCTTAAGTGGCTCCACAGACCCAATCTGGGTGAGCCCAGCACTGTATGAGGAGGTGCTAATGCAGTGTTAATTCCCTAGCAATATAAGAATAATTAAAAATAATAGCATTACCAAATACATTTGCTCATATACCACACATTCCATCAGCTGCAGGATGGAGGAGTCTGACGCAAGTTCACTCCAGATTTTTCTTTTTTCTATGCATATTTAGATTTTCGCTTGCAGAAGGAGCAGCGCTTAAACAAACACCTTTCTGTCCTTACACCCTCTGCTGTGTTTTACTTTGGAAAAATGCAGTGTGCACATAAATGTTTGAAACAAAAATGCCCCTCAAGCTTTAAATTTCGGCTAGACTCTCAGTGATAAGCATGGCTCTGCTGGAATTTGCCTGCCCTTTTTGCAAAAGCACTTGCATAGGTAAGATAGCATCTAGTGAACCTCTGGGAAGGGTATATGCTTGTTTGGCTTCCTCTTATATAATGCAAAGCAAACAAGAAGATAGAGAAGATATCCTGTGTTTACAGGAGCAGTATTGGGCACATGGTGTTTACTGCAGATGCACAGAGAAGTTTTTTTTGCTTTGCATATTTATTTAGCATTAATGCACCTTCACTTCAGCTCTACCTGAAAAGTTAAAGGTCATTGTGTATGGATTTAGTGCTGTGGGAGTGGGATTTGAATACACAAGTGTCCTAATCCATCTGGGAGTCTTCCCAGAACCTCCAGTCCTCTTTACATATATGGAGTTCAAAGTTGGAGGTAACTCTAAGAGATATTTCTATTTCATCAGCAAGGCTGGATTTGCTGGCAGTAGCTGGGAGGTTATACCCCCCTAGCAATATACATCAGGTCATCTTCTCTGTTCTAGCTGCACTGCAAGGTGCATTTCTTTTGCTTGCATTTTCTAGTGTAGACAGATATAGCAAGAAATATAATCACAAGAAATCCAAGCACAAGAAAAAAAAAATCAGCAAACCAAATAAACTCCCCAAACCTCCTACACTCACAGTAAAAGAAGAACACAACAGTGTACAGTGTACCAGTGAACACACATCTTTTACTTGAGTTATGCAACCTGCCTGTACCAAATATGAGCCATTGCTGAATGCTCTGCTGGGAGCTGCGCAGGTAGGGAAGGTATATAAGACTGGTGAACGTTTGGGATGGTTTAGGATGGGTTCAAAACTCTTTAAGGATTTATATATACATTGTTGTTTTCATTGTGGTTTGTTCAGACTAAGACAAAACCCAGCCCTTACCTGTAGAAGTGCAGTCCCAACCCAGCTGGAATCACTGACTTGGTAGAAGTCAAAGTTTCATCCCACATCTTAGGTAAGCACAGAGACTCCTGGAAGTCTGAGTTACTGTGGCAGAGTGGGAAGAATGTCTCTGCTCCTTGACTATATAAGACATCCTTGTTCATTATTAGAGATACATTTATGGAAAAATTGTGATCTTTAGAAGGGTTCCTGAAGACTTTGTCACAGTAGCAACACTATCATCAACTGCAGTAAATGAAAATTGAGATTATGTTGGGAAAAACTCAGTAATTCAGCAGATCACTTAGTTCTTTGAATGGGAACATTTTCCTTCCAACTTTAGGCTCTAAAGAATTCTTTTGCATGAATTTTTTAAGCTACAGTGAAATGACTTCAAACAATGGCAGAAATGTTCTTCTTTATACCATTAGATTTGGATGATTCCCTTTCCAGGAAGTGCAGAAAGTAAGTCAGCTGCTATTGTCTGCTTCACCTGTCTTATTTTCTTTCTTGTTTGTTATTGTTCTTAGCCAGATAATCCTACGGCTTGATCAGTGTCCTCATATATGCTTTGTTTTATTGCACCTACTTAGAATACATAAAATATCTCGGTGGCACTTGAAGAATAAATCTGGAGTTAATTTGATTACAGTGGTTTTTAGATGTAGCAATTAAATGCAATCATTTTTAAATAGTATCATTTTATAAACATTGTATGAACATAATGTAAACTGCAGATAACTCCTGCAAATTTATAGTAAACAACTTTACTGTTTATTTTGACAAACCTTCGGAAGCTTGAAATATTAATTTAAATTTTACAAAATTTGTTGTTCACAGCAATAAGAAAAGAAAGCCCTATATATGTTTTAAAGAGTGCACATTTAGGACAACAGCCTGAGTGTTTTCAGGAATTTTTTGAGTAACTACTTCAGATTTCTTAAGCAGGGTATAAAATTTCAATTTGGGGGTGGCTCTAGTCTGTTTACCAGTTTGAAATTTCTTCAGTGTACGTTGCCTGGTAAAGGAATGAAAAATTATTCAACACCAACCATAAACAGCCATCTCAGCGGGAGACAGGCAAAATTAAATGTGCTCTCCAGAGCATCTTTGCTACCCTTGTTGAAATTCATTAGTGAGATCTGTCCCCTGAGTAGATGGAAAAAGTCATCAGAACAACGTGGAGCTGGGAGAACTTGAAGAAAATGAGAAAGTAGCTCCTGAATTAGGGAAGGTGTATTTTAATCATTTGGCTTATTTTTTTTTTCACTTTGGACTGATTCTGTGAGCCATTGTTCTCCAAAAGGTAAGACAGTAGCCCATTCCCTTCAGTGACATGAAGATCCCTTGTTAGTGATGCTCTTCTTCACCGTTTTTCAAGCCGTGGGCACACGTATAAATAAAAAAATGAAGAGCCCTCTAAGTTAAAAAGCTTGCAAATATAGAGACAACAGATAAGCAAACCTTTTTAAATGAAGGATTTTTTTAAATAAATGAGGAAATAGCAGAGCCTCCTAATTCAGTGCTTCACTGGCTTTCTGTTGAGGCTGGTTTAGCTCCCTTGGGAATTTAAAGTCACTTTTTAACCTGCCTCACTTCTAAAAACAAACAAGTTAGCTGAAGTCTCAAATGTACGTATGTGGCTCAAGCTCATTTTAGTTCTCCAGAGGGGCACACTAAGAGGAAACACATGATATGTTACTGCAGCTTGGTTTTTACTTGTTATTTTACAGTAAGTCAATTGCTCATGGTTGTCTGTGTATAACCTTAGTCCCGTGTAGAAGAATTTATTGTAGTTCCAAAAAATTTCATTAGATTCTCACTGCAGTCCAGCTTTTGTAGATCTGGTTATTCTGTTGTTTTGCTTGTCTTGTGTGTCAGTCCAAAGGTCTTCCCCTTTCAATTTTACTTGCATACCTGTACTGTCACTTGGGTAGGAAACCACAGGATTGACATCAAAAACTAAAACTGGAACAACACGTACTAGTTAATGTAGATCAAGGATAACGCAAATTGGTTTACAGGTATAAAAATCCTTGTTACTGGAAGTTGAGTGCCATAAAATCTACGTTACATAGAATGTAAGATTTTTTTTAACCAAAATCTTAATGCACAATTTAAAAAAAAAATATTATAACAGCCTCCATCTGTCAAAGACAAGCGTGCTTTAATATTGCTGACTCCCTGCTCATCCTCAAGCAGGGAAGTAAACAGATGTCCCTCAGAATGATGGACAGTAGTTGCGGTCTTCTAGCAAGAGACTGTTTTTACTTCTGAGATGCCTAATTTTATTTTTTTTTTTGTAAGTTTAAAGTGGTAACAGTGGAACCTAGAAAACAAGAAAACTGTATTGACTAACTTTATCAAGTGAAGTAATAATAGTATATGTTTCCTATAACCTTTATGTCAGAGGGATTTTGAAGCATCTCTGTATTTGCATTGGTTTTTTACCCCCTCAGATCCACAATGGCTTCATCCTCTTAGTGCCCTGGCTGCAAACATAGTCTGTAAAGGCACAAGCCAAAAGGAATCTTGGGGTTCTGTTTGCTTTCCATCATATACAACAAGCCTAAATTTGGACGTCGGCAGATCACCTTCACAGTACAAATGAAAAAAACAGATTTCTTCCCCTTCTGGTTTTCTTGCAGTAGGTCGTTGAAAGAAAGCCTGAAGGGAGATTCTGGAATGCATTTTTATTCCTCCTGTCTTATTCTGTACATTTGAACTACTTCAGCGATTTCTCTCCTTTTGCTGGACAACTCCTCAGAGAAATTAAAGAATTATTTATTTATGATTATTAGTTTCCTTTCAGCATTTTAAAAAATGTCTTCAATGTTTGAGACACCCCAGCAGGCATCACAAGAAAAATCTGTAGCAAAGAAAACAACAGTATAGCAAAAATAGTGACAAATTCCATCCAAAGAGGAGAAGGGAGGAGAGTTGTTCAGCAACAATAATTAACAAAGTCTCTCCGTGGTTGAGATGCCTCTGGAAACTGCCTGACAAATTGATGGGATTTGGGATGTGCCCTGAAGATGGAAAGGTCTGAGCTGTTTCCATCACAGCTGAGAAGGAAAATGGTTAGCTCATAAGCCTATATAGAGGGCATTTATTTTTATAAACTCCTAATTAGCAATAAAAATTAGTGTTAATCATGTTTATTAAACATTTCTCATTGAAAGTTTCTTGCAATTGGGGAATGTGCTCGCATTTCAGGCAAGTTTCTACTGGGCAGCTTTTCGTCTTGGAAACCAGTTACAGAAATGCTGTTCCATCCCACAAGTTCATTTATTCTAGGCTTTTTGAGTATTTACAGGAGAATGCCAACACCCCCAGCTCAGCTTTCCTGCAGCAGGTCATTGGTGGAGACACATCCCAAGGGACCATCTCTTTGAGCTGTATTAAACACAAAACTGGTTGTTGCCAGCCTCTTAAATTCTCTTCATCTTGTCTCCCAGTTTAATCTCGTAGCATTTTCCCTTGCATGTGAAAGAAGTGAGGTTATGCCTAATCATGAGAGGGGCTTGCCTTCTGGGCTCTTTCTACAGTTGGTGCCTCTTGATCTGTTTGGCTGGTGGCAGCTGATTTTAGCTGCCTGATTGTAATGGGAATTGAGTGTAAACTCGCAGCAACAAAAGACGGGGGATGCTGGTGAAGCTAAAATGGTTTCATCATAATCTATCCCACAGTCTTAGACAAAAGACAAGACAAGATTAGATTTTGGTCATTGAAGCAGAGGCTGAATTGCAGCTTCCTAGAGACCTCGGTCTCACCAAAGATCAGAGATGTTAACAGAGCCCCTGAGGACCCTGGACTTCTTCACCTTTTAGCAGCCACTGACGACAGGATACAAGGGACAAGAAATCTGTAATTGATATTCCCTTTGAACATCCAGATCATGATGTGTGTCCATCACATGTAACCAGAAACCAGTGCTACTCTAAACCATGTCCTTCATTTCATCAGTTGTTTCTCTTCCCAAAATCCAGGATCCTTGTGAGGAGTGCAGCTCTGTTTGGCAGTTGTAGGTGACACAGAGAGGAGCCACTTGGTCTAGTGTCAAAGGCAAGCATCCATTTCATGATGGGCATTTCGTTTCCTACAGACAGTCTGAACTGTCAGAGGAGCAGGATTCTCTCATGGCAGCAGCAGAAGCTCCCACTACAGCTCCCAGCCTTCAGGGGTCATCTCAGAGATCCTCACTGTTTCTGATCTTTCCACTGTTAAAGCAAAAGAAGATAATTTTTCAAATCTTTCTGTTCTATTTCCTTTGAATATCCCCTTCAGATATTGCAGAATAATCTTATCTTTTTGGAGATAAGGTTGTTCCATTGAGAAGGCTGTGGGTGATGGCTTCCCTGTGCTCCTTTAAGGTCTTGATCTTGGTTTTTTGAAGTTAAATTGCCAGAAAGGACCTTCCCTAGAGAGCACATGCTGGAATTTTTTTCCTCTTACACTTCCAAAAAGGTCTGCATATTCTTTTGAAACCTGTGGGGTTTGTGGTCACAGAACATCAGTTACCCTAATTAAAAGAACATTTTTGTAATGTCTTTTTATTTTAAACTATGCAAAAATTCTGTGGTGAGATGAGCTAACAGGAAAAAACTTGAGGAATAATCCTAAATATGCCTGTTGCACCAACCTGTAGCCACATTACATCCCAGCTGGATTTCCTGCTGCATGTAAGAGTATTAAACCATCTAAGGGGAGCTGTTGCCTTGGTCATGGACCTGCATTTATTTATATAGAAACTGGTCTTAAAGTGTTTTAAAGGAAAAGATTTTTTTCCCTCCATAAGATGCAGACCTGAAAAGGATCTTTCTGCTCCTTGAATCTAAACCCTTGACATTGCAGGGAATCATGTTATTTGAAGTGCTTCCTAACTACCAGGTGGAGTTTCAGTCCCCATCACTGTCTAAGGAAGCTCTTTCAGAATTCCATTTTTCAACTTTTACGTTCACTGACAGGTCATGACCATTTGTTATCGAGCAAACCTCATTTTGCATTTACCCCCTGTATTAGCAGAGAGCAATTATACATCCTCATGCTGTTACCACTGTTCTGTCAGCTTCCTGGCCGTGTGCTCCCTGTGAGATCCACACCTTTCATAGTGCCACATTGAACCATGAACTTATCTCTGACAGAGAACCCAGTTTGTACCTTTTAAATCTAGATTACACCTGTTATAGAACGCTGCTATTTAGACCTGGTGAGCTCACCAGGAGGATATTAAAGAGATTATCTAATCTGTTTGTTTCTCTTCCTCCTGTTGACATCCTGTCAGTTGTGTTGTTAGTTGGAGTTATGAAAATCGGACCTGAAAGGAGCCCACAGCATGTAAGCTACAACATGTCAAGAAGAAGGTAACAAAACTACTTGGAGTATCATGTGTAGAGATTTCTCTGAATAAGACAGAAGAAGAGAAATCTGCTTGTGCCATTTTGAGTGTGCTCTTCTTTGGATTACTTCACAGCTAAAAGGCAAAGAAGTGTAACTCTTTCTTAGGACTGTAACTGAGACCAGATCTGTCACAAAAACAGAAACAAGGAAGATGCATTTTTGAGATCATCGAGATCTTTTTCTCTTCCCATTCCTACTCCTTTCAGTGCAACAACCAAGCAGACTTGCGCCATGTCTGGTGCCAAGGTCCAGAATAGAGTGGGAGAGGCTGCCCAGCAGGGGATCTATCACAAGGCCAAAGGGAGGGGCGTGTATGCACACTCCTGGTACCCCCTTGAGTACGAATACAGTCCCATTTGTTTTCCTGTAGCTCAACTGGTCCTTGAAACGACCACTGTAGGTTCAGCATTTAAAGTGGATCCAAAACCATGGCAATTAAGCCCAAGTCACCACAAGGTAGGAGGCCTTTGAACACATAGCCAGTATCATGGCAAGCATGAGAGGCTGATATCCCTGATCTATAGATTTAAGGAATTTCTGTTCCCATTTCTGATGAGGCCCTGAAGTTTTAGTCTAACCTAGTTTATTAAGATTTGAGCCAGTGAGCTTTTTCTTGTTCTTTGTAGACTATTACGTCATTTAGTAGAAGCTGGTCAAGAGAATTTGATTAAGCAGTCCTGCTCTTCCCTTTCAGTTAAGATACAGGATCACAGGGCCGTCCTGCTGCTGTTGGTCTGAGTAGGACTTGACATAATACTACCTTGATCCTCAGCTGATAGGGCATTAGGTGCTACCAGAAGAAAATGCAGTACATGGGGAGCGAGTCTATGTCTATATTCAGACAGATAGTCTTACGAACATAAGACCTGACAGCAATTGCTTTGATTCCATCTGTTTCTGTTCTCCACCCAAACATGCATACTTCTACCAAAGAAATAGAACCTTAAATTACTTGTATGGTCTGCAGTCGAGCTACCAACAGAACATACATATATATATACTGCATGAGCCAAGCCCTACTGTTCCTAGGCAGCTCAACTTCTTGCCATCTTTTCAATTACAGAGTTTTGCTCTAGTGTGAAATGAGTAAAAAATCGTGAGTTTTGGCTCGAGACTGCTTCAGCAGTTATGTGTCATGCTTTATTTTACTGCACAACAGTTTGCCAGATATACCATATTGGAGACACGTTGATCTTTGTTGTTTCCAAGACTGACACTTCCTTTTCCAGTCCTGCCTTTTAAAGTATTTCAGTTGGACAACACCAAGCTTTTGAAAAATGCTGATATTTCACCCCTTTTTGATACAGTATTTTAATTCAAGGGCTTAGTCAAGACTTAAATCTTACTGATCCAACCATGCCTGTTCAGGTTGCAATTTTTATTTTATTAGTAAACATAGTGATGTTTGGACAAAGCCGTATTACAAACACAGATACACCCTTGGCTAATTCAGTGATGGAGAGGCATGCCAAAACCTGTTTTGCCTCCCATCAGCTCTATTTCTGTGTTGTTTCTAATTTGTATGTTAACATTCTGGCTTGAGATAAATGAAGCAGCTGCTGTTGGTTACCTCTGTGCATTGTTCTATGTATCTGCCCTTTGGAACATCATAGAAATGTAGAATTGTAGAATGGTTTGGGTTGGAAGGGACCTTAAAGATCATCTAATTCCAACACCCCTACCATGGGCAGGAACACCTTCCACTAGACCAGGTTGCTCAAAGCCCCATCCAACCTGATCTTGAACATCTCCACTTCTTGAACATCCACAACATTAGAGTTATCCATCACATACGATCTTATCCTCACCTGTCTTCATCAATTATCTTAGAAATGTGTTAAAAAACAAACAACAGAGAAAACTCTTGAAGAAACTAATATTTGGAATTTTCATGCCTATGTGCCTTTTTCCTGTAAAATGAAATAAGGACAACCTAACTTAATTTTTTTCTATTGAGAAGAATTCCCTTTTTATAGCCATTCTTTCTTTCTAACATAGAGCACTGCATTTATTTATGATTGTTTTGTTTGTGAGTGGGTGAAATCAATAAATGCCATCAGTTTGTGTGTCCACTGGGATGTGCACATGAAGCTCTCTCTCCTTCTGTGTATGTAGCTCTTGTTAAAATACAAAACTGTATTTATTTTCAGTGTGAACACAGCCAGAGAGAGAAGTTAATCCCAGCATCTTGAATGCAGCATTACCTAAGGCTGATGATATAGAAATAATTGAAACTAAGTACTGCAAAGTTGTTGAGATAAATTTTGACATAAAAATGTAGGTTGGTTCATAAAAAGTTGCAGTGACAATAGGTTATAGTGACAGCTTTTCAACAACTGTATAAGCCTCCAGATGGAAGGGAATTTGGCTTAATGAATTATAGGCAGTCTGTGTAACACAAGCTCCTTTTATAGGAGCAGCTGAGAATAAAGAATAAACTTATTCATACTGGCATGTGTTAAATAACATCATTGTTAAAAACATGAAGTTGAAAAGAGGCTGAGAAATGAAGGAATTAAAAAAAAAAAAATCCACTGTTAATATCTCAAGACCTTTGGGCTCCTGAGCGGGGCACTGACAGCTTTGTTTCAGAATTATCTGATAATGAAAGTTGTCACTGGCCAACTGAGGAGACTCACAGCCTTCTGGTGATGAGGTGACCCTGCTGCAGGACCTTCTTCTTTGTCCATTTGCTCTGGGCCTGGAGTAGCCTGAGCTGGTTGGGGTTGTTACTTACACCTGGGGACAGACAGGTCCTGAGAGCGCTTAATTCCCAACCTGTGCCACAGACAGGCTGCGTGACCTTGGCAAATTACTTAATATCTGCTTTCCCATCCAGAAAATGATGATGATACTTACCTGCCTCCCAGGAGAAGCATTTGGGCTTCATTAAGGATTAGGGCATGCTTTTAGTTTAGTTAGTTGTGTTGAAATGTGCTTGGTAAGCAAAAGTTATTATTAAATAATTAATGAGGAGAAATGCTGTCAAAGTAATCTAAAGGGCTGAGCCAGTGCTAAGAGTGGTATCTGAAAAAAATCACATGCGCCGTGATGTCAGAGCAGGAGAGCGAGACTGAAAACTAAGAATAAGCAGCAGATGTCAGTGACTCATTAAATAACAAACTTGTATTTCTAATTTTGTCAACGTACCATGGCACTTTCGATAGGACAGATTAACCGCTGATGAGCTTGTAGGATTTTTGACACACGTGGCGGTGAGTTAAGGACACGGCTGTAGCCTTCTGCCTGCCTCACTGGATCTGTCTGTGGCTGGCTTACGAGGCAGGATTCAAATCCACAGACTGAGGATTTAGAAATGCAGGAAATTTCGGTGAAACTACTGATCCTGGATGTGTAAAATAGTAAGTTATCTGGGTAGAGAGTGCTCTGTTTTGTTAGGGAGTATTTTTCAAGCAGGTCTGTGACTTTAGACATTTTCAGGAGGCCTGTTTTGCGTCCTCCGACTCAATCCAGCAGCCACATAATGGATGGATGCATTTACTGTGGATGTGGTACCAATACTAAGTATTAGGTACTTTCTTGCGGCAGTAATCATAAAGATGTGCAATTATTTATCCCACTCCCTGTTTCATGAGCACAGGCATCTTAATTGTACTGGCAAAGCAGATGTGTATGTTTTGTCAGCATGACTGGGTGTTTTTGATAATCCATCTCAAACTCTGCGAGGGCTCATTTTTTCTCAGCATATTTTATACTTAGCAGCACCTGGATCATTACCCATGCACCTCATGAAACCTTTTCCTTACTCATTTTCCTAATTAACAGCCCGTCCCTGCCTCGTGTGGATAATAACACTTTCATCCATGGATAATAACACTTTCATCCTTACACAGGTGAAAAGAGCCTCTCAACATCAGTCATATTATATTTTTTTCCCTTTGCATCTCTCAAACGACCTGACAAATTATTTTGGAGACTTGTTTTTGCTATGGAACCCTGACATTTGCCAAGATGCACTGCAGGGCAATGAAGGTCCCGATGATCCCTGTTGGAGAGCCAAGGTGCTGCTGCCAGAGAGTCAGGGAGAAGAAGGAGCTGAGTGGCTCCATGGCGTCGCTGTCAGCCTTCACCTCGCCCTGGGCACAACAGCACTTTGTCCAGCACTGAGTGACAAGCAGTTCTATATTAAGAAAAACATGAAAACACAGCTTGTTAGAAGCCACGGGGTTGATTGAAAGCGTAATAAATGGCAGCGTACCAGCAAAGATTGTTGCTCTGGGTAGATAATCTGATTAGTAAATATTTATTTCATTACAAAGTCTCTTTTATGGTTTGATCTGCGTTCAGTCAACAATTCTAAGTGACCTCTTCAGCATTTTAGATGGGATCTGGAGGTTCTGCCATTTGAACCAGGGATACCATAAACAAATAAGAGTTTCAGTGCAATTAGAGGTAGTGGTATGAAATGCAATAGTATTTATGTGAAGAATAAGTGGCATCTGCTGTTTGATTACTTTGAACTCCTAACTTGTTTAATCTTAAACTTTGAGAAGATACAGAAATGTTGCACTCATCTGGGGACAACTAAAAAACATTAACTCTTCAACTGCTGCACTGTGGGCATCCGTTTCACTGGTGCAGCTAGCTAACATATCACATAACCTAATGGCCATCAAACTGTGCTGTACTTGGGTTTTTCAAGCACTGTAGCAAATGATTTTTGCCCAGACATGCCTGGTGTAATCCACTCTCAAGAAGAAAGGGAAAACATACGAATTTTCATCCGCTTTGCTGGAGAATTATATGTAGCAAAGCACATCAAACAAATGAGAATATCTTACTAGTTGTATTGTACGTATATATTGCACAGTCATTGTCCTCAGAACTCTTCTATGTGATATTCAAGGTCTACAGGTATAATAAAAGCATTTTTACTTCGTCCAGTGTATCAGACAAAGGAATGCAAATTTAAAGGAGAAGAGTGCAGTACTTTCAAGATTGTGGTTTTAGCTTTAAATTCAGAAAATGCTTAAGAGAACCTTATGAAATGTAATAAAGTTCTCTTTCCCCAAGCTCACACTCTCAGTCTGAAATTGTATTGAGGGAATTTGAGTTTCAATAGTGTCCTTACGGAGCAGCTATGCTTATTACTTGGATATTAGAGATGCCCTATTGATGTGCAAGCGTTTGAATTCCAAAGGGAAATAAAGTCTGTATTTTCAGTTTATTATTGTACGATATTGTAGACACTCTGCAGTAAGCGTCTGAAAAAAACTGTTCTTTTCCCTTCTAACTTTCACCACCTAACATGCTGTCTTGGTTTTCTACCTCTGCTGCGAAAGAAAACATCAGCTTAAATTTACAATTCCCTAGTAAGAGGTTTTGTACATTACAACACTATTATAGCTAATGTTGTTTATATATTTAATTCTTTGTGCTAACAGTGGTGGCCACAGTTTGAAGTTGTCATGCCACCTAGGTGCTCAAGGAAAGGACTAAAATTACCCAAGAGCAGGCTGAGAACCAGGCAGCATGTCCTCTCCTTCTTTGTCTACTCCAGTGCTGGCTTTTAACATCCTGCTAAGTTTACCCTGTAAATACAGGTGCACACCAGCAAGCACAGCTGTGGGATGGCTCACTCAAAAAAGCAGAAGCAAAACCATGCAGCAGGCACATAAAGAAGGTTGTGTATGTCCCATCCTTGGAAGTGTTCAAGGCCAGGTTGAATGGGACTTTGATCAACACAGTCTAGTGGAAGCTGCCCATGGCAGGGGGCTTGGAAAAATGATCTTAAAGGTCCGTTTCAACCCAAGCCTTTCTGTGGTGATATCTGTGATTTCTATGTACTCAGAAGGAGCTGCTCTTGGGAAAAATTCCTTGTCACATCCATCACCATCTCATTTTCATTTGCCCACGATCCTGCGGCTTCATGAGAATAAATACACTTGGTTTACAGCCTGGCTTGCGAACCTCGTTCCCAATCGTCCTTTTTCCTACCCCATGCACTAGAAATGGAAAAAGGAAATCTCTCGGCTTTCTCTACTTTCTGCATGAAATAGAGCATGGAGGGGATGCTCCAGGCAAGGAGCAGCTCCAAGTTAACCACCAGGAGAGTGGGAAAGGCCTTGAGCTGGGCACCGTGCTCCCATGCGTAGCCAGGGCAATGTGTCCCACCTTTTGTAATGGATAGGGTCATTTATGAATGACACATGAAAGAATTTTGAGGTCTCTGTCAGGGCAGGATCAGAAAGTGCATGAGGGTGTCAGTTTGGCCAAGCTCCTTGGACATGTTTTCCACAGCCCAAAATAAACCCCAAAATGAGAAGCAGTGGAAGACTGTTACTGGTCTCAGAAAAACTTTCTCCGCTTCCAGTTGTGCAGCCATTAAATGAGGAACAATCAATGCATTGCATATTTTGGGGGAACTCTTCTTCTCTGTTTTGTTTCTTTCTGACCCCAGGAAGTACAGAAATCACTGCTTTTATAAAAACTGAGGGCAGGATTTGCCCATCTGAAATCAGGGAACTTTGGCATTGACTTCAGTAAATGGTGTTTGGAGCTGAGCACCCATGTGAGTTTTGGTTCATGATTCCTATGAGCAGCTTTGACACTTTGGTACATAACTGGTCTACTTTGCATTTCATTATGTCTATTCAAGCTATATTTTAATGCTAGATTTGAAAGGGCTTAGCCCCTGAGGTCATTTAGGAGTGGAGGAGAAAAGTCACTCTTGAGTTGTAGTGCATTGTAGGTCTTCCTGATGTAGCAAGATGCAAGACATGTAATAATTTATTGCCATGTTAAATATTGATTTATTATTTTCCATGGCACATTTATTCAAAGCTTCATGCCATCAGGTTTCTATCATCACTCAGTGTGTGTGTGCATGTGTTCACATGTCAATACTCATTAATATCAGATGTCCTGCCCATTCCCTGAATTGACACTGAAGTGGACCATGCATTTGAAAGTATGTATTGGCATTTAGGAATTGCCTGTATCAATCAAAGGTTTTTCTCTTGAAGAAGGGAAGAGCCCAGCCAAGTAAACACAAAATCCTTCTGTGATGTGCAGGCTTTGTTGCTAAAATATAGAAAGGGGTTTTTTTAACCTCAAGGACAGTTCCTTGCAAAGCCTGTAGTACACAACTCACTGAACTGAGTTGATGGCTGGAGGTTATTTTGTGAGGTTTTCCACCCTTGGTTTCATGGATTACTTAGAAAAAGCAAGGAAGCAGCTCTTCAGGTTGAAGCTCCATACCCATGGCTGCAGCCTTCAGAGTTCTGGAGATGATGAGTCAAACTGGGCGAGCCCAGCACACCACTTAGGCAGAGCAGAATCGCTGATTGAGATAACTCAATAGCATCTCCCATGCCACTATCGCCCGATGAGCTAATTGTTTGTGATGCATTTCTCCAGCAAAATGCCTTTGTATGCCTTCTGGCTAATAAAAATACTGGACAAATTCAAATGGGGAATAAAATTTCCATTTCCAAGGCAGTTCATTGCTGAGAGAAGAATTTCCCATGCTCCTGTGCTTTAGTTCCAGTTTTATGGAGTTAGAGGTCAGGTTGTTAGTAGTGCATCCTGTGAATAGTGGGTCCTCAGTGGATGGTGGTGGATGGCAGGGGGCTGCCCTCACTTCCCTGCACGTCAGGACCTGGCCAATCCAACTGGTTCTGGGATTTACTTTGCAGAAGGTTGGCAAAGAGTTTGCTGGAAAGAAGTAATTAAACAAATAACTTCTTTCAGAAAGAACTGGGTGGTCTGATTTGTATGCTGAGGAATTGACAGGCAATTTGTGGCAGTTGTCAGCTCATTGCTCTTCTGGCCTCTGCCACCTTGGGCAGACAACTTGACCTCACACAGCATTTCCTTCCACTAGGAGTACCTGATAGCTCCAAAATGGAAAGGGTTTTGCTGTCTCTGTAACACAAACTGGATGCTTACATCAGGAATCACGTCTCAATCTGCCTGTAATGTAGGGTTACGGGATGGGATGCCTTTTCTCTTACATTCCTCACCTGAAGATTGAAGAAGCCAAATTCAGGCTCAAGAGAGGGGCTGTCACACTGTAGAGTTTTGCAACCCCTAACTCCTCCTAATCACTGTCAAACTGCCTCATGATGGAAATATCCACTGTGAACCAGGTGGTGATGGAGGGCTCTTAAGCCATCCTCTACATAAACCTTGTTTAAAAATAGATTATGTTAATGAGATCCTGCTCTCCAGAGGGTTTCTTAACTGTACTGGGGCTATTGGTGGGATCTGTGCTCCTGTGTGACACCCTGTCTGTAATAGTCACAGCTTCATGAATAGCAAAAGCCTACCAGCCCATTGCCATGAAGGTCTTGAGATGGTGTCACCCATCACACACTTGGCTCATGGGTGACATCAGATCTGAATCGAGCTCCGTGGTCATCATTGGCCACCACTTCAGTCATGTCACACTGACTTCTCCAATGTCTCTTTCAATTCTGCCCTCTGTTCGTAGTTTCTTCCCTTAACTTTCCTCTGTTAGCAATGTCATACTCATATTTTTCATTTTTTCCCAAAATCTTGTCTGCTACCTGCCCATTTTGTGTCCTGTTTACTGTTGAAACTCCTTTGTATTATGTATTCAGTAAGAAATGCCTCTCTCTACGAAACGTCTTCTGCCTGCAAACACCCCATTTCCCTTAAGACTTCCAGCAATGATCTCTGAAAATATCCACACCACTTCACAGAGAGCTTGTCTCTGGTGTATTCAGATGTCAAACTGTTTGTGTCTCGGCTTGGAGCAGACACTGTCTCATTTGTTTGCAAAGCCCTACTGTGCACATGGGACACTTCTCAATAAATAATAGCAGCAGATTCGTCTGCTGCATCCTATAGTAAAATTGGAAAAGAACCCCAAACTTTTCACAGTTGAGGACTGTCTCTCCTCGCTTTCTTCCTTGCATTTTAAATTATGTTTTCACTGTGCTTCCATTAAGCTTTTGCAATTGCATTCTTCAGTGTGTGAGAGCTCCCCTTGCACAAAATTGGGCTAAAAATCAACTACAGATTCCCTATGGGGAATCTTCCTGGGGAGGGTGGAATTTCTTGTGATGGAGAAGACACTATAGTCTCTAATGCCACTTTCTTTTTCTAAGCCTGGGGACTGGGTGAGATGGAGAGTGAGGTGAGCGGAAAGAAGGTTGATGCACTTGTGAGCAGAACTCACCATTGGATGTGGGGGATCTTACACCATCCCCACAAGGAAAGGAAGGACTCTGATGCAGAGCTGGGCCAAGCAGGGCTAAATGAAGTAAGCACCATGGTACCTGTTTCCCTCCAATTTTCTTGCCATGCTCACCTCTGACATGTCCAGATTCCTTGCAGTAGCAGGGCATTGAGCAATGAGGTGGCACACTGGTCATATACTGTTTGCTTCTACCTCCCCTCCCGTCTGGATCCTTTGCTGTCCCTTTTCTGCTGGTTGAGTTGCACGAAGCATCCTGTGTTTTTGCCCAGTGAGGGTTAAATAAAGAGAAATTATGTATTTTTGGTATCTGTTGCAATGAAACGAAGGGTATTCTGGAAATTAGCAAAGCAGAAGGGCCTAACTGCAGTGGAACCAGACAGTCCAGCTCTACCTGTCCTTGAGTCTGCTGGTTTTTTAGTATGAAAGTGTCAGTATTTGCAGGGAAGGTGTGTTTGGAAAAGAACAGGGCGGGGGCTTGAAAGGAGGGATGTTGTAAACCTACAGTAGCACCACTGTGTTGCTAGAGATGTCCACATGCCTATTTCACCATCCTGCTTTTCTGCCTATCATCCCTGCTTTTCTTGAACTAGCATATTTAGGTACATGAAAAATTTCTCTCTCCAAGGGACATTGCCTGTTTAAAACAGCAACTAATCTGTGAGGTGACCAGCAAACACCACCACCAGAGTGCTCTGGGTTTGTTTGTGCTCATGAGTGTGTCTGTACATCACAGCTGCTTCTCTGCTCAAGAGCCACCAGAGTATTGTAATACTGAGGAGTCCTGCTCTTGCCCAGAAGCTAATTGCAAAACAAACCCTTGCTGTCCTGACCTGCAGCTCATACGGTGGATGGCTTTAAAATTAGGGCTTGGCAAATAATTGATCCATCTGGTAGACTGCCAAATTGAAAAATATCATCACCAGTGTCAGCTAAATGCTCCTAGATGACTAAACAGCACTGGGTTTGTTTCTTCTGATCAACACGACAGCAGCAAAATGAAGAGGAAAAAGAAAATGCAAGAAGAATGAAGTTTTAATGTCAAACAAAGGAGTCTCTTGCACTCAAGATGAAGCATTAGTCCTTTGAAGAAAAGTGTAGGAGAGAAAGGCACACTTTGAGGAGAGGGAGAAGTTTACAGCTCCCCTTTCACCTGGTAGCTGAGAGATTCAAGTCTGTGCCCAGGGTGGCACTGACCAGGGCTGAGATCCTTTTCCTGCCTGGCACAGCCTGGATTTATCTCCCTGTGAGCATCCAGTCTCATGGACCCACTCTGCTCTTCTTCCTGTCCCTGCCACAGGTCTGGGAGCTCAAACAGCACAGGGCATGCCATAGCATTACTCACACCTTCATATTCTCTCTCCTGATAAATAGTTAAAATGTTTCCGTCAGACTCCACAACCTGAACTGCAGGCACACAGGAGTTTGGACTTTCTCCTGGAAAGTGGAGGGCTTGATTTGCATCCACCCCGGTGCTGGGTTGCAGCAAGACTTAAGCCCTCTTTCCACCTCTCAAGAGGACTATATTGAAGTTGTTTTTCTTTAATATGTCCCATTTCACAGTGACTCTGCTGTGCACCAAACACATAAAACATGCTGTACATATACGTGCCATCATACAGCATTAAGTAGAAATTACTACAAGTCTGCTCTTGTAGCAGATGTTCTTGCAACTCCCCAGAACAGAGCCAGTAGGGCATTAAGAAAGAAAGGACATTAAAATAGGCAGGAATAGCCCACCTGGTTTGATTTTATGCTGAATTTTTGGAGAAGAAAGCAGCAAGAAGCTGAGAAGCATAGTCAGGGACAGGGCCCTGGCATCAGAGTCCTTGGAGTGAGAAGACCTGACCTCTATCAGAATAAACTGGGGGGCCCCAAAGGATGGGTGACTGAGATCCTTGGCAGTATGTGACATGAGAGAAGGCCAGCAAGGTATCTTGGGCATAAATTGTAGTTGGCACTTTAATAATCTTGAAGCCCTTGCTTTGGCAGACTGATAGATTTTTTCCAGAATCAGGAGGACATTTTCTGGACTGGATTTTAATTTAGGGACCGGTCAACTGTGGCACTGTCCTTTCTCCTAAAGTAAGGTCACTGTGACATGCCTCTCCCAGGAATTTAAATCTCTGAGACAGAGTGTAATTCATAATGTTGTAAATATCTTCAAGTTTGCCAATTCTTGTGATTTGATTGCAAGTTTTGCAATGATGTGTGATTTGGAAAGGGGAAGAGAGAATGGTGGTTGTTGTTGTGGCTTTTTTTCATTTGGCTTGAAAAGCTGGGCTGTGAAACTATGAAGCTATGAGGATATGTGTTTGGGTGCTGTTTTTTTTCCCTTGGCTAATACCAAAGATCTATTAAAAGTTTCCTGAATTTATCCTTTTTCTGAAGTACTTAGTAGAAGCAGTTGCATATGCTAAGAAATACATTTCCATGGCTCAGGTTTGGTACCAGAAAGCCCAGTGGAACCATCACATCTGGCTGTGTCACAGGTCTGGAAGAGAGAAGGCTCCAGGGAGACCTTATAGCACCTTTCAGTACCTAAAGGGCTCCAGGAAAGCTGGAGAGGGACTTTGTACAAGGACATGTGGTGATAGAACAAGGGGGAATGGCCTTAAGCTGAAAGAGAGTAGGTTTAGATTGAATACTGGAACGAAATTCTTTACTGTGACGGTGGTAAAACACTGGCAGGGGTTTCTCAGAGAAGCTGTGACTGCCCCATCCCTGGAAGTGTTCATGGCTAGGTTGACTGGGGCTTTGAGCAACCTGGTCTGGTGGGAGGTGTCCCTGCCCATGGCAGGGGAATTGGAACTAGATGATCTATAAGGTTCCTTCCAATATGAACCATTCTGTGATTCTGTGGTTGTGCTCGGTTTGCGTGCACCATGGTGGTTTACTTGAGACTACACTTTGTCTTTAACCTTTAGGTTTCTATAGAAGTGTGTTAATTTTCTTTCTCACCTAGACATTAACCTTTAACAAGAAACAAGGTCAGGGGGGGTTTGAAATCCTTGCTGTTCTTTGTTAGACAAGACTGTGAGGTCCTCAAGGAGATCTAGTGAGCGAGTGAAGCATCATCTTCGTTGCACTTGCTTTCCTTGGTCTCTTTTCTCCCTGCCTGAAATGAGATTAAAAACTAAACTCATAAACATTCCTTCTTTGCTGCCTGCATATAGTATTTTTAAATTTCACTGTGTAATAATTTCTTTCTTCACATCCCCTCAACTGCTATTTGGTCTTTTATACAGGAAGACTGTCACTATTGTGACAGAACCATCATCCTACAAAGACGTTTTAAAACAGTTTTTCTGTGAACACAACAAGAGATGTTAATGCTGATAACTTCTATTTTATATCAGATCTTATGTATAGATCATGGAGGACACTTTATTTTCGTGTTTCTGCAAAATCAAATAATTTTCCATTCAAGGTGCCATATAGATTTATCTCAAAGGCTCATGAAAGCTGTAGAGCTCTAACAGGCATGTAACAGAGAAATGGGCAGTTTTATTTTGGACAGGTTTAGAATGTGTTCAGTTTCACAACTTGAAATACTATAAATATTCACAGGCGATTTTCAAATAACATCAGATCTAATAGATGCTATTTAAAGTTGCTAAACATTAGGCATAGAGTTATTCAACTGATCTTCTGAAAAGTATGTTCTTCTTCTCTTGTAATTAATCTCATTAAAAAGTCTTTAGCTGGTATGGAGAAATAATGGATCTTTAATGTTTTGTTTGATATTGAAAGCAAGTTTAATAGTGAGACATTAAAAAGTAGTTTTAATGTGCCACTCAGCATGCATGGTGATCACTTGCAATCGGTGGTACCTAATGGAAAGGTGATCAAAACCACATCTTGGGCCAAAAAGCTGCATGAGAAATGTGCTGAGGGAGGACAGGATGGGAAACTTGGCACCTGGGAACCAACATCCTCCTGCTCTGAACAAAAAAGCCCCAGAGAAAGCAGCTCACCTTGTCTGGCAGTAGTTGGTGGTTCAAGTCACAGATCCCAAGCTACCAGTGTGTGGTCCTATTTTATGAAATATATATACGTATATTCCCAACTTTTCTTTTTTTTACAGTATTTTTCATAGTTCACAAAAATTCTAAGAGTCTGACATCTGAACTCTGCCTGTTTAAAAGTAGACCTCAAAGTTTATCTGCAGGCCAAGTAAGACTTGCCACTAAATATCTCTAAAATACCTTGTAATCGCTTGAAACAGCTCAGCTGGATCTTGTTCAGACAGATGGCTCTTACTCTTATGTGGATCTTGTTAAAAGAGTTTTTCTGTCTGTTTTGGAAATGGGAACCACCTATGACAAATATCCAGCATCCTGTTGGAAGAAGACTCTGAGTCAGCCAGCTCCCTAAAGAGGTGGTGTTAGCAAATAAAAAACTTTCAGGTTAGCAAAAAAAAAAATGTTGAGAAAAGCAAACATGTAGCGTAGTAAGAAGCTTTTCACTGAAAGTAATTTAAAGGTACTTCATTGAGGTTTATTGTCAAAGTAAAAAAAACCAATTAATTCTGCTTGCATGTATCAGGGTGTCAGGCATCCTCTGAGAG
The DNA here is from genome assembly GCF_003945725.1 of Corapipo altera. Taxonomy (NCBI): domain Eukaryota; kingdom Metazoa; phylum Chordata; class Aves; order Passeriformes; family Pipridae; genus Corapipo; species Corapipo altera. The sequence goes on from NW_020884883.1 coordinate 16,176,929, forward strand.
GTGAGAAGGAAATGGTGAAGATACGGTGGGAATTGAACGTGGTTTGTGATAGGGTCACATGTAACATCTTTTGAAGTAAACCAAGGAAGAGTGGTCAAGCTGGGAGGGCATCCCAAGACAAACCCAAGACGTAGGCTGGCTCATGCCAAGGCTGTCCCCTGCTTGCCTCATGAGCATTCACAGTACTGGTATGTGTGGATGGGGATGCACGGGGAGGAGAGGAAGGGTTGGAGAAAATGGAGGCGGCTTTCTGTTCATGTTTATGGAGAAGTGGAAGTAGAAAGCAAAAAACTCACCCAATTGCACAAATATAAAAGGAGAGCTCGCTGGCTGGGAAGCAATACTGAAAGAGAACCTTTAAATCAACTGATAGGAAAGAATTTCTGGTGACAAGCTATGGCTAAGCACTGGATTGGGCTCCTTGACAGGGTTTCGAATTGTCTTCTTAGGAGACCTTTAAAAACAGGTAGTGATAATACAAGGAGGAATGGCTGTAAGATGTAGGAGAACAGGCTTAGATTAGCTCTTACCCGTAAGGGCAATGAGGCACTGGCACAGGTTGCCCAGAAAGGTTGTGGACTCCCCATCCCTGTGGATGTTCAAAGCTGGGTTGGACAGGGCTTTGATCAACCAGGTCTAGTGGAAGGTGTCCCTGCCCGTGGCAGGGAGGTTGGAACTAGATGATCTATAAGGTTCCTTCCAACCCAAACCATTCTATGATTCTATGATAATGAGATATGTACATCAGGGGCAGGCTGTGTTTATGGGTGTCACCTCTGAGGCGTCATGTTGACCTCCTTCCAGCTTTACTTACTCCATTTTCAGATAATACCTTGCAGGCTGGGCTCATATCTTACCAAATCAGTTTCAGCCTGTAATGGGAGAGCACTGACACGCTGTGAGCTCAACCCTGCACCTCCGTTCCTGCTGAATTCATCTTCCTGTAATTGCTAACATATTCCTTGCCAAATACTATCTGAACACAGAATAAAGAAATATACCTGACAATTATGATGATGGGATTTTTGTGCTTGTAGAACGACTCCGACAACATCTGATTTTTCTAACATTTAGATTTCCTTAGAAAAAGCATTACGGGCTTCTATTTGCAATATAAGTAGCTGGGAGTTCAGGTGGAAGAGCCCTTGTATCATCCCTGCTCATTGCTAAAAAGACATGGGGAAAATGTTGAGAAAACAACCTGCTTAATATTAAGAAATGGGACTGAAAGTGCAAATTTTCTTAGCTCTGTTATATGCTGGTTTTGGCAAGTCACATAGCTCTCTTCACTTTACATAGCCTCTCTGAAGTCTTGTGAAGTTTTGGAGTAATTGAGGGAGACAGAACTATATAAGTGCTAAACATTATTGTTACTGTAATTTGTTCTGTGAACAGTTTTTTTATTGAAGTGCTACATTTTTGTATCTTTCTTAAGAGGACTTATGGGGCATTTTCTTTCCCCTTTTCCTTTAGTTCACAGAAGTTTGTGTAACTAGTTTATTGGTAAAAACTGGAACTTTACAGGTTTCCCATTGCTTCTAGATAAATTGCTACATTACATTGTCAAGCATGTCTGTAAAGCACTTCTCCGTAGAATCTGCAGGTAAAATGTGTGAGGCCAGGCAGATGCCCTGGTCTTTGTGGTGATACTGAGTACTGTGGGCTAAGAAATATTAAGTCACTACGACATTGCTGAACACAAAGGGATAACTTCCTCTTTCTTGTGGCACAAAATCAATGTATAGCATCAAGACTGTATATTGACAGCTTGATTATAAAGGACACTGAATATACTTGACCCTGGAATAACACCAGAATGGAACAGAACAAGACATTTATACAGCACCAACAAGAGTAGCATGCATTAAATCCTGCTTGCTCTTCTCAGTTGTATCAGGTGTTTTTAAAATCATGTTAACATCACTCATTCTTTTTGCTTTCTTTAGCTCTTTGGTGCTGATACTTCCTCAAGCACATGGAGCTGGCATTCCAGCTGTGTGACAAAGCTTTGTTACGACACATCACTCCTTGCCCTTCTTCTGAATCTTCTGAATCTTGCATAGGTAGTGGGGGGAAAGTGAGTTTACAGTTTAAACTGTGTGAGAGCCAAATTTTATGTGGGTTTTGTCCTTTTAATTTCCTGTATCAGATGTTGGGTTGATGCCATGGGGAGGACTCAAGGCTGGGGTTAGCAGATGCCATGCTGGCAGAACTGGTGGGTCTCCACTGCTCTGCTGAGCAGTAATTCGTCCTTCTGAGCATAACAGCAAAGGAACAATCCCCATGGCATGTCTTTCTGCCTTCCTACATATGTTTTCCATCTTGTTTCAGATGTTACGTCCTCTCTTAACACCAACTGTGAGTTAACTGGGCAGAGTGCTGGTGATCCTACCCACTTCCAGCTGGAGTATAAGACAGAGGACTAAAATGAAAGACCGTAGTAAACACTGTGATTCATTTCATCCAAAAAGGACACTAAAAATCATACCAAGAAAAATCTCTGCCATCTCTATTTTACTATATTAACTCAGGGATAGCTGCAGTTACTAAAAGCATATTAGGCAGTTGCAAATGAGGGAGAAATTAGTCTGCAGGGTAATTGCTAAGAACAGATTTGGCACCATGAAATTTGTGACAAGTTCCAGTTTTCACAGAAGAGTGTAACCTCCTGCTTGTGAGTCACTTCTGTGGCTTTGCTTCCTACCTCATTACTGCCTGACCCTGAGCATTGCAAAGCTTGATCTCTCTTTTACCGCAGAATAAACCACAGTGACATGATATGCCACCTCTCCTTGACGTATTCTGCTTCCTGTTACTGTTTCCTCTGTCATTTCATTGCTGGCATAGTTCTCATAACACTGTTATCTCTGTTTTATTGTCATTTCCCTTATTTTCCTTTGGCAGTGAGCACAAGTTCCACAGATTTCAAAGAAATGGGAGCTAGTCCAGCTGTTTCCCCAAACAGAACAGTCCCACCAGCCTGAGTATCTGATACACTCACCCTGAATGAGATTTTGTTCACCATTCTCTGCTCACTGCTTTCTTCTTGCCATCATTCATTTCAGGAATGACTTACTGATGGGAGAATCTCTCCAAAGCCAGGGAGACACAAGCAGCTATATTTTGTCTTATATTTTTAAGCTCCTACTTTCCTGTTGTTAATGGCTAGGTAATAATATTCCTTTGGGGGGAGGTTGTTTTTTTAAGGGCTAACATTTAGAGATACATTTGTCAATAAGCAAAGGTCAGTCTGTCCTGTAAACAGAGCTGTGACCATGGAACAAGTCAGGACACCATCCTAGCCATAATCACAGTGGTTTGTAACAAAAACAGAGGAGGTGCAGCAGGATAAACGTCACTGTGGCTCACCATGTGAGTGAGGGTCCAGGCATCATGCTGGTACCCAAGGACCTAGATCAACATTGGTTCAAGTACTGCTAGAGATGCTGCAGTTGTAATTGCTTCCCAGTTATGGGTCAAATATGTTCTTTATTTTTTTTTCCTTCTTTGCAACAAAGCAGGAAGGAATAGGACTATTTTAACTTTGAAAGTGAGTACTCATCATTCCCCCCATCTTAAGTTTTCAGGCAGGCACACATTCAGCAGGGAGAAGTTGGTTTCCATGATCCCAGTGATTGTTTCTAGCAAATTTGAGCAGGATCTGAGATCTCTGTTTTACATTCTTGCAGAGCTGCTAAAGCACAGTGTGGATAAAGTTGAGTGCACATCCGTCAGGAGAGGAAACATTATCCCCTTTTTTTATTATTTAGAGAACATGGGTGCATACAGATGAGCTTGGCTCTGGCAAGTCTCTTAGGGAGAAGAAACCTCAAATCATTGGAATTCGCTTACCATGTCATTCTTCCTCTCGGAGTAACTTTCAGTCCTAGGATCTTTGTAGAAAGCAGTTATATAAATTAGAGAGTTGAAGCGTGTTGTGTTTATGTGTATGTTCCTGTAGTATCCATCACAAAATGCAGCTGTCTCAGAAAGAGATTTTGCAGTGCTTAAGAAGTGCACCACATCACAAACCAGATGATGGCACGTGGGGGAGAGAACCTTATGCAATTAGAAGTACAATTTGCTGCAGAGAATAAATCTGGCAAACTCTTCCCTGTCAAGTTGCTTATCTGTTAAGCTCAGTTGCATTAACAAAGAAAAACCCAAAGCACTGCCTCCTTTTGTGATGGGTGTTTGAACACAGAGCTAGAAGATAGTCCCTAAAATCCGTCTCTTATGAGATTATGATACAAGACAAGAGGTGGATGGAGCAAACAGATGGAGGGAGTGCAACTGAGACCATTACATTTAACGTAATAAGCCATGGTCACACCATCTGCGTGGCTCTTCCAGAGTGTTTTGTAGTCAAATTCTCACCTAAAACACCCCAATTCTTGGGAATATTGCCATAAAACCTTTCCTCACTGCAGGGGATCAGGATTTTCATTTAAACCACATTTCTAGAATACTGTTACAAAACTGCACTTATGAATATTTTATCCATGGCCTTGGTCTAGAAATAATCCACCAAATTGTGATGGGATGCATGCTGTTATTAGAGCTGATTTTCCTGCTCTTGTTTGTTGTTGTAATTTGTGGAGAAAGGCCATAAGTTAAATCTCTAATTCACAAGTTTTAATGTAAATCATATCCCATTACAGTACATCATAGTGATATAATACAATATGTTAGTTTGCCCTAAGTGGATGTATTTGTCTCTATTTTCTGGCTCAGATAATAGTTACCATCTGGGTGTGTGTTTATTTTTTGTTGTTGCTTCTTTTAATCATTTGTGGTGCTGCTTGTTTTAAAGCCGAAAATGACTAAAATTTGAAGCTGATTTAGGAAATCGCCTGGAGAATATCAAAAGGAACATCAGACACTTTAAGTGCTTCACATTTTTAACCTATTACTGAGAACATTTCAGTAGCCTTGAGGCAAGTTCCTCCCTTCGTACTCCAGTATCTGTCTTTGGAAATCTTATGAAATCAGCAGCACTGGGGTTGAGTGCGAGAGAGCAGGGCAGAATCCCAAACTTCAAACCCTTTTCTTTTATTTGAACTGAACAAATATCAGACAGTGTTATGAATGGCTATGGTTTTGCCCATCCCCACGTGCAGAATGCAGAGAGATATGTCCAACCTGACTCCAAATCCAAGTGTTCCTGGTTCTGGCTGCTGTGAGTATTTGTGCTCCAGTCAGTTTTGTCTTAGGAGTCTGTGCATAAAGCTGTAACATTCATTATCTGAGTATTTTTATATGCCTGTATTTGGTACATCCTTCAGGCTGTTTTATTCAATCTCTTGCAACTCCCTATGCCAAACCACTTACTGACACATCATATGTAGGAATGTAGATGCCTAATTTGCACCTAAATTTCAGGTGTCTGGTGAAGATGGCCCTGTAAAGTGCATAAATTCCTTATAAAGTCACTGGGGAGAAACAGTTGCTTTGAAGGCTCCCAAAGAGCGGTCTTTTCTATCTGACTTTGACACTTAAGTTACTCTCAGTAGCGCTGTGATCTTTTTCTTTCTGATGAAATCTCAGGGATTTGAGGTATGATACTTTTTTTGCTGTGCAAGGATACTTTTTTATTCCCGTGCAAGGTGACTGTAGTGGTCAAAGAGCACAAAGAACACACTGAATTTAATTTGGCCTCTGCTGGTGTACAAAGGATTCAGTTTTCTGGTTTGAGGCACCTATAACAATATTTTAGATGTCAATTTGGAAAACATAAATGTAGGCTCCAAACTCACACATGTTTAGAAAAGGAGTAGATGCTTTTCAGCTCTACATTTTGCTTCTGGTTGCTCATGCAGAGGCAGGCACATGGCTGTAAAAGGGTTGGGTTTCAAATCATGTAATTTTTACCCTAAAAACTGAGCGAATACAACCCTATTTATTCCAGTGCACCACTATCCATAGGACAGTGCCCAGAGAACTTGTGGATGCCCTGTCCCTTGAAGTGTTCAAAGCCAAGCTGTATGGGACTTGGAGTAACCTGGTCAAGGGAAGCGTGTCCTTGCCCATCTCAGAGGGTTTGGAACTAAATGATCCTTAAGATCCCTTCCAACCCAAACCATTCTGTGATTTTTTGTTACCTTCACCATTGGCCTATGTGTGCTTTTGAAACAGGAGTTCCTTGCTTAGCTCCCTACTGTTTAGTCTTGCAGCCCCCATGGAAGTTTGGATATAGCTTTCTAGACTTCTTTGAGCCCTTTACCCAATTTCATTTTTCTCACCACACACAGGAAAAGGCAGAATTTGTCCCAACAGCTTTCCCAGAGATAAAATGTGTGAATCACATTTTCTAATTATTTCTATTCAGACATGGAAATCCAAATCACACAGCCCCTAATGATGTTACATGCAGTGAAAGGAAGGGCTTTTTCCCAAATACTTGACTTTATTGTGTCATGATTAGAGGCAACAAATTAATGAGAGAAAACAAGGGTTTGGTTAAATAGAAAAGTCATGGCTATTTTCCCTCTTCAAACTGTTTTGATATGATAAACTGTGGAAAAAGAAATTACACATGAGAAAACACTTGAAATTGCTGGTGGTATTGTCAAACAGTACCATTTGCTTGAAAAATATCTAACATTTAGACATCAGTATTCATCAGAAGCAGTGTTGAGATCAAATCCTCTGAGGCTGACTTCAGATGAGTTTGAGAAGCATCTTTCTTTGCTACAGAATGTTGTTATTTATAATGTACCTCTGATGAAGGTTTCTAGATAGAAGAAGATTTATCTGGACCAAATATATGGCCATGTGATAGATATATGTACCTCACCACCAATACAGATAAGCATCCAAACAGGGCAGAAGGAAAATAAATTGAAAATTAAATTGCTTGACATATATCCCAAATTAAATTCTTTTGTCTGTTGTACCTACTAGAGTTAAGCATGACTTTGCCCATGCTTTAGGCTCTGTCATCTCTTTTGTATTTGACTGTATAAATATAAAATATATCAGATAGAGTAGTGCTGTTTATTCAGAAGTTCAAAGGTGGGGCACAGAAGCTTCATGTATCTGCATAACAAAACTTTTATTAAGTGGAACTAGCGATATTCCTACAGAAAAAATGGCCAAGGACCTTAAAGGAAATTAAAATGAGCCATAACAATTGGAATTCACACAAGAGTATAAAGGACCTTCCTAAGATAAATAATACATGCATTAAAAAAGCATTGAACAGGAATGAATGTGATAATGGAGATTATATCTCAAAAGCAAAAACAAACTCAGAAAATAAAAATAAGAATTTTGAGTGAAAAGCAAAGCTCTATGACACCATACCTACGATGGCTTCACAGGGAAGGCAGACCTGTAGCCTGGACCTTCTGCCTGCACGATCTCATGGGACCTCATCGCTTTTCCATTGCTTGTCCCTAAAATGGACAGGTTTGAACCTGTGTCTGACTGATACAAGCTGAGCTGGCTTAGGTTTGAATGCAACAGAAAGACCTGTTCTGATGTAGCTGTGACTGATGGTTTGGGGTATAAAATTCCTTTTTTTTTTCTTAAATACCGAAGACACATAAATGAAAGAGAATCATCAGAATAGCCCAGTCCTTCTGTACACTGGCAATGTACTCCATAGGCAACATCCATAGGCTCTAGTGGAACAAAAGCAATAAAGTACGTTTTAACACAGGAACATATCATCAGTGTCCTAGATTGTTGCAACAGCAAGAAGTTTGGTAGGTAAATGCCTTCTGGTATTCCAGGGAAGGACTTTGCACTGTGATAAAGAATGCAGGAAAAGCCATCCCTGTCTGACCAAAGTATTTTTTCTGGTAGATCACAACCAATACACAGAGCTCAGATCTGCTTTTGAAACCACCCTTCACCACCCCCACCTGGAAGATTATCCAAATTGTTTTGGAAAAGCTCTCTCTCATTAGTGCTGAAATCTTTGAGGGCTTATCCCAAGCTCGTCTGAAGTCAAAGGGCATGTTTATATTGACTCGATGAGTTTAGGATCAGACACCTTGGCTCTTTACATGTGTGACATCCAGCTCCCTAATTGTGTGCACATGAAAAGAGACATCATAAAAGCTGTCGAATTTCTGTGCTCTGTGATTGTCCTCAGTGATGCTTGGTATTCTTCTTCCAGAACAGCTTCTGCTACCTTCTCACTCCAAGCTGTTTTGATGACTTAACAAGAAAAAGCTCTTGCCATCAAACAAAGCTCATCCAAATACACATTTTTCTTTGATGCATCCTGGGTCTCGAACTGAATTTCTTCAAAAGCAGTAAACAGAAAAGAAGAGAAAACAATTATCAACTTTGTGTGTAGACATCTGAGCTTCTAAAACAAAGCTTTCTTTCATGTCTTCCAAGTGTTCGAGGCTGGAAGTAGGCTTTTGACCTGATTCTCTAGGGAAACTCCTTTAGAAGATAACTTAGTCTTTGATTGCTTGTCAAGGTTTTATTTCATGCCAGCCTTACTAGACTAATATTATAAAAAGGACAATTTCAGGAAATAGCCTTGAAGCCATAGAGAGGATGCTAATAGCTCCAGAAGTAAGGAGGCTGCAGGTCAATTGGAGAACATAGAATTAGATGAAAAAATCAGCATCAGCAGACATGCTGCCTATGTGTCATGAAGATAGTTTCTTGACACTGGTGGATATGATACACCTTTTGTTTGAATTATGTGTTAGAATGGTTATCAAATTTATTCCCACCAAGGACAGCAGGAGCTTACATGCTCAGGGATGGAAGTAAATATTTTACAACAATAATTTTCTCCCATTGTCATATTATTTTATTTTACTCCTGGAAGTGAATTTTTCATCCAGCAGATTCCCAAGTTCTAAGGTGCAATGGAAATATTTCATGGCTGAAAATATTTCATCCTGCTTACTATATTTGAGTTTTGAAGTTCCTCTAGAAGTGGCTCAATTCTGAAGAATGATGGGCACATTAATGTTCACACTGAAAACCTGGACTGCATGAGGTTTATAGAATTGTTATCATTTTCTCTTTAGTGCTGTCTATCGTTTACGTGGATGAAAGTGTTTGTAGATGTCTGACACAGAACCCACAGACATAAGGCCTGGCTGTACTTCTCAAACCATTTGAGTCCTTCATTCATGCATGAATGAACCTTTCAGACAGGATCTGGGAGGTTTACACGTTCTTTAGATGGTGACACTAATACAGAGGGAAATACATGATTAACACTACTTCACAAACAGATAATAAAAACAAATACATTTTGTCCTCTAGCATATGGAAAACATAAGTTCTATATCCCATAGATGTTAAAATTGCTAAAAATTATTTGGGGGTGAAAGGAGAAGGTCCCATTTCTACAGCAAAAGTCTATCCCTCAGTATTCCATTGCTAAAATACCGCTCTCCAGACTTTTTACTCCTCAGACCTATCACAGCTTTCCACTGTATTTTGTTAGCCCAAACCCAAACTTATCCACCATTTTTCCAAATAAAAGCACTTGGAGATCGACCCTCTTCAAGCCAGTCAATGGTATTTATTAATAGTCTGTTGTATTCCTCTTATCACTGCATATATGTATAGCCTGTGACACATTTTATTTCTTCATAACCACTTCAGCCAACATATAAGAGATTTTTTTTCCTCCATATATTTGCAGAATTTAGGGCCACAGATAATGCCTGTGATTACCTTCTGAAAGGCCATAGAGTATGAGCCAGTGATCCTGGAACAGATCTGATACTTGATATTGGAGCAACATGGCTTGAAAATCCCCTTCGTCCTTAGTCTGATTCATAATGGGCAATCCTCCTTGACAGTATGTTCCAGTGGTTAACTAATATTAAAACCTTCACCTGATTTCCCATTTGAATGTACCCTTCTACAGCTCCTAGCATCTGGATGCCTTTAGTCTTTGTCCCCTATGTTAAAGAATGAAAAGGTTTTTTACGTCATAGGGCAGCACTAGGCTTTGATGAAGTCTGCTCTTATCATTTTTAGTGCTGGTAGATACAACAGAGAAAATGTTTTAGAGTCAGAAACCAAATAATGTAGCCTTTGAAGAAGACTTAGGAAGCCAAGAACTGAATTACATGTAATTGTTTATGAGATGCAATTTCAGGGACATGACAGTCCTATTAGTGTCATACTGTAAAGATTCTTACCGTGCCCTGGAGGAAAACCTGACAGAAGTAAGCAAACGAAGTTATTAATCATAAATCTGGGGATTTTTTCTCTCTAAGTATAAAAAAGATGTCAAAAAAAAAAAAACCAAGAAAGCTCCACATTTGTTCCGTTATTCACTGGGAAAGATTCAAACTGCTTCACCCATGCAAATCATACCTACTCTTGTTGTGGAGGCAAGTGGTATTAAGTCCAAAGATGGAGCACAGATAATTATCATAGATAATCCAACTAGTTCTAATGACAAATCTATTTAGAAAGGTGAGTCTCTTTTTTGATCTAGCAAAACTAAAAAGAATGGGAGAAAACAAAGTAAATCCCAGGAAACTTTGTAATAGGAGAAAAGCTTTAATTCTATGACTTGGTAAAGCAGCTCTGGAAATTTTAAAAGCTTTTAAAGGTTTTTAAAAGCTCAATGTCATTTAACCTCCAATTTGTTTAAAGAATTGTTTAAGACAGAAAGTTTAAGGAAAATCAAGCATCTGAAGTTCAAGTTAGATCCCTCACAGACTCTGCCTTACCTTTGTTGATTCACCTGATCTGGGTGTTTGGAGTTTAATGCAATGATTTGATAAAACTCAGGTTCCAACAGCATTTCAATGCTCAACTAAAAGTGACATCAGTAACAGGTAAAACTCTGCAAGTACTTTCATTTCTTCATGTCTGAACCATGAAGAAATTTTCCAAAGTGCTGTCAGATACTTTGGGGGCTGTTTGGGATCCTCCTTTCGCCTTGTCTCTCTTAGGTATATGGTCAGTGGTGAGTTTCTCTGCAGTGATGTATTTGAATTGGACAGTAGTTTCCATTCCTAATTCATTGGGTTCTGTAATGCCTTTGAAATTTTGTTTTGAGAACCTATATCCTTCACAATATCATTGCAGTCCCATAAATTCTTAAGGTTGATGTTCTTAAGAATGCTTGAAAATTCTCTCACTTGCATTAAAAATATAGATTGTGTATATCAAAGTCTCTTGGCTTTATAGATAAAGTACTTTGAAACTTTATATTATTAACATGGCACACTTGCTTGAAGTACTAAAATAGTCTCTTCAAGTATAACTTCTTCTATTAAATCCTTTCATAGGCTTCTTGTAACTTAAGATTTTAATTAACATGTTTCATAGCCCTGCCAAATATTTAACTCCTCAGTTGTATACTCAAGCAATTCCATAGTTATTAAATGGACAAAATATTGATTACTTGTAACAGAATCTTTCTCTGGTCATAAAAGCAGGTATATGTCATCATCGAGTTCAAAATACCATCAGGTTAAACCACAAGCAAGATTTAAAGCTGGATAAATTATTTTCTGTTAAAGGAATTATTTTTTTTACAAAGTTTAAACACAGAAGAAGTTTGAGAAGAATCTGAACACGGGTAAACAAGGAGGTTATCACCTCTAAAAGAAATAATGAATTGAAAGTAATCCAAAAAGCTTCACTTGAAGTTTCTCAAATGTAATATTCTTTTGACATCAGAATCTTCCTTTTAATTCCTGGTAAGTTTGCAAAAGACATCAGTGTCTATTATGACCATTTTTAATAAGACATTTCTTCAGAGGAAAAGCTCTGCCATTTAAAATTGCATTATTGTGCAGGAATGAGATGGGCTATTTTTATGGATGAGCTTATGGCTGTAAATAACTGAGGTTGCTGCATACTCGGTGTACTCAATTCAAGAGTTAATTTGTTGGGATCTTCTAGGATAATCTCATTTTAAAGGGGAGGCAAAATTATCTCCAGAAGAGTCACTGTGATTACAGACATCCCTAAGGAAAGATTTTTGCTTGTCTGGCTTGGGAAAGTTTTAGCTCCTTATTAAATTTAAATTTACAGTTTCAGGTCTCATGGTGGATATTTTATATGCAACAAGAAAAATTTTACTGTGTTTAGAGTGCTGGGAGTTTCAGGGGATGTCTGTGTCAGAACAAAGAGTAGTAACCAAGTTTCATGAACTTTTACTGTCCTTTATTCTTTTTTACTGCTTACTTCCATTTCACTTTATTCACTGGAGGTTCTGATTCTCCCCAGATTGCTGTATTGGAATCTAATTCCCTCATATTGCTGTGCTTTGAGAGTCTTTACATTGATGAACAAAATTAGTCTTTTTAGCAAGTAATTACTTAAATTACCTTAATTATATAATAATGTAAGGTCAGCAACAAAATTATATATACTCTAGCTGAATCGTTATAATGCTGATGACATTAAGTACCAAGCACTAGCTTCCATCCTGTCTCTCCCAAAGCCAAGGTTTTATACAATCCCACTGCGGTTTATTCAGTATAATTTAGTTTGAGGTGTTTATCATAGTGGAGATGGCCAAAAAGGTATTTGAGATAATTAGTTAAGTGATTTTGTAATTGCTAAAACATCTGTCGGAATTAATTCTGGCAAGGTAGCCATTTTATCGAAATAAAAATATTCTCATAATACTTTTGGCAAAATAGATCCCTTGAAGTCATTGAAGTGGCTACAGGGAAGAATTTGGGACATTGAATTAGTCTTTGTTTGCAAACTGCTTTAAGTGCTGCCCTTCTGTTGTTCCAGCTTAGGAAGACATTGTCAGGCTCAGTGCAGCCAGTCTTTAGCTGCTTGTGGTAAAACTCCTTCGGCTCCTTCAGCACTGGGGTTCTTCTGCAGAGTCTGAATGTTCCTTGTGCTCATGGGGTGTTTTCTTTGTGTCTCCCCTGACACAGTGTGCCAGCACTACAGTCTTTTCACTTGTTAGGGCTCTAATGAGAATCCATGGATGTGTTTGTTTCAGGGTTTTATTTTTTATCACTTCAGACAGCTGTAAGCCTAAACAGTGCTCTTTCAGAATCTGTAAATTAAGCTGAACTTCTACAAACACAGATATTATTTAGACCATTTTTAGAATTTAGCAGCATTTTGAACGCTTGTGTTTTGGAAAATGACAGTGATGCTGCAATTGAGTGTCTGTGATATTAAAAACAGTTCTATGGCAAAAACTATTTAGAAACTAAAGCTTGTCCTCCTTTAGTGAGTGGAGGTGGCATGTTTACCATTAGGTTAAGCAGTGTCAGTGAATAGATACAATCTGGCTCTGTGGCACTGAGTAATGCTCATTTGTGTCAATGGTTCTCGGTACAATTTTGTCTCGACCCAACTGAAAATCTCCCAAACAACTCCCAGTCGCATCACAAAAGTTGGCACTACTTGGTAGATTGGTAGGGATACAGCCTTCATGTCCATAGGGTCAAAGGAAATGCAGCATGGTGGTGATCATCCAGGTGGAGTCTACCTAGTGTAGATCGTACTTGGCTCTGTGATGAGTACAGGAGTAGTAACTGCCATCCAGGTCATGTTTGGTAGAGGTGAACTGTGCTACCAATCTTAATCTTGTCTTGCATTCTACTCAAAGACAGCATGATGACTTGGAGACACCAAGCGGTGCCATGAAGCTGAAAATTGAACTGAGTGCTATTCTGATGCAGAAAAGTTTGCACTGCAGATGTTGAATGTGATCTATATGCAAACAGTGATAACTGATGAGTGGAGGGAAAGTATTCAAGTAAAATGTCCAAAAAATAGCATTGCATCTATTCTTCTGAAGTTTTCCATAGATACATTGGCAAGATGGGGGAGTCAACGGATGCTGGTATTGAAGGCAGGAAAGGAGCAGAGAGCTCAGGAGCTGTATATCAAGGTAAGAAGAGTTTCTGGAGAAGTATAAATGGTGATGGAGAGGAGAACAGGATGGCAATGTAAAAGGATGAAGTGCATTAGAAAGTAGTTTGCATTTACAGTCATTAAGATCAAAAGAATTTCTGTAGCTCAGTAGTGCAGAGCTGGTGTTAACTTTTGCCTTTGCCTTTTACACAAGTTTAGTAAGCACTGATTATTTCAAAGGTAGCTTACAGATATTTAAGAAATTGTCATGCATCTGAAGTTTTCTCCTGTCCATGAGAAAACAAGAGAATTTTTAGCTCCAGGTCATTTTCTGGAAGAGTAGAGGGACAACAGAGCATCTGGTTGGTTTTCTGCAGGGAGCAAGACCTCCTATAAGGCAGCTTAGTGTTTTAAATGGGGTGAAATGTATTTGATGGAAGTGGTGTGAAAGGCATTCAAAGAAACATCTCAGGGTATTTCTGATTAAATACTACATGTTTTCTCTCTTTCTACATCACAGTCATCACTGCTGAGCAAGACACCTATGTTCCTCTGTAGCTTTCTTTAGAGGGGGTAAAAAAAAAGGCTAACACAAAGAAAAGACATTGGAAATCAGGACTTTTCTTTCCTCTTTTAAGAATGTTAAGGGGTTTTTTTCACTAATATTTGTGGTTGATCTTATTTCAAAGTCACTTTGAAATTTTGGAGAAAAGGAGGCTCAGGGGTGACCTTTCACTGCGTGAAAGGAGGTTATAGCGAAGTGGGGGCCAGTCTCTTCTCCCAGGTAACAAGGGACAGGATGAGAGGAAATGGCCTCAAGTCGCACTAGTGAAGGTTTAGGTTGGATATTAGGAAAAATTTCTTCACTGAAGGGATGGTCAGGCATTGGAACAGGCTGCCCACGGAAGTGATGAAGTCACAATCCCTGGGAGTATTCAAAAAGCACGTGGATGTGGCAGTTGGGGACATGGTTTAGGGGTAAACACAGCCGTGCTGGGTTAACTGTGGGACTTGATCTTAGAGGTCTTTTCTAACCCTAATGATTCTATGATTTTATGGGGGTATGTGATGGATGAAAAGTTCATTGGGAATGAAATTTTGAGTTTAAAGAAAATTGAAAGAAATGTTGAATTGCATTGCAATTACCAGTTAGTTTCTCAACATTTTCATTGATAGTATTTTTAAAATAAAGAAACTTTTTAGTGGCAAATCTTGTTGCTTATAACATAACTAAAACCATTTAGAAGTTTATTCTTCTGTGACTAAACTTTCATCTGTCAGAATGTGTCAAAGCACAAACATTGACATCTGGAAGGCTGAAGCTCAGCATTTAGCTGGAGGCAGAGCATACAGTTAAACCTGTTGAATCAAAGTTTACAATAGGCAATCAGTATCACCTCCCTGCCTGTAAGAAGGCATTTGTTGGTGTTCAGCTAACACAAAAAAAAAAAAAAAGGTAAATAAGAAAATATTAGATTTGGTAAGACTTTGCAACCAGTGCCTGTTTTTGCTTCTCTAAATCTTTGTGTTTCCAAAGAAAGGTTTGACAGTTGGTAAAAGCAATACAAGCAGCACAACCATTGTGTTTAATACTGAGAAACTGGTCAGGAATTAATGCTTAGGGAGTTGCAAGTTTGTAAGTGACAAAGAAGGAATATGTGCTGTAGAAAAGTGTAGTTTATTTGCACGTATAAATACAGATGTGTGTGCAGAAGCACATTTGGCAAACAGCACAAAGAACCAAATGATGTCTACCTGAAAGGAGCAGGGGAGCTTTCAACTGAACTGCAGAGAATCTAAAACTCATGAAAGATCAGGTAAGGTCATCTAAACTCGTGCCTGACATTCACAGCTGCAAATTACCTCATTTTAAAGAGCATGTTATGCATTTTTTCCTGTCCCGATTTCCCACACTCAGTCCTGAGACCATTTTTTCCAAGTCACACTGGAGCTGGACCTTACTGTTGCCAAAGGAACGGCACAGTATTGATAAACAGCATAAGGGATCTTTATGCCTTAGGGCCCACAATTCCCATGACATGGACTTTACCAAGTGATACAGAGCTTTCACCAAATTACCTTATATTCAGGTGATTTGCTGAAAGATTTGTGTTTCTGTGTGTCCCATAGTACTTGTTTCTGTTCAGCAGACAGCAGATAGTAGTGCTTTCTTTAGATGTAAACACCAGTGTTTTCTTTCTTTACAAATGTGTATTATGTTCTTAGAAATCAGGGAGATCATCAAGCCCAGATGAATCTCAACTTTTCCCCAGGAAAAGGGGAAAGGACATACAAGGACACAAAAGGACATACCCTCAGAGCGAGAATAGTAGAGCATCGGGCACTAGCATCCAAGGATGGTCAGCTCTCAGGTCTCCCCAGCTCCATTCCTAATGGCAGAGTTTGGAGGACTAAATTACTGTCCATGGTAGAAGAACATTGGCCTAGGGGCCACTTAGTCACTCACTTTGACCTAAGCAAGGCTTTTGGCAGATCTCCCATAGTACCCTTTTACAGAAATTGGAGCTATTATTTCCATATTTTGGAAAGGTATACTAAGAAAGGTGGGTGAAAAATTCTCTGGACTACTACTCTTGGACAGTTGTGATCATGGCATGAATTTGGTGACTGGTTCCTCAGGGGTCTGGCAGAACCAGGCTCTTCTCTGAGGAGCACAGCAGAAGGAGAAGAGGCAACAGTCACAGGCTAAAGCAAGGGAGATTCCAGTTAGATAGTAAGAACAAAATGAGGGGATCAAACACTAGAGCAGGTTGCCTAAAGAAGGTGTAACATCTTCATCCTTGGAGATATTCCAGACTCCACTGGGTAAAGCCCTGAGCAATCTGATCTGCCTTTTGGGTTGGCCCTGCTTTGAGCAGGAATTTGGACTAGATGGCCTCAAGGTGATCCTTCCAACTTAAGTTGCACTAAGATTTTATAAATCACAGAACAAAAATTATTTAAGAACTTCTCCAGTAGTCCAGCTCCTCATTTCAACATAATACTCTTAACACTGACTTTGTGGCAATGCAGGAACTATTTTAAAGTCTCTTCTGTTCTCCTTTTGTGTCTGGGGCCACAGTGCTTGCAGATACCTTCTTGCAGTAAACTGTACTGCTTTAATGGGCTTTCCAGCAGTGCAGAGGATGGGTGTTGAACCAAGGACAGATGGAAGAGTGTTCCAGGGCAGCTTATTAAATACCATGTCCATGAGGCAATCTGAGTGCTTAGCACTTTCTACTCACAAGTGAGGTCTGAGATCTTTGGTTGCCCTTTCTCTCCACTGTGCACTGAATTTGGCACATAACAAGGTAGTCTGAGCGTGATGATACCCAGCCAGCTGGAGGTCAGTAGGAGATGCCAATGGGTGAGGTATCTTTCCTGCTGTCCCTTGATATAAAAAGTTAACATTTAATTGTTTCAACTGCTTTTGCTGCAGACCCTGATGTTGGACAATTAACTTATCAATTTCTAACCTTGTAGCTGAACCCTGAGGGTCAGATCTATACTTGGTAGAGCTGCATTCGTAAGTTTCTACTAGGGATTGGCTTGACCTGAGCTATGCTCCATTGTTGTCTAGTAGCAAAGCTTGAAATTTCTCAAATTTCTGAGCAGTGTAACTACTGCACAAAGAATTACAGTGGTTTCAGTGTATCCTGCTTTGCTGAAGGCCACATCTACTCTGGCTAAACAATAGTTTAAATGCAAAGCCAATTTTAAACGTTCTTTATTACAGGGGCCTGAATTGACCCCATCCAGTTTCCATTATTTTTCGAGCTTTCTATTTGCCTCAGAAGCCAATTGGAGAGTGGAAAGATCATAGGATTATAAAAAGGCTTGTGTTGGAAGGGACTGTAAGGAACATCTCTGTCCAGGAACATCTGTTTCCAACCTCCCTGCCATGAGCAGGACATCTTCCACTAGACCAGATTGCCCATCCAACCTGGCCTTCAACACTTCCAGGGGTGGGGCAGCCGCAGCTTTGGGCAACCTGTGCCAGTGTCTCACAATTTGTTCTAATTTAATCTACATCTCTCCTCTTTTAGTTTCAAACTGTTCCCCCTTGTAGTATCGCTATCTGCCTGTGTAAAAATATGGCAAAGATTTTAAAGGACTGTTAGAGAGCCCTGGAGACAGAGATTGAACAGTATTTTCATCATTATTCCATGGACTAGTCTGCTTGACGTCAGTGTGATTCATGCAAGGTCATTACAATTTATCTTGGTATCTAAGTAGAAAGTGGGAACAAGATATTGAGGGGGAAAAGACTTGCCGTGTGTCTGATTTTGGTATAAAGTACAAACAGATAAATAATACATGGTTGGGTGCTGTCTTGAGAAGTTGAAATAAGGGAAGAGGCACATTTAGAAAGTCTCACGTTTTTGTAGGCCATTCTCATGCTGTTTGATATATATTATCTGTAAAGCTACAATATGCTGGAAGTAAGCTCAGTAGCAAAACTGTGTAATGAATAATAAACAAAATATATAATGCTTGGTATAGATGAAATAGGGAAACATTTATGACTTAAACTTTTGTTAATGTCTTTGCCTCTCCTAAGGTGAGCGGTGAGAATTGGCACCTATTTCTAAATGCAGATATTTTGCAGAGTGATTTCTTTTTGCCTGCTACCCCCCAGCACTTCTCATTGCATCTATTACTCCTCTTGAATGACTATATTGCATTTTGTACAATAAATGGCATTTGAGTGTGTATTGGAAATGACCAGGATTGGTATTAGAAATTAAATAAAATATTACCTTTTTTTTTCCTTTTTGTAAATTGCTCCAACGGTAGCAAATTAACAGTAAATTGATAGAGAAAGGTAACCACAGATCCTTTAAATCGTAGTGAAGTTTTTGGCATTCAAGCTAGAAGTGTCTCAATTTAACACATCATTGGTTTGTATTATTAGAAATTTCATTGGTTTGTGGAGCGTATGATGGTTATGCTCTAAAATTGAAAGTACATAGACTCAGGACTTCTACAGTAGGCTGAGCTCCTGCGCGGTTACTGATCAGTGTGCAGCAACTGCCATGGCTTGTTAATAAGCATTGGCAAACCACCATTAAAACCCTACTTGCCACTGTATAGAAAGATTTTTAACAGTACTTATTTTCTTGTTTATAGTTCTATATCAATCATGAAATGGGAACTGAGAGACCAGTAAATGTCATTTGCCACTTTTCAAGTGGCATGAATTTATCATCTTCATTGCATTTCATCACATTCATCTGTTTCCTTCCAAACAGGAGTAGGGGATTAGAGTGGAAATGTGTCCTGAATCATTAAAGGAAACTCTGCTTAAAATAGTAGGGTAAATTAAGCTAGAAAACTCGTTTCAGTTAATACAGCATGAGCCAAATTTTTCTGTGCTGTTTTGAACTTTATTCCCTAAAAATTATCCTAGAACCCCCTCAAATACGGGGAAATATTTGGTTAAATAGTAAAATATTTTTAGAAGCTTACTAAACTTTAAGAGGGTCTTTATTTGCCAACTTTTATGGCTGTCTTCTTCGCAGTGTATTGGGTGGGCACTTAACAAGGGTTTATTACATCTATAAAGTCCTAGCATGATATTTATTCCTTGCCATGTGCAAGCTATGTTAAATGTGCCTTCTGTCACGATCACGAAGCTGGTTTTATTCAGATGATGGTTTTCCCATCTGTGGGGAATGAGCATTTCTGCACGCTTGTGTGCTGCTAGGAGGTCGTTACTTGGGATTTAAGATATGGTCTTTGCTTTTTCTCTCGATGGGTTGGACTTGTCTGTTAGCCTTTTACTCTTAAAGCCTGATTGTTCCTTGATAGATAAGTAATACCAAAGTGTTTGTGCTGATGTAACTGAAGAAGCTGATGTGTCTGGATCACAGATGGTTTCACTGGCTCGTCCCAGAGCGGCACAGGCTCTGCTGGGGACATGCCTGGTGACACCGTAGCTTATATAAGGAATGCTTGTTATGCTCTGTGGTCCTGCAGCACGATGGGACATAGGCATGGAGTGTCACCAGGCTGGGTAAGGAAACAGTTGTGCCTTTATCAGGTAATTATGGGTGTTGGTCACTGGACAGAAGAGGGTTTGCAAAACACTTGGGAAACCTAGTAGCAAAGGAAATGCCAGAGTACTTCTTTCTCGGATCTGGAAGTGCCCAAGAAGAGTACTGTTGGAGTAGTTGGCAAGTTGGATCTGCCCTGCAGGTTGCAAATTAAATACACTCATTTAATCTATTCCATGTGCTAAAATACCTCCCCAGCTGAGGATGCTCAGATCCTGCCCTGGTATAGGCAGACAATTTATTAAGGGGTGCAAATCCTGCCACGGTCATGCAGATATATTTGGTCAAGGACACTGTGATGCAGGACATAGCTCTTTTAGAACAAAGAATATCTACACCATCTACACTTGCATTGAGACATTGCCCTGCAAAGACCATTTTCCTAATGGAACCAAAACTGGTATCTGAATGAGTTGTACTTGAAAGCAATTGTCTCTCTGCTTTTAATTAGTATTGGTTGAATACGACTAGTTGAATAATGTATTTGATGAATAATGCTGTTGTCCATCAAATAAATTATTCAATTAATCTCCTTTTTTTTTGCATTAGCTAAACACTTCTATAGAAGGTTACAAATATCCACTGAATAATCTATTAGAATGATGCATTGCTTTTCAAATATACTATACAACAAATAATTTTATCTAGTATTCAGCCAAGTTTTCCCTTAATTAAAATTTGCATGTATATAACAACTGTGCCTGAAGAATCACAAAGACTTTAGGTAGTAGCAGACACATGAGGTGCACAGAAGTGTTTCTCTTATTTTGGGTGATTTATGTTTCGTAGCTGCTTTAGTATTGTGTTCAGAGAGCGTGTCAGGGATGCCAAGAGCTTTGAAGAATCATTTTTTTTTCCTTTTTTTTTTTTTAATAGAGTTACTTTTAGACTGATCTCCAAAGAAATGATATACATTTTACTAGTGAAGTGCAGCTACCCTTGCAAGAGAAGTGGTTGGCAGTCAGTTCATTGTACAACTGTGGAGAATGAAGAAACAAAGACTGAGGAAAAGAGCCAGTTCCAGCACGGATAGATTCATATGGCAGATTCTGACATGCAAAGAGCTCTCACTCCCAGCAAACAGTTCAAGGAGCCCGTCTCAGAGAGGCTGCCTGCTCCTATGAGGGTCCATAACTATGGGTGCCTGGGAACCCAGCTTCCAGAACTAATGTTTACACCAGTAATTTACACAAGCACATCAGGTGCCTGGAAAATAACAAAACATATTTGGTCAAAACTCTAGTATGAGTAGGGTAATGGCTGACCACTGTCTCCTTCAGAGGTCAACACCAAAATGTGCGAACATACACGTGTGTCGGAGCTGGGAGGCAAAAGGGAATGTGCCCAAACCTCCTGTCCAGCCTGCATCCCCTGCCTCCTTTGTGCTGACACTCCCGAATGCAGGTAGCAGCTCACGTTTCCAAATGCACCCATGTCCCATTTTTGGAGATGATAAACTCCCCAAGTCTGGATTTCAAAAGCCTTTAGATGCCTCTGAATTTTCAAGCTTCAGGTTTGGCCATCCTAACTTCATCTGTCTGGACTTGGGCAGAAATCAAGTGCCCTCTCTGCCTTGGCACTTACAGAAATCCCTTTGGTGCCTCCCTGTGTTATTAAGACAGCTGAGTACCCCTGAAAATGTGGCCCTAGGAGGCATTGCCAGCTTTGGTGGTCAGCCTGGATGGTCCCACACTGAGGTGCTCTGGGAAGTGAGTGTCCTGTCCTGTCCCAAGGATACACTCGGGCAATGGGAGGCTTTAGCTGCGGGAGAGCAGAGCTGTGGTGCACAGGGCAGCCTGTTGGATGTTTTTCACTGAAATTCACTTAAATAAAGGATGAAAAGCCAGTCCTGTTTCAATTTAGAAGGGGAAGCAAGTCCTTTACTCTTGCAATTATATTTTTCTTTAGCTTTTGGTTAGTAAAATGAAAGAATAATTTAGAGGTTCAGAGGATCTCCATGGAGTATGAAATAACCCAGTCTCTGCTGCATTTGGGGACCTTGAAGACAGTCAAGAAAACTGAATTGTGGCCATTAAGGTCATCTGGTTTTGTCTTAGCAAAATCAAGTGGGTTTTGATGTTTAGTAACTTGGTAAAGAATGCTTTTTAAAGGGGAAAAGGAAAAAATATATTTATTCAGGAATTTAAGTCCTGGGCTTTATTGCTACCCCTTGGGAATGGTTTTGCAACAGCTCATTGTCTCTCTTGTTTTGAGTCTCTCAAAATGATGTAGGCTTTTGATCTGGCCAACCTGCCTGTATCTTTATTAAAGTTGCAGTTCTTATGATGGTGGATTTAATTTAATGCAAACGAAATTGTGTCTAGGTGACATGATCAGACTGTGTTATGTAAACTCCTACATTATGACATTCCTCTCACACTAACTAAAAGCTTTGTTGCAACATATTAATATAGAAAGGGTTATTTGTTTTGCTAGTAATAAAGGTTGTATATTTGCTGTTTATAAGTAGTAATAAGGTTGACTTTTACACAACCTTGGGGAGAAAGTTGCGTTATATATTTATTTTTGAAGAGTTAAAAATTAAAAATGCATCTTGTGTATGTTCAGCTGAGACGAGAGCGAAGGAGAGTACATACAAATTCCATCAAATACAATTAGCATAATCAGAGGCTGGATGAGAGCCACAAATGATTGCACAAGGGGAAAAAAAGTATTTTGCGGGATCTTGGTACATTGCCTGAAGCTGAGTGGGACACAAAGACATAGGAACTATTTTTACACAAGGGCAATTTTTGCTGATACTGCCCTTGCAAGCACCTCTTATTATTTTTATAGATTCTTTTTCTGCCCTAAATTTGTATACTGAATTATCCATGAGAATAAATGTCAGAGTGGATTAAGATTAAATTAGGAACTAGATACTTCAAAACAAAAAGTATCCCTCCTTCCTATGTACTCCTTTCAGTTTAGTTTAGGGGTTTCTTTGGGGAGGGGGTTGGCTTTTTTCCCTGTAGATGCACTAAACTGCAGATGCATAGACTATATTTTCTTTTGAATCTTTATACATTCAGTTTTTCTGCACAGATAATTTAACTTCCAATATCCCATCTCCTTTGGTTTAGGTCTTCATTCTCTTCATAGAGTTCCTGAATTTCTTTCTTCTGCTTGTAATATAGCTGGATGATGTTCTTTGTCATATTTTTTTCCCTTTTTCCCTCTGGTTTTGCTGCAGTGCACACAGGGGCATAGTCAGAAAGTTTACAATGGCTCCTACCATCTGGAGACTGATGAGTGATTTAGACCACTTGTTATCCAGGGCTGCCAGACTCCAGCTTCTAACAGAGCCGATGGAGAGAAGTAGGCATGACACCGAAATTAGGTACCTGTATTACACCATTTAGCTGCTGCCCCTAGATCTTACCAGGTTAGTTATAATAACCCTATTGATGTTAGTAGATAAAAGCTCAGTGTTCTAAAAATTCCCCCCATGTTGTACACAGAGGCTTTGCTTATCTGCACAACAGTCTTTTTCCTCTCTGCTTCTTTTTTCCTGAACTGGTGCTTTTTTTCTGTCACTTTGTGTCTCATCTCTTGTTTTCTCATCATCTGCTCACCTCCTTTCTACTCCCTCTGACACATGCAAATGCTCCAGAATACATTCATACACTCACACTTTATTAGTCTTTCTCATATGCATACTTTTCTGGTTCTTATTTTTTACTGGGCTTGTTTTGTTTGGCATTCTTTTTACATTTTAATGCAAAATATGCTTAAGGGTGTCAATTTAAAATTGCAGTTGTTTAAACACTCCAAATGGTCCCTTTGGGAAGGAGGAGGAGTGCAGGGAATGCAGACAAAGGCGACCGATGATGACTTGTATGCAGCACATCTTCCTTTGCCCACAAAACCATATTTACAGGATTGATCTGACCATTTTCTGGCTCAGAGCAGCCTCCAACAATTATCTAGCCTTTAATATTTAAAAATGTTAAACCCCAGTGCTTTCCCTCACTTTGTACATTCAGAGATCCTTCCCAAGAAGGATTCCCATGGGCAGGAGTTGGTCAGTTGAGCACTACCAAGAAATTTTTGAGAAGCAAGATTGCAGGCCCATACAGTTGGAAATACAGGTCCCTTCCCATCGAGGAAACTTCTGTTTTCTGAATATAGGAAAGACTTTTTGGAGGCTTTTGAAGTATTTTAGCTACACCATTCTTTCCCTCTGGTAATCTTACAGCTGAGCTAATGCTACTGATGTCCCTGGGCTTACAGCTTGAGGTAAGATGCTGTGCTGGGCGAGTGACAGCTTTTCCAGACATGAAAATGTCACAAGTTTAAAACCTCCTATTTATGCCCTATACAGCTGTAAACAGGAGTTGTATTCCACTGAGAAAGGCAGATTTTTAGTTTGCCAGTGGAGTTAGCTCTCCTGGCTAGATCTGAAAGGGCTTGAACTCCCTGAAGCTGGGTATTGAAAAGCTGTAGGCAGTCACATTTTATAGATATTTTACTTTTATTAGTGAAATAAAAAAGAAAACAAAACTGAGACCTACCTAGCACAACCTTTGGTAAATATTTTAAATGTACAAATCTACTCATGAAAGAGAAGGAAATTAAAAGATGTCTCAAGATGACTAGTTCCAGAAGGAAATAAATCATTTTTTAAATAACAGCAACAACAGTATCTTACACTTTTCACCTCTTTGAGAATCACAAAGCTGTTAAGGTAGTAACTGCTGTGTAAAATACAAACAGGGAAAGCTGTGTCCACGTGTCCAGCTTGGTGCTGAACGTGGCCATGGTGCCTTAAGCAACATGGGACTGGATGAGAGGGCTCCCGCATCTCCTCAAAGCGACAGGGGAATATTAGGCAGGCAGAAATGTAATTACTGGAGCTGAAATTGGACAATGGGACTGACAACACATTCTTGGGAAATGTGCTCTGTGATTATTAATATCCATGAAGCAAGCTTGCCAACCGTATTGATTTTGGCAGTGGATTATCACTGACAGCCAGGATGTGCCACCCCCCTTCCTTATGCGGTGCCCTAATAGGTTCTTAGTCAAGCAGCCAGGGTAATACGTAGAGAACAACTCCCCAGGATGTGTTCGTGCCATCACAGGTTCCCTGAGTGTGTCAGGTTGACCACTGAATAGGTCCTGCACAGGTATTCAGTGCCAGGGTAGCGAGTCTTACATGTTTGAGACATGCTGGACCCGCACAGGCCAGGTACAGATGCACTGTGGAATGTCCAACCTGCCGGCATTGGCAGCTCTATGCAAGTTCTCATCCATATGCTAAGGCTGTTTGCTCCCCTTCTATAGTGTGCTTTGACCAAAATGAAACATGGGCAAAGTCTGACCTTCTTGATAGCTTTTTTTCCTTCAAAATCTTCACTTGGGAGACAGTTTCTGGCTTTACCTAATGTGTCAGCTATTGAAACCTAGGTCTTACATTTGCTAATGATATTTACAAGCTGATGGTACTTTTGTTCTTAAATTAGCTTGAGTATACCTATGAGGAGGGTGTTGGTTAAAATAATGAGATAAAAATTGAGAAAGTGCAAAATAATACCTTCATGTCATCCAAATGATCTTTGTATGTGACATGCATTGAGATTGTGCCCTGATTCTCAACTAGCAATTCCAAGTCCTACTGCAATACAAATAATAACCAGATACTTAGGATAGATTAGAATTTACTTTTGGATCCATTAGCATTTCTGTTAAATCTGACAGACGATTTAGAAAATCTATATGAATTCAAAGTGCCTGCTCATCATATTTTGTGACAGCTGGGTGAATACTTGACATCTTTGTGCTCTTAAAAGAACATATGCAAAGACTCAATTTAATTTGTAGGGTTGAGGGAATTTATTTGCCTAATTTTGAGCCCACTAGCACATGATGGATTTGAAAGTTCAGTTCTAACAGGAGTATAATTGGGTTTTCTTTTCACTTAGGAGAGAGCGTGATAGAAAGGGTGAGGAGAGGGATAGAGACATGGGGAAAATAAAGTAAGAAAATGAAACTGAGAATACTCACGAAAAAAATTGCAATGAGATTGAAAAAAGAATGTAGCAAGGCAGAGCATGAGAAAAAGCCCGCACATACAAATAAGAAACTGTTTAGGGGGACAGAAGAGATGAAATAATGTATTCTTAATCATAATGCCAAATGTCTTTTGCCTGAGAAGAGCTGATGCTTTAAAATTTATTCACTGTCGTAGCTGAAAACAAAGATAAAATATTAAGTCTTTAAGTTGTGGGAAGGGAGAGACGGATGTTTCTCTAAATAGTTTCTCAAGCTCAGTAAGTAAAGCAGCTCATCAAATTTTCAGTCTTGCAAGGACAGTCCTTCAGCATCAATACCTGGTGCAAATGGTGAACTGCAAGAATAGGACACACGGCCATAGCCATACAAACCAGATACTGTGGGTGAACGTCGACCCTGCTGACCAGCAGAAATTAGTCTCATGTCTCCAGTGGTTTCCTTTAGGACAAAGACCAGCCCACACTCCAGAGGTCAGCTTTCAGTTGCCGAAATACTTAGCTTGATCTGTTCCCTGTATGCATGGAATGTCCTGGGGTGATCACAAGTCACTAAATCCTGTCGGGTGACAGGATGGGCAACTGGCAGCTACTAAACTGTGCATACCTAGAAATGGAGGTGGTACTGTACAGAGTGATAGGGAAGGAGTCTGCCCATGCAGATCCTGAATGCTTCTGTACGAGACAAAGATGGGTGGGACTGTTGATTTGGATCTCATCTGCTCACATGTGCTTTGCCTTTTGTTCAGATTACATCACATTCCCTTTCTTACTTTATTTGAAAGCTGGGAAAACCCTCTCTCTGCTTTAGCCCCTAGCACACACAGTGTGATCAATGGCAGTATAGGTTTCCTCTGTCTTGTGCTACCATGTGAGCAGCACATCCAGTCCACTGTCCTTCATCATCCCATGTAGCATATGGGGCCAGGATTTGCAAGCAGCACAGCATGCCAGCATTCTAAAGTAGCTTTATTAAAAGTCCTTAGGGGCTACCTCTCCACATCCCTCATTTATCTTTTAAACGATTCTCTTAGTGGAAGAAAGGGGCAGGAATTGAGTTTGGTTTCACTCTAACTCAGCATTTATGTTTTCTGAATTACTCCCAAATGAGCTGGCTTCTGATGTCCCCAGACATTTCTTTTGCCTCACACTGGACACAAAGTCCCTTTGCAGCTGGTCACTAATGGGTCCAGCTGAACCAGCATGAGTCCAAGGCATTTGAAGGTAAATCTCTGTTCAGTGCTTAGGACCTTGTCAGCTGCTCGAGGTTTAGCTTAGTACACAGGAAATAGAAGTACTTCTCCTGTGCTACTTGTATTTACTTTGATTTTTAGGTAAGAACTACATTTTCAGCTGTATCACTGGCAAGTTTCATTAACAGTCCTTGTCGAACAGTAGCTTTTTCATCTTTGTGCTTCACTAGCGTTGTAGAATTAAATGGGTTTTTCTGTCTTTTTGATTGTATCCTGATATTCTGTCACCTTTTGATCTCTGTGTAGTGCACATGGACTGTAAACTCCTTGAGGTACAGACTGCTGGGGGAGGAGGGTGTATGGGGGTGTATTTTTCCTTTAGAGGGTACCTCCTGCAGCAGAGCCCCACATACTGTGGTACTGTGAAATAATAGTAACATTATAATTATCATTATCATTATTACTATAATTATTTCCACATTACCTTTGTGATACCTAAGAAACTCAATTTTGTTTAAAGTATATTGAGAACTCTAGGAAGATCTGGAAATGGCAACCCACAGACACAGCAAATGGCCCGAAGTACTAATACATTTCTGACTTTATACAGCGACTTCTCCTTAATCCTATCACTGCTTAATTTAATCCTGTTTCCTTTGATTGGATCCCCTGGAACCAAATAATTTGTATTGCGTTTTAGTCTGGTATTTCTGATCATTGTCTTTGTTAATTTTATCAGGATTGATTGAACCAGTCATTGAAAACAAATCATGTAATTAATCAAATGCAGCATTAGAAAAGCAGGTCCTCAGCTACTCTGTTAGCTTTTACCTTTTGTTTTTCTTTCCTAGTACAAGTTTGGACTTTTTTTAGAGAGAAGCAGAGAGGACTATTTTAATACCATCCACATTTCAGTATTAGGAGGGGAGATATATATGCATTTATATACATTTACTTGTTTTATATAGAATAGAATTAGGATAGGATGGGATGGGATAGGATAGGATAGGATAGGATAGGATAGGATAGGATAGGATAGGATAGGATAGGAATAAAATGGAAGTTGTTCCATGGGAAAGGACCTACAACGATCATCTAGTCCAACTTTATATCTCCTCTCAAAGCATCTTAATCTCACAAACTCTGTGACTTTTTCTGAAACATGCATGTTTGGTGGAAGATCTTGCCTAATGACTCAACTTTCTTACTAATTCAGTGATTTTTTTAAGAGAATCAACATATGATCTGTGTTTGAATTTAGCACAGAGTCATCAATAAATGTAAAAAACAAGATAAGGCTCTGTGCTTTGTTCTAATAAGATCTGGATAGTCTGGTATACAGTCAGTGCTTGTCTGAAGCTAACAGTCACTCCAAAAACTGTGCTATGCATAAGAAAGGAGATTTTGGATTCACAATAAAGATTATTTTGATCTCCACCTGTTGAGTGGAAAGCATTCCTTTTTTTTTTTTTTAGAGTAGGTACATGGTCCCATTTTGATTCTTCTCTCACTCTGATCAACATTTGTGACCAAAGTTGGCCATTTTGATCTACAGTGTTAGATATTTATAGATTTGTGTGCTAATCGAAGCTTTATTACAGCTCAGTTTGACTGAGGCAATGGTTGCACAAAGGACAGCTAGAACTCCCTTTGCCTCTCCTGAAAGCCACAGCAAGTTCAGCAGGGTACATGCTGCCTCTTAAGGGGTTTTACCTGTGATGACCCTGAGCTGGCCTCCCTGGCAGTTCTTCCTGGGGGGTTACGAGGACACTGTCTGACTTGCAGCCATCCCAGCAGAAATAGCAGCTTCTGATGGACGATGACCTGCAACAGCAGAGGAGGAGAATTAAGAAGATCAGATAACGGACTTGCTGATGTAGGTGAGGTATCCCTACCAAAGGTCATTTAATTTTAGCTTGTCCTTCCCTTCATGGCTTGCAGAACCAACCTGCATTATTTAGGGCTCACAATAACCCCTCTGTCTCTCCCTCTCACCCTGAAGTTTCTTGAGTGGGAGATTATTTTTAGAGGTGATTTACTTTGTGTTAACTTCCCATAAGCAAAGAGAGTAGGAGGTATTATGCTTTTCACAGCATGAATTTTCTTTAAAAGATACATCAGGGGATTTCAAAAGCACAGAAGTCTTTGGCCAAACTCTCTATCCTTGATGGTTTTCCTCTTCTTAATGAGTCCAATGACTCAAACTGGATGCCTAGAAGAATTTAATATTAAAAGAATAAAAATTATCACAAGTTGCCACAAACAGAGTAATACTGAAGGATCATCTGATTCACACCCCAAAAAAGAGAGTGAGGTGCCTGGGAAAAATGTATGGCAAGGTAGCACAATTTTGACAAGCCTACTAGAAACAGTAGCCCTAGATGTACCATTATCAGTTTTACTTTAAATCGTGTGGCTGTGGACAGCAAAGTATGTCTAATAGCCATTTGGTAGATTTATAGCTTGGGATGCGATGTGTTTGCCATAAATCTTTTAGAAGGGTGGTGCTTGAGGCATCTGAAGCAGTCATGCTAGTCCAAGGAAAACAGGAGAACTGGGCAGCTTCCTACTGGTAGCATGGAGATACGGAAATAAAATGAGCAGGAATGATTTGATGTAAAACATAAAGAGCAGAAAAACTGGAGAAAATGGTGACTGTGTTTCCAGAAAAAAAACATATATTAGCACTCTATTGTAAATCAAATTAAATTACTGCCCCACTGCCTGCTTCTACACTGAACTTCTTGTGTTATTAAAGCTCTGAATCTGAATGGAAGCAGGGTTGCATCTTGAGACCTCATTCTCAAAAAGGATCTGCCAGTCACGTCTGGTCAGAACAGCTTGGGGAATGTTTACCTTTTTTTAAGAACCAACTGGGAGATGGATAGGTTTGAGCTGTTTTTGCACAGCCTTGTCTGAGTTTTAAAAGGCATTTTCATCTGTCTGCAGAGAAAAAAAAAAGGTTTTAATAGGAATCATTGAGATATGTGATTTTGGTTTAAAAGAGAACGTAGTATTTTTTACTGTGGAATACATTTGTGTTTCTCCTACACAACCAAAAATTTTAAGAAGACCAGAGCAATTACAGGAATAGCCAGATTTTAGATGTTATCTTGTGTGTAGGAAAAGGGATGGATTATTAAAATGCATAGTCTCTCAGACAAGTAGCACTTTAATGCTGTTTTTCACATCTTAATTTTAGTGACTGCATAACTTACCTTCATAAGATGCTCTTAATTGAACGTTTCAGTAGAATTTGAATAAAGTCTAATGTGTCTGGGATTCCTCCTCCATTCCTTAAAATATGATGTGAAATTAGTTAGTCTTAATGTACATATCCCGGAGCTAATTGTTTTATCTTGTAAATCAGTTTCTCCTAGTTTTTTCTACGGCTTTTACTTTCAGATATAAAGAATAAATAAATTCTTGATTGAAAAGTCATCTTTGTTTTGCAGTAGAAAAAGGGGGAGGGGGCCAGCTATATAAATGCAAAAGGATTTTTAGTTCTTTTTTAATTATTTACAAATGCTGAATTAAAGGACAGTGGAGTTTAAATTATGCATTAAATTAGCATGTTGCTGATGGAAGACGCTCAAAGAAAGTTGAAATTTTTAAATTACTGTGAGCCAAATTCAGCCACAGTTTAATAGCTCAATTGATGTTGATGAACTTAAGGCAGTGATAAATCTGAACCTATAGGTTTATTTTTCTTTTTGCTGTGAAAGGTAAGCATGCTGTTTCTACAGTACTCACTGTCCTTTTGTTTGAGTTGACCCAGTATACTTTGATCCTTTTTTAGAAAAAGAATTCTCTGTTCTACCTTAAAGAAAGCTTCCTGAGACCTGGATCAGATTATGGAAACCAAAGTGAGCACACAAAAGTGCTTGTTAGAAAGTGAAATTTATGTGCAAACTAAATGTGCCCTTGATGATAGCCTTATTGATCAAACCAAGTTAATAAATCAGTAATATCACACGGCACTGTTCAACACTCACAGGCTTATATTGGTTTTCCTTTTTTTTTTTTTTTTCCTTCTTTTTATGTGCCTGCTGTGTAGGCAGAGAACATGCACTTTCCTGCCATGGAGTGTGTACTACAATTGAAACACTGAGTTCAGAGGGCTTGAATGTAAAATGTCGGCATCCAGTACAAAAAAAGGAACTTTTATAGCAGTAACTTAATACTGAGATTGGAGCCTTTTACTTCATAAGTATTCCTGTCTTTATTTCTAATGCTTTAGGCCCTGATCCAGAATGAAATTCAGAGTCCTGTTTGGATAATTACTAGGATTCCATGGAAAATTTGGCATGAAAATGCCATATGGAGTGACTTCTGAACCTAGCCATGGCCAGCATTTGCATTCAAGATAAATGTTTAGTTTTCAAGAAGCCTGCCTTTAGGTTGTTCTTCAGTAGCTTTGCCAGTACACAGGGGCAACATCCTTTGTGCACCCTTGGGATTCTGGTCTGACAAGCACTTATTCCATTATTACCCATATTTCCTTAAGCCCTCTGACAAAAAGCACTTATGATGAACTGGATTTATCTACCTTCACCATGGGATGCCTGCAGGATCTCTCAGAGCCCTCTCGCGTTGTGCAGTGCATGTTCTCTGTAGCACGAGCCGCGCGTTGTTCCGGATGTCGCGTGTTTTCTCCTCTGTTGTGAGATGATTTTGCATTCGTAGCTTTGCTCTGATTTGGGGTTGATCTGCATGCAGACCGTGTTAGCACAGGAGGTTCTGCTCAGGCTAAAGTGGGGCTTCTGTGCTCGAACCCAGTGTCGTGCGCTGATGTCCCTGGTGTCCTGGAGCAGCAAGTGTCGCAGCCGGGACCTTGGTTCGATACCTCAGCTCCGTTCCCTGATGTTCTCGCTGAGAAACGAAGGCAGCTGGGTGAGTACCTGAGCGTCTGCTGGTGAAATTTGCCAAGACAGAATGCAAAGTAGCATTTATGAAGCACTTCTTGTCATTCCATGGTCCTGCATTCATTCCTAGCTGATGACTGTATCACTGATGTGAGAGCGGTGGTTGTACTGGGCTATGCAGCCACCAGACAGAAATAAATACCACCTGTGGTCAGTGCACAACCTTTTCTATCCCATTCCTCTCCCTTCTTTTCCATAATCTCATTACTTCTCTTGCCTTCCCAAACCTGCAGCTAATGTGGATGATGAGCCTTAGAAAGGGTTAATGAGACAGCGGCAGTTGATCCATTCCCAGTATGGAGTTATCTTCCATTGCATTGTCAAAACTCAGGAATTTGGGCTGTCTGATTTTTCAGGGTAGCCAAGGCTGAGTCCAGGAAAGTTGGGGTTGATTCTTCCACCACAGGGGAAGAATCTGGACATGCTCATATATCTGCCTTCTTAACAGCTCACAAACTGGGTGGTGGTAAGGTCTGCTATGCATGGAGCCAGGATCAGGTGCTGTGCCTCTATGGAACTCCCACGAATGGGCAGAATGCAGCTCGCTCAAAAGAGAGAGGCAGCAATATATTTTGTTGAGGTAATTGAGTATGTTCATTGGAATTTAACAAAATTTAACAGTGGCTTACAAAGGTTCAAAAAGGTTGATGGTGAGGCTTACTTTATTAATTACTGCATGGAAGAAACATACAAATGAAAATTAAGTTAGAGTCAAGTTAGAATGTTTTGCACAGAGGTGCAGAAGCATAAGGAAGAGCCTCTCAGTGAGTCATGAAGTTCAGAGTGGACTCCCTTGCTTTCTAAACTGCTGGTGGAGCTTAGGTGCAACCAGGTCCAGTCTGAGTCTCAGACTTGGACAAAAGTCTAAATCTAATGAAAGAAATACAAAGAGTAAGGAAGAACCTCTTGCTGAGTTATGAGGTTCAGAGTGGACCCGCTTGCTTTTTAAACTCCTTACGGAGCCTTGGTGCAGCTAGGTCCAATCTTAGTCTCAGACATGGGCAAGGGTTTATGTCTAATGCAATTACCTGTACTAAGTTTATAATAATTGAGTAGCTACGTGAATTAGTAATGTTTCCTTAGTATTAATTTAGCATCCTGTCAGATCGGCCATTGGTTAAAGGTCTCTCTGTCTCAAGGAGCCACCTTGAGAGGTGTCCCAGGTCAAGGGAGATCACCACCGTGCAACCAGACTGCCTGGCCAGAAGAGCTCAAAGAAGGCTCACTTAAGCTGTCATATTTATGGAATAAAGGCTCATAGTCAAATTGCATGCAATGGAAAAGGTATACATGCGTTTTGTTGTACCCACAAATTTCTTTGCTCCCTGATTAATGAGTCTTGCAAAAGCCACTGGTTTTTCACGTGTTAATCGCATGATCAGTGTTCCAAGTTCATATGCATCAATGCCCACTGTGTCACTCTATTTCTTTGTGGGTTTTCAGGGAACAAATTGAAACTAGAGGAGTTCTTGACCTGAACACGACTCAGACCTTTACCTGTACTACATCCATAGTTTGGTTAAGGGGTCAAGGGCATCCATCACATGGATATGTGCCCCACTGTGCTCATGGGTTTCTCTAAGCCTGTGTCATTAACCTCAAGTTGGGGACTGTTCTTAAATCCTCTGAAAAGCAGGAATGGAAGCAGACTGTACCCTGCCGCTAAGCCATGTCTCTGAAGGCTGTGCGTTAGTGCTCTGGAGCTCACACTGGCTGGTGGCTCGTCGCTGGATGGTGTTCAAGTTGTTTAAGTATTGAATTATTCTCTCTACCCAAGAGGGGACTAAGACTACTTTTGTCTTTTATGCAGGCTAATAACATTTTTCCTGTGAGTTAACTGTATTATTCTCTTTCTTGCTGCTCCCACATTAGTTTTGGAAAGAGAAAAACAACGCTGTGTCATCGCAGAATTGCCTGGTGATGGGAACTGTAAGGTAGATGAGTTCTTCTCTCCACCCATGAGCAAGTTCTTGAATGAGGTTTTACTGCAGGACTGTTCATTCTCTTCCTCTTGCACACCGGCCTGTCCATGTCTCTTAGGTTTTTAATACATTACAGTACATCCATCTCTTAGAACAACAGTTTCATTTCTGTAGCCCAGGCCAACAGCCAGTGCTAGGGAGATATTGCTGTCATCACTGCATCTTTAAAAGCTCTGCTTCCATCCTTAAGAGATTCTCTGGGTATGGACTAAACTCAGAATTATGCTTGGGGTCCTGTCCAGCACAGTATAGGAATTTACTCCAGATGAAGATCTATCCCTGTATGATTCAGATTTTACATACATACCTCGTCCACACAAATAATACCTGTTTCATGCAATATTTAGCAGTGCGAACTACAAATTAGACCATAAACTCTTCAGTGCAGAGACCACTAAACTTTTTAGAGCATCAGACACATGCAGACTTAAAACCCAACCAGGGCCACCAGTCATTACCAGTTAGAGAGAGGAATAGAAAACAGCTTTAAAAGGAATTCCCTCATTAAATTGAAGGTGCTTTTAGCCATGACAGGCCATAAAATCTGAATCCCTGGGAGGGAATGTTTTGCTCTATGTATGCGTGTGTCTTAGCCTTTTTAGTTTCAATGGGGAGAGAGAATAGACTGGGTTGCATATTGGATACATTATCTTGGTATTAAGCTGCCATTCCCAATCTCTTTTGAATAATTGGAAGAGAATCACTCCTTCTTATCCATCACTTTAAATGAAGGCCTTAGTAAAATAATTTTGATTGCTGGGAACCACAAATAGGATCTCTCTTTCCAGATTAGTTCTTCTTTGCTCATGAAACTGTTTGAACAGGCCTTAGCACTCTGAGCCATAGCAGGATGTATGTCAGCAGTTCCACAAGCTTTGGGGAAATTGCTGAAATATGTTTATGAGGACCTCCTAGGAAGTGTTTGGTGGTGTTGAGCCTGGGGAAGATTGTGTTGGAATTTTTGTTGTTGGATTTTTGTGGTTGTTGTGTTGGGTTTTTTTAATTCCACTAACATACTCTTTGATGCTGGTAGTAGTAGTAGTACAATAGGTCTTATGTTTCCATTGATGTAAAAAAGGTCTTACTAAAAGTTTAGGTCTTATTTCATCAAAGATTTGTAAAACTTCAGACTTAAAGTCTGACTTAGTTATAGCTATGCCTATGCAACACCTAATAGTAAACGTGTGAACTGATGCAGTATGAACTGAATCAATAATTCCCAATCTTGAGCACCCCACTGATGGCTGTGAACTTATGAACCTTCTTGTGGATATTTTGAAAAGCCCCATGAATCTGAAGATTTTTAATGTTTTAATATAATAAGGTTCAGTGGACCAGCTGTACACCAATTACTGTTGCCTATGGGCCATGGTTTATGACTGTTTGAGCTACAAAAAATTGACAGTCTGGCAACTTGTCTGTGTTGGTCTCATGTAATTCCAAAATCGTTCCATCTTGCTCTCTTCTGCCTGTACATCTGTATTGTGGTTAGTTTCCTTAAAACTGGGAGACTGCTCCCTGCTGGAGTTCAAAGTGTAGCAGGTGGTGAAATGCAGGCTTCAGCTGAACATTTTATTGGTTCTTAATGGTGATTTCAAAGAAGGAAAAAAATCCTCAGATTTGGTTTCAGGGTACTTTATCCATGACAAAGAGCACAAATTGAACATTTTAGGGCTACTACAAAGATGCTGATGGTTGGTTTAGTAGTCTTTGTAGTCTGCCAGGAATTTCAGGCAATTAACTAGCCAGTGCTGCTGTTGACTAGCCAGGCTTCAACAGACCTTTTAGAAACCTTCTGGTCTTTTCATGTAAATAGACATTTGGCAGTATTTTAAGATGTATACCCAGTAGATTTTGTAATGCATTTCCTTTTTTCATGTGTTCCATGTTTAATTCAAACAAGCATCTGACATGAAAGCTAAAGATAAAAGTGTAACATAGTACAATTAGTTTCTGTGAAGTGTGTGGATCACTAATGGAACACAGCTCTTCCCCCTGCACAACTAGCATAATACAGGCCATTTTTTGGTCATTTGTGTTGTACATTAAAAGCATCAAATAGAGGGCTGTCATGTGCCTGAGCGCATGGACAGAAAGTTCCTTTGTTTGATAACGTTGGAAATAATTTCGCTTTCCAGAGACGCAAATGGGTAATTGCTGCAGTCGGATCAGAGACATGTAACACTTGTAATGTAGCCCTTCATGTATTAATAAAAATAACACAGAAATTAGATCAGAGACCACAAGTATGTATATATTAAAAAAGGAAGTTAGTAAGTGTTTTTTTCTGTTTCCGCCACCATTATTGTCTGTGTTTCATGAACGTGTGTTGTGATTTCATACCAACTGGTCTCTACCATTTTCTGATCAAATAAATACAAGCTCAGGAGTACAGTTTGAAAGCAACGTGCTGGAGTTGGGCATTTAAATTCACTGAGTGCCTAAGAAGCAGGGTTTCTGAGCATGTTTAGTGAAACAAAATTTGGAAAAAAATAGCATTTAGCTCATTTATTGACAGCAAACCTGCAATTCTCATTCCTCTTTTTTAATACTTAAAGTATGAAGTTTAGATCTGGACTTGGCTGCAAACTTCACCAGTTTCACTTGTGTTTGATCTGGTGCTCTAATTTTTTTGGAAAGCAAGTTTCAAAATAGGCAACTGGATTTTTGTAGGATTTAGGGAAGCTGTGTCACATACTCCCTTTCTTACCCATTCTGTACAGAGCATATGGGTTCTTTTAAAATTGTAGCATGTGTGGGGTTCTGTATTATTCAAGGTACAGGGATAATTTTTTTCTTATTTTAGATTGACAATGTTTTAAAGGAGGTTAGGGATGTAACAAAGTTAAACAAGATGCTGCATGTCTCGACAATGCCACTCAAAAATGAGAAGTGTGTATTTCAAACCCACTCATAAGACCCATTTTATACAACAAAGAAATGCAACACACAGATGCCACATGTGGAACACGCCAGGCATGATTTGAATCACGAATCCTCCTCTCTGTTCCTAAAAATGCCCAGTTCTCTATATTGCATGTACAGTTTTTAAGGCTTTACTTTAGGATAAATATTAGTGTTTCAGGAGGAAGTATTTTAGCTGATATATAGGCAGACTGCTGGTGGTGCCTTTTTTTTTTCTTCTTTCTTTTTCTACTGCAGAGTGCTTTGGCTGCTGTTAAACAGTTTAGCTGGATCCAAAGGGATACTGCTAACATGAACTGGTAAACCACCAACAGCGTTATATCCTCCTGTGTCAAAGACCTTGTACAATGTAAAAGTTAAAGGTATTCAGATTAACCATTTTCTCAGGACAATTTATAAATAGAAAGCATTTCAAAACTGAGATTTATTTCTTCCCCTCCTGCCCTTTCTTCGTCATGAATAGAGCAGAGCTCTTAAAGCTCTTGACTGTCTGCACGTCCTCTCTTTATGTCTTTTCTTTTTATTTCAATTGCAAAAGTTACAGAAGTAGTTGAAATAGTGGGGACAGAAGGAATTGTGAATCTAAAACCAGGATATCATTGTTCTTGGTGCCAGTAGAATAGAAAGAAAATCTGGAGAAATTAAATTAAAAAAAGGAAAAATACACAGACACACAAACACAAAAAACCACACTCAAAACCCTCACAACCTCCAAAAAATGGCAACCAAAAAAAACCAGAACAGAACCCCCAAACTATGGAAAAGAATAAATTGATGTGCTTTGAAAAACAACAGTCTAACTTCAAGATTCCATAGGAAAAAAGAATCACGTTTCCCTGCGAGCATCTACATTTTACAAAGAATAGCATTTCTAGGGGGGTAAAAATCCCTATTGTGGCTTCTGGGAGCTGAGAGATCAGCACAGCAAAAATCCTGACCTCCATCAAGGTTTGCACCGAAAACTTCCAACTCCCAGAGTCCATGGAGGTTAAAGCTCAGGTGGAAAATGGTATGGGTGTCAGGAGATGTTGGAGGCTCATGGATGAAGGAGGGAGCATTGGATCCCGGGTGCTAGTGTGGGAAAAAGGAAGGGGAGGGCAGGAGGAAGCAGGCACCTCCAGAGGATTTAAAGACAGGAGGAATGACCGATGGGCTTGGGAAAGGTGTGCCTGTATTTGCAGAGGGCATGAATGGGTCTGCTTAATGACTTCCTTTCATGGGGTGATTGAGGTACTAGTGATGGGGGAAAAGGCTGCTGGTGTTGACAGAGATTTCATTGGTACTGTGTGACCCAGGGCATTTATGGAGCTGCTGTGCCCTCATCTCTGAGTTAAATTACTTCCCAGATGTAAGGCAAACAAGCAATCGCTCAGACTGGTCTCCTGTTCTTTATGACTTCAGTCCTCAATACTCATTCAGCAACAGGCAGCTGGTTCCTTTTGCTTGGTTTAGAGGTTCTGACACCAGTAAAAACAAAACAAAACAGAAAAAACTTTTAATCTTCCAGCAGTGAAATACACTGCAGACATAAATAAATGAGACCTGTTGGAGCACCCTTGTTTTTGACAGGCCTTTTCTCAGCAAAGGAATGGTTGTTTGGGAAGATCCTCTAAAACTGCAGCAGGGGGGCTTGCTTAGCATTTAAATCCACATGATAGTTTCTTCATCAAGAGATCTCTTTCAGATCATATCCCCTTTGATGATTATTCAGCCCTAATCCTTCCCAGACTTTACAGTTACTTTAACCTCTCTGAAGACCTGCCAACATACCCACTTAAGCAGCCAATGATGTTATGCTGCCTTTTTTTTTAATTGGCATTCAATTTTAAGGGTTGAAAGACAGTAAATACTAATACTTCTCCTTGCTGTTCTACAGTAATTTGTCCTACAGTTGTAAATAAGTCTTTCTTTTTCTGTCTCCTGCTAAACAAAACTCACTCTTTTTGGAAGATATTGAGCAAACAGAGGATTTTCCCATTTTATATAGCTGTAACTGAATGGATATTACCATATCTGGGTTGTCACTGAGGGGGTTTATTTACATCGCAAATGAAGCAACTTATTTCTGAAAATACTAGTTTGTTGAGGATTCTTTTTTTTTTTTAAGGTAGATCTATTAAATATCCAGAAGTACTTTTGTCAACTATTTTGTGTTTCCATATGGATGTGTCATGCAAGCCTGGAGGAGAATCACATAATTTTTAGGGTTGGAAGGGACCTCTGGACATCATCTGGTCCAGCCCCCAAATGAATGTTATTTAAAGATCTTAGGATATCCTCTTGGACAGTAACAAACAAGCAAACTACTAGCTTTGAGGAACTCTAATTAATCCCAGCAGTCAAAACATTTTTATTCTGTATTTTTCTTTCTCTCTGGTAGACACCTTGCATTTCCAAGACTGAAAATCAGCCTCAAGGACTTGCAACGAGCGTCAGGTGGGGACAGACACCCATCAATCAGTCCACGCCCTGGGACACTGATGAGCCTCCATCTAAACAGATGAGGGAGAATGAAAACCCAGGTAAGTTTCTAATCTTATTTGTAATTCTACCAGGGAAAATCGTTAGAAGAAAATGCAATGCACTATCTCCATTTACCTCTGTAAATTAGACTTCATTGTGAGTCCTTTCTTTATTCTTTAGAAGGGGTTTTCTCTCATTGTAAAGACCCTTCAAATTTCTTCTGTGCTGGGGCTAATATGAATGTATTAAGATGCTGCAAGTTCATTAGAGTGGTTTTTATTTTTCCTTCTCTGCCTTCACTAGAGGAAAAGGCACTCTGTAATACTTTAAGACCTCTTTTATGTCCAGAACTACCTGAAATGATTTCCAGCTTCCAGACACATATCATACATTGTGCTACTATGCCAGACGCCTAATTACAATGTCTTTGTAGTGGCTGGAGCACCATTATTATACACACAGAGTGTTTGTCAGGGAGCCGTGAAAGCGCAGCGGGAAAAGAGGTTAATTTTCTTGGAAGTGTGCGCTTAAGCTGCATAAAGTGCAAAATACATAAAACCACAAACATGCTGCATGTCAACTGACGAGTATTTTAACAATTGCGCTCACATCGCTGCAGCAATTTTATGCACTTACTACTTGGGAACGGCTCCAGACCCTGAACTGCTTCAGGTGTTGTGCAGGGGAGCGCGTCGGCGCGATTCGGTGGCGGGCACAGGTGCGGGAGGGGAAGGCTGGGAGTGTTTATTTGTCTTCTGCCCTGTGCCAAGCCCACCACCATTGCTGGCCTTCCTTCGTGCCGCAGGTGCAGCTCCCTGGGTCACCACGGTGGCAGCGGGCAGCCAGCCTGCCCTGATCACGCACTCCTATGGGATGACACAGCCGCCCACCTTCAGCCCTGCCGCCAACGTCCAGGCCCCCGTCATCGGTGTCACGCCCTCCCTCCCTCCGCACGTCACCCCCCAGCTCCCGCTGATGCCGACCCACTACCAGCTCCAGCCGCAGCCCTCCCAACCCCTCAGCAACATGGTGGTCAACCTCCAGAGCCAGCCCTTGTACACCAACAGCCAGCCCCTCAGCATGTCCTCCATGAGCGGCGTGGGCCCGGTGGCCCACCCGGGCCCCGGGGCGGTGGGCAATGGCCACCTGGCCTGCCCCATGCTGCCGCCGCCACCGCCAGCCCTGCCCTCAGCCGCCCTGCCCAGCACCGCGCCCGCCACCAACGGGCAGGCGGCCGCCCCGCTGCCCCCCAGCGCGGCGGCAGGCGGCCCGGACAACACCAACGGGGTGCAGATGCTGCGGACAATCGGCGTGGGGAAGTACGAGTTCACGGACCCCTGGCACCCCAAAGGTAAGGCGGGCCAGCTTGGCCCCACAGAGCGTGCGGCGGGGGTGGGCGGCGGCAGAGCCTCAGCATCCCTTCTGCTCTTTGAGACTGCCAGCCCTGCCCTAGAGACTGTCTCCACGCTCTTCTAAGATGCAGAGCTTTTGTGAGTTACTGATGACAAAAAGCATCATATTAACAAGAGGGAGGATGAGCTGTGGGCGTATTTTGTAGTGAAAAGCAGCTTTCAGAGCTATTGGATAAGCCGGTGCTCCCAAGGGTAAAACAGCCATCATCCCGTGCCACTCCCTTTGAAACACACCCCTGTGTTTCCATCTGACCTCTGTCCCCCTGGCTGCTGTTGTGCATCAGCCACAACACTGGCCACCTTCTTCAACCCTTGTCTTCTCTATGCTCTGGTAGGAGCCCAATCCAAACACAAGTAACCCACTGATTGCAGCTGAACAGCACAAACACATTCAGCATTAAGGGGAAAACTTCATTACCAGCTTCACTGGGCTCAAATGCTGCAAAACACCCTGAATAGTCATGAGCGTTCTGGGAGGTTGACCTTTTCCAATGAGTAGTTTGTAAATGAGCCCCACCGCTGGGTCACGGTGGAGTGTTATTTCCGAGTGTCTTACTCCAGACACTTCAAAACTCCCTGCACTCTTGTGCTGACTTTCAAATTGCATTTTCAGAGTTTTCCCTTCCTCCCTTGCAAATCACGACTAGGCCACATGTGCAGGTAAAGCAAAATGCAACTTACGAAAATATAAATGTGGACCTATCAGCAAAATCAATTAAATTGATTTTGTAAAAAACCCGCACCTTCATTAAGTCTGTGATATTTTATGTATACATTTGTATTCAGACACAATCCATGTGTAAATTATGTATTTGCCACAAGCTATTAAGTTCTATTGTGTAGCTCGGTATTAAGGACGAGGAATCTCTATTAAAAATGATTAGTCCAATAACTCTTCCTGCTCATTACATAAATTGAACTTTGGTATGTGCAAATTCTTACCAAACTTCTCTTGAAATGGAGCTCAGACACGAGCTCAGCCATCCTTTTCTAAAACTAAATATTCTGGTTGCTTTTAAATTTTCAGCTCCAAACCCCAGATATGATGAGGGCTCTTGCTGGATGGTGAGATTCTGAATTTTTCTTTGAGTTCTGGATGGGTTTTAAGTGGCACCAGCCCAGTCAGGTAGCCAAAAATTGACCAACAGCTGTTTTATAAGACTTTAGTTAGTTCTTTCACTTTAAAAAAACAAAGACAAAAAAACAAAATCCACTAAAGCAATTTGTCAGGTCATGTTTATAAGTTAAAAACCTTGATTTTGTAGAGATTTATACCCTAATCTTGGTAGACTGAACAGTAGTGGTTCTGTTGGATGTCTCTCTCCTCCATACAAGCTATTTGTCTTCTACAAGGCATCATCTCTACTTTCCATAGCCACCTATTCTAATTTGCTGCACTGGTTACTTGGATGCCTGATCAAATTAACGCAATTTAAAGGATCACTTGGTGTCATTGGAGACATGTGCAAATATACAATACAAGGCAAAACACATAAGCTTAAACCACTTTCACGGCGGTAATTTGATCACATATCTGAGCCCTAGTGACACTAACCTAGTGAGACAAATGAGCACGTCAGTGACTGCACACTTGAGGTTGGGAATACTCCTAAATGCCTCGCATACTTAGGGCCAGCAGCATCAGTTGTTATTTACTCTTCCTCCATCAATTAACCTTCAGCAGATTTCTGGCTGGCAGATGAAGTAAACTTCAAATCAGAGCCTAAGTAAAAAGACCGTAAAATATTTAATCGGTCTTTTAATATTTGATTTACAAATTCTTAGTCAGCATTTTTGCTTAACCTCCTGTAAACCCTAGTCTAGTCTACTCTAGTCCAAGCACCCCAGAGACCAGTTGGCCCAGGAGGTGTTCATTAAGGTGCCAAGGAGAGTTCCTCATTGGAGTGTGCCTGGCATGCCAGAGCTGTATCTGGTCCTGTGTTTGGAAACTTCTGTACTGAGGAGGAGGATCATAAGGAGAATATTAAAACAAGCAGTATTTCTAATCCGCGGCAACTCTTGACACATTTGCCTTACTGTACCTTACAAACTGCAGGCTAGAAACTGTTTTTTCAGGAATTAACTGGCTTCTCTCTGACCATCAGCTATTGAGTTATTCCTGTAGTGGTTAAAAGCAAACAAACGTAAGATAATGAAGAGTGCACATACAAATGTCTCATAAGCAGGACCGATTTTATAGAGAAAAAGTAATTCCTTCTTCTGTTTCTAATCTTAAAAGCCCTTACATCTAAAGCTATAATTCTTCTTGACAAACCTGAAGTCAGAGAAGATTTGGTTGTTTTTGAATAAGAGAGAAAAATCAGGAAAGAGGAAACAACTGGGTGCTGAACCAGACCTTAAAATCTCATTAGAAAAGGATTCCTAATATAAACTCTATGGGTTTCAGTGTGGCTCAATTTTCTAATTATTTTATGTTTTAATTTTTGCTCTCAGGGATTTCAGTCTCGAGAGCCTGGCTGATTTCACAGTCTTTACATGATAGACACCTTTCTCTCCAGGAAGGAATGGAAACTAGGAGAGAGTATTAAGCTGTTCAAATATACAAGTTCAAACTAGTTCCTACAAGTTTCACTTAAATATTCTCTCTCTCTCTCAGAGAACCTTGGCCATATAAGAGCCACTGCTAATGACCTTGAGATCTATCTCA
Source organism: Corapipo altera (assembly GCF_003945725.1). Lineage (NCBI taxonomy): Eukaryota > Metazoa > Chordata > Aves > Passeriformes > Pipridae > Corapipo > Corapipo altera. The sequence goes on from NW_020884883.1 coordinate 16,220,349, forward strand.
TTATCATGAAATACTCTAAATTATTATTTCACTTGACAATCCAGTCTTGTTCAGGTTTGAATAATTACCCAACTATCCTTCAAGTGATAGAGCAGTTTTCGCTGGTTAATATGATAGGGTTTCTTATATTTTTAGACTTTGTTAGGGAGCTGATTTGAAACAACATGTTTTATTTCTCATAATTATCTTTCATTTGGCTGTGTACGTGTTTGGGCCATTGTATACTCTGTTCGTGCAGAACTAGGTTTCTTACTCAGCTGTTTCTAAACAGAAGTAAACAAATAAGTTACCAAAAGTTAAAGGCACTGCTATTGTGCTGTCTCATTTGCAATAGGTCAAGAGATCTCACTTCCATGACTGAAAGAGTCATGTCCATGGCTCTTAAAAAAATACCCTTTGATAACCAGAACCATGATAGAAAACAGATATGTCATTCTCCTTACAGTGTTACAGCTAATTTCTACCTAATTCCATTGAAACTACTTGTAAGAAAACTTTTACCTAGATTAGAGATCTTCTTGGTCTGGATGGGTTATATTCTGTTAAATATGAATGTTAACTTTAGTTACATAATCCATTTACTTACTGAATTTATAGCATTGTCCCATTATGAGAGACATAAATAAAGTTCCAAAGTAATTATTGCTTTTAGCAATGTATGAAGAACTGTAGAGCTGCCTTATGAAATGCATGGGGTCTTTTACCATACACAGTCAACAGGAGGTTCGGGAGGCATCTGGTTTGGCTTGTAATTTCCCTGTGGATAGGATTTATGCCAGATACTCCTAGCTGACTTCAAAAGCCATGACACCTTAACGCAGACGTGTAAACTAATATTTTAGAACAGAATTAGCCTTTGTTTTCTATCCATGTCCTAAGTCTTGCTCTATAAGCTAGAGTACCAGGGGAATTAATAAAGCAGAATATTCAGAACCATGATGATGTTAATTGTGAACATATTCAGTGAAGATCTACTGAAGTTCTCACAGATTTTTACATGACTTCTTCAGAAAATACAGAGTTGCAAATAATATTCAAACCTAATTTCGATATCTTCAGGCTACTTGATGTGCCAGCCAAATTGTTGGTTGCACAACGTCCCTGCAGGGAAGAGAGAAACTCATCCCTTCAGTTTCTGACACAAGGTGCCAGTGTCCCATGCCATGGCACAGTGACAAAGACCAATGTCTATGTGCCTGCCAATCCAGCTGAACCCAGATAGAGAGGAATTAATCATTCAGATGAAGGACTAGAAGATATTGGTTTCCTCGCAGAAATAACTGAGTAACTGAGATTTAGTCCTTAACTGTTTTGTCGGGCAGTATGCTTCCTTATATTCAAGACTTGTTGCAAATCCAAAACTGAACCCTTGGTGGATGGTGCTGACATATGTAGGGCATAAACATGCCTGGGCTTGTTACACATTTGGAAAGATTGTTACACATTTGGAAAGATACTATCTTCGTAAACTTGATATACTTCGAAGCATAGTTGCTAACACAAAAAAACGAGGAAAATACTTCATCACACAGTACTTCATACATACCTCATTGCAGTACTTACTCCTGCAGTGCAAAATTAACCATGGGCATCATGGGTTTTAATTTTTGGATGTTCATGGATACTACTGATGTTTGTTTCCATAGTATTTTTGTTCTGAAGTTCTTTGGTTTGCAGTCTTTAACTGGTGGGAAAAGCAAGCAGATGCTAATTAGTGTTCAGAGTGTAATGACTGTAGAAACATAACAATATCAGAAATAAAATCTGAATGTTAATCCTTGTAGCACTAATTTCTTAACACTTCATTTTCAAGCATCAGCAAATAGCATGAACTAAACAATAACAAAACTACAAACGAATACTGTTGCATCATCACTTATTGATTGCACCTTTCACACTTGACTTTATTGCATTGGAATTCTCATTAGACCTCAGACAATATTTACTTTCCTTAATCATGAATAGTAACAAGGCAGAGTACAACATTTTGTCAATAACTATCAACTTTTTCTTCACAAAAGGCTGAATTTTCAAAGGAGTTTCAGCTTGACCTGCAATTCTATGAGTGTACCTAGTTCTAGACATGAATGCTGGGGGTAGGGAGTGTTTAAATTCAAAATGCAACCTAGCATTTTGAATTCTAGTAACCTTAATTAAGGGATATTCAGTGATGAAGGCTCTAGAAAGTCTGTTTTGAGTTCTCTGTCTTGTACCAGAATACATGGCCTATGTAACCTTAGGAAAATCTCTCTTATTTTTGTATCCATAGATGTAGAAAGGTGGATAGATAAATAGATTATAAAAATTATATATATATATAAAATTTTACATAAAATTGTATAGTGTGTCTGTGTACATGTATATACATATATATGAATATGTATGCTTATATTTGTGGGGAAGGAAGTCTCCTGTTTCCTGTAGGAGAGTTAGGTTAGCATGGAAGTGTTAGGATTTTATATGCTTCTTACTGTGTTTTCCTTAGGATAGTGGTGATTTTCTGGGGTGACCTAAATGGTACCAAGGTACAGATGATTAGTGGTCATTTAGTAAGCTCAGCTTGCAAATGATGTGTAAGAGTTCAAGAATCCCAGAATGGTTGAGTTTGGAAGGAGCCTCTGGGCGTTGCCTGGTCCACCCCCCTTGCCAAACAGGGCCACCTAGAACTGTTTGCCCAGGGCCTTGTCCAGATGACTTCTGAGTATCTTCAAAGGTAGAGACTGCACATACTCTCTGGGCAAGTGTCAGTCATCCTCACAGTAAGAACATGTTTCCTCATGTTCAGAGGGAGACTGATTCTGACACTGAGCACCATGGAAAAGAGCCTGACTCCATCCTCTTTGCACCCTCCCTTCAGGTATTTATATACATTGATGAGATCACTCTGAGCCTTCTCCAGGCTGAATAGCCCCAACTCTCTCAACCTCTCCTCCGAGGAGAGATGCTCCAGTCCCTTTGTCATCTTCATGGTCCTTTGCTGGATTCTCCAGTATGTGTCTCTTGTATTGATTGAGGAGCCCAGAACCAGACATGGCCCTCCAAGTGAGGCCTCACCAGTGCTGAGTAGAGGGGCAGGATTGCCTCCTGTGGTCTAATGGCATTATTTTCCCTAATACAACCTGGGAGTACTGGCCTTCTTAGCTGCAAGGGCACACTGTTGGCACACATTTTACCATGTTCATGCACAGTAATGAACTTCAAGAAAACAGGTTCTCTAAAATCAATTTTTTATCAAGATTAATTACAGTCTTCTTTCATTAATATAATCCTAACAGAATTGCAAAATTGATGAGAGTATCTAAGCAATCACCTGATTGAGAATGAAATGCATTTCACCTTTCTGTGCTCCAGGTGGGGTATTTTCAGTAATTTCTGTCCTGTCTTTTAATGTCACTGTTGGTCAGGTTATGAACAGACAGTGATTTAGTGCGCTGAAGAGTCAAAGAGGACTTGTAATAGTCCTAGAACATTGCCTTGCTAAACATATAGCATGAAGAAAGTGATCAAATTCTCTTTTGGTTGACATCTCTCAGTATGTGACTGACATGAGATTTCCATGTTTCAACTGGAGCAGGATCCTCTCAACACTACCAATATTTTATGTGGTTTATTGTAAGAAAAAAGTGGGTCATTGCTAAACTGAGTTAAAGCTCCCTGAAATTGCCCTTAAAAGTCATCTGGTTTGTGCTGTTATTTTTTATACCTCTGTTTTTTGAAATAAATGCCAGATTTGCAACTGTAGTTCATCTGTTGAAAACACAGAGCTGAAGAACTTTGATTTTACTCTGTTACATGATATTATGTCATCATTTGCAGATCCATTTAGTTAATTAGACAGCGATATATTTGCAGTTGTCTTGAGTTTCTTCCCACTCTGTAGTCTAAGATATGGTTTGCTTAGAATGTGGTTTCTTAACAAATATAGTTCAGTCCATGACAGTGGCCATCAAATACATTCAACATAAGTCTGAGAGGCGGCAGAGTTCTGTTGAATTACTATTTTCTCTCCCGTCCACACAACACTATATTCACAGAGTGCAAAATTTCTCAGAGGCTGGATAATAACCAAAATCTAGGCTCCCTTTTGGCACAGAATACATAAGTGCCAACTCTTTATAAATACAGACCAAATTTCCAGGCAGGCTGCCCATCCATCCATCCATCCATCCAAATACCATTCCAACAATCCCTTGCAAGGAGATGGAGCTGCATTTGGATGTTCTGAAAGTTATAATTGTCCAAAACACTTGTAAAGTCTCCATGCTCCTTTCAGAACTCCTTAAGTTTAATATCTGTTTTCTCTGATCTTGTCTTCCTTGGTTCTCTGACTTGCTCAACTCTTGACACATATTTGGATGCAACCCTTGTCTTCATCCAACCGTTTGGATGCAACGGGAAACACACCTGTTCCCTTTCACTCTGTCCTCCTATGCCTGGAGCCACCTTAGAGCTACCTTTCCTGAGTGTTCAGTTCGCTCCACAAGTTTGGCTTTTTCTTGAATTTTCCATGAAGATTTCTTCTTTTTCACAGCAGCATAGTTCACTTCTTTTGATGTCATGACTTAAAAAGTGGACAGTCAAGTTATAGCTACTAAAGAGTGTCAGCAGAGAATGGGGACTTCACACTCAGTCAAAACTGAACAAGCTGGGTCCATCTGGTGCATTTGTGTATATACTTAAATGTTCCCAAAATGGGCTATTTTGTGACTTCTGGAGATCTCCAGACAAGCAGATTTATTAAATTGCAAATATTTTTTAGTTTCCTTACAAGAAAGTGGAAATGCTTTTTTTTCTAATCAGGGGACTTTTTTCTAAGTCCCTCCATGGAGCAGTGTCTGAACTCTGAAGGAGGAAGAATTATTTTTGATTCCCATTGCATTCAGAGTGAGAATTATTCTGTCCCATGTTAGATTAAAAAAAATCTAAACAGATTTGTGAAATAGAAACATTTCCAAATAGTGACTTTTCTTGCCCTGCTGTGCCTTGAGATTGCTGATGATAAGCTCTGCTGTACCACAGCGATGCAGGCTTTGAGCTGTGGTTGGTAATAATAATAATCTTAATATGGGATTACATAACACCTCGAATCTTCAAATTGTTTTTAAGGACATAAAAGTTATGTCATTAATTCTACACAGTAGAATTGATTAAGCTTCTTCCAATCAGTCTGATTTGTGTTACATGTATATACAGTACCAAGTGAGGGTAAAAAGGTATTTGTACATATTTGCATCTTAATATTTACAAATCACTGCATTAGATTCACAGGCTAAATATTCTGGAAAGTATCATTAGGGGATGAAATCATCACTAGGAAAGAGTTACACAAGCTCGCAGGACTTTCCTGACAAAACTTCCACCTTCTAGATTTGCAAATAAAAGTGGCATGAAGTTTTGTCATATTAAATTCAGAAAATTACAGCATTGGTGTTGTACTGTACTGGAAAAATCTTTGGACTGCTGAAAAAATTTGGAGGTTCAAGGTAAGTACTTGAGCAGGACTATAGATAGTAATATGTCCATACACCTATGTGTACCAACCATTAAGTCAGAAGCACTTGACTGGACAAGGTGCCAAGATGCTTGGTCAAGTTTGCACAGTATCTTGCAACAGTTTGCAAGAAGCTAAAACAGAATGGAGGGTTAGCCTCAAGACTTTGTACATTATATTTTGCACAATACTCTTTGGCATAATGCTCACAAAAAAAACCCACACACCAAGAATGTAGGAATAAAGATTAAAGAGATTTTATTCATGATTCCTCTCATGTGTCAGAAGACGACAAAATGTGTCCATTGATCTGCACACTGAACTATTTGGATGGGGCTGAGGAAGATGGTACAAAAAGGACAAAATTGGATAAAACTGAAGAGGTCTTAAGAGAAATGTGGGCTGACACTCCTGTTCAGTCTGACTGATTTATAGAGTATCAAAATCCAATATCAAACCCAGCTCCTCTGTGTGACCTTTTCCTCGTGAAGGAAGAGGGAAATGTTCCTTGCATCCCCAAGCTGTGGATGTTCTTTAAAACAAGGATCATTTTGCACAAAACACTACCATCCTGTGGGAAACAGACGGAGGAGCAGTGCTGGTAGATTCCTGTTGCCTGTAACCTAGGAAATAGGAGATTCTGCTCTTTGCCTTTTCAGGCATGCTGTGTGGACTTTGTTAGAGATGCAGATTTTCTAGATGGGAAATTTTTCCAGATGGGAAATAGAATTTGCTGGGGTTTAGGTCTTTCTCTGCTGGATACACTGATATCATGGCCATACTGTGCTGTTTTATGAACAGTGCATTTCTTTGAGAGGTCTTTTATTATTCTGCAGGATGGTTAGAGCTCTGGTTTGGAAGTCATATTAAGCATCCAAAAAAAAAGCATTTTTAGGAGCATTTTAGAAGAACTTTTGCTAGATGGATAGCAGGTACCTCCAGCAGGAATCACTCAAGTTGATTTCAAGTTTATACAGATACAAATATTTAACCATCAGTATGTAGAGAGCCATTGCACTCTGAAGAAATACACGAATCTCTTTTACATTTGTATAAATGTTGCAGAAACAGGGGCTCATATTCCTTCAGTGCCAGAATAACATGTTCTTCATTTGTTTTACTTACTGGAACAGTAAAAGCAAATTTGACATCTTGTCCAAGGGTCAAGTATTCAAGGACAGTCGAATATGCTCATGAGCAGAAATTAAATACATTCCAAGAAGAGCCTATCTGTAAAAACTCCACACCAATAAGAATTTCTTCTTGGAGAACTTAAATGAGTTCCCCAGCCCTTTGCTGGAAGTGTCCCTTATGCCTTTGGATAAACTATCATTACTTCTTTTTTTTTTTTTCTTTCTCTCAAAACTGCCATATAGGCAAACTTTGTGCAGTGAATTTCAGTGTTATCAGTCAGGGCTGCCTTAATTCACTTTCATGGAGATAAAGGGATGCTGAGAACACCTCTTGACATTAAGGGTAAACTCAATCAAGAATTTTGCTAAAGCCAGGGAATTATTTTAGCAGGTATTTTGGTCCAAATTCATGGATATTGGAGTGCTAGACTCAGTATTTCAGTAAGATTTGGTATTTCCTGAGACTGAGTCTTCTTTTTGTGTCTTAAAGAAAGTAGAGAAGGGCTGTTTATATACTGAATATATATCCAGAACTATATAACTATCTGGAGATAAAGACAAATTCTAAATATCCAAGTATGTTTTAATATACAGTTTAAAGAAGGGGCCTATTTCAAACGTGCAAAGTCCTTTTGCATGTACTGAGTTAGTAACATCTGATTCCTACCCCTTTGAACATACTGGGAGAATGTTTGGGTTTTAAGGTGAATTCAGACTGAGGTGGGAGGGAGCCAGTCCGGAAGTGGAATGGGACCACAGAATGTGTTTATGACAGGAAAAGGGGTACCCATATTGCATCTAAGTGAAATAAGAGAGGTGGTTTTCAGGATGTAATTTATAATTACCCGGACTGGATATAGATTATAATTACTTAGTCTGGAACTATGCCAAGACACTGAAATTAATATTTCAAGTTTGGAGGGAAGAAAAATGAGATAGTGTTTGGCTGGGTTGGTAGTTGTCTATCAGCCATGAACTGAGAACCAGGAAAGTTTAAGGAACCTCCCTTGAACCTTGAATTTACCTCCCAAAAGCAGATTAAGAGACTTTTACTTAAAGTCTTAAATGGAAAACAGAGTATGTAAAAAAACCCATTGTAATAAGGAAAAGATAATGATAGCATCTTGGATTGTTTTTACATGGTTAGTAAATGAGAAAGAAGAATCATTTGTATTCAAAACTTAAGTCTTAGTTTAAAGAACCTTAACCATCAGTCAGGTCTGCTTTTATTTTACTGTCATTGTATTGAGAGGGTATTTTGATATTATTGGTTCAAATTACTTAAAATTTAAGACAGTGTTTGCCTATTAACATCTAAGTGGGGTAAGCAAGCACATCTAGTCCTTTTTTGTGATGAAGACGGTTTTCCTCATCTGCCCATGGAGAGCTACTTCTGAATGTCATACATCAATCTTTTTACCAGGCATCATTTCATTAGCATCAATAAAGCTAATTTGGGCATATATTGTCAACAGTTTTGATTCATGGTTTGTTAAACTACTACTTATACTGTTACCTCACATATTCCAGTGCTGTCTTATACTGTTTAAAATATTAAAGCCTTCTAAGAGGGTTAACATTCAGAGAGAGGCTTATAGACCTCATTCAGGAGACATCCCTTGCAGTAGCACAATGTCCCACAGGGGGCTTAAGGTTTTTCGTTCAGCAGTGGCTCAGGAAAAAAAGAGTGCTGTGTATGTGGTTTCCACTTGGTCTTTACTCAAAGGCTTCCTCACTAATTCCCAACTCATCACAGTCCTCATCAACCTGTGTAATGTGCTCATCACATGCTCATTTTCAGCTTTTGATTTGGCCTGGCTGTCTGCTGGGGAAGGTTTCCTCTGCTAGAAGTCTCCAAGTGCATGAACGAGTGAGCTCTAAATGTTACTAATAAAAAATCCTTTAATCCACTTTAACAATGATAAATTGGAACTGAGAACTCCTCTTACTTTACAGATATGTTCGGTTCAGAATTTCACTTAAGTCAGGAAATCATTTTATGGGAAAGAGAAAAGTCCTAAACACCCCAATGTGGACAATGGGAATTAAAGGCCAAATGCTTAATTGCTCTTACTGGCTATTTGAAGCACCTACCAATGACTGAAACTTCCTCTGACATGGCTAGTTCCTAAAATATTCACCAGTCTTTTTCATTATTTTATTCTTAATCACCCTGGAATTTTCCTTTTTATTTTACCCACATTGTAACTGGTGTGTGATGAAAGGAAATAGCTGATCTGGGCCACAGAAGTTTAGATTGAGCAAAGATATGTCTAAAATGTATTTTTCTGGATTTAGTTGTATTTGCTACATTGTGTTGGTAGTAGGTAGCTCACACCTAAAATATGTACTGTTATCCATCTGCTATCCTGTGTTTATTTTTTACCTTCTTCATTGAAGAACGTAGCATGATCAGATACAATGAAAAATGAAGTCTCTTTCTTCTTCTTCTTTCCCAAAAGCATATGAGGTTGTGCTAAGGACTTATCTACAATGTTTTGTGCCTCTTGTAATCCCTACAGATCTCTCTTTCAGTAGTGGCACTTGAATATTTCCCACAACACACCTCCCTGCAGTGTTATACAAGGCGTGGAGCAAAGTCTGGGCAGCAGGAGGGCCCTTGGAGGGGTGCTCACCCTGCCTGGCCTTACTATGGGGCTCCTTGTTGGAGCACTTCAGGTACCTCCTACGTGCCATCACCTTCTTTGACCTGGTCAGGCTTTGGGAGGCAACACACATCCCAGTAGCTGGTTTCCAAACATCCATCCATTATCTGCCAGCAAATGTAGGCTCATTGTTTCCTGTCTGATTTTGAAAATCTGGCCCCAGCAGCAGGTTTTTGTGCATTACTGTACCAACATCTGGCTTTTACTGGCTTGGCAGACTGTCTGTATCATTAAGTAGAACGAAACTATGCATTGATATGGATGGAGATGATCCCGCACGAATTTCCAAAAGGACGTCAGGGCTGTTGGCAAATTAAATAGTTGAAGAAATTCTCCATCTCTCTTCCTTTTCGTGATGTATCAGGGAATAAAATTGAGGGGAAAGCAGAAAACAAACTAATGTAAGCGTAATTCCCAAATTTCAATCTTCTGTATATTATGGGTCATTACCCGTTAATTTGCTAAATGGCAGTTTTCTATGAAAGAAAAGTTTTGTTTAGCTGTATAATGATGACAGATGATGTAATTAGTATCATCCCCGCATTGAGAATGATAAAAGCCTTTCTTTTGTGTGTCACTGCTTTTAGACAGTATAATATCAAAAATGATAACAGTATGAAAATTGGACCGGCCGCCTTCATATTGTGCATGTAGAATACCTCGGTGATATGATACAAGTAATGACAGGTACTTTGCTATGTATTCATTTTCTCCACACTCTAGCCTTTATATTACGGCAAAATTAAAGCACAGCACTAAGCAAACCAGACATGCCTGAATGCAGACCCATCTTATGAGCCTGTAAACGGCCAGAGTCCCTTTACTATTGCTAGTTATGATAATTAAGCAATTATAAACAGGGTTTTTGAGGGAGAACATTTATTTGTTTTTCAGTTAAAGAAGTTGGGGGGTATTTTAATTTCAGGCCACATTTGTTGCTTGAATTAGTTTTAATTATATTCTGTATAAGTACTTGCCCCATATCCTGGTCTTGATAGTGGTAGATATTCTCATTTAAATATAAATAAATGCCAAACTTATTTAACATGGAAAAGTGACTGCTGTGACTGTGTAGTAACAATTTTCTCTTTGTTGCTATGGTTTGGATTTTTATATAAGCTTTGCAAATATAATAAACCTAATGGAGCTCTTCATCCAAGGAAATGGGTATATTCAAGAAAATAAATTACATTTTGCAAGCTAATGAGCTCTACTAATTGTGTTTATCCTTGTGAATTAATACAATTTAAGCAAATCTATCCCCCAAAATCAAGCATTTGATTGCGTTTTAGCTGCATGGAAATCAGAACATCCGGATCAAATCTGAGTTTACTGGATATCCAAGGGGTAGGGGGGAAGGTTAATTTTTGTTGACTTGTACAGCTGGTGCTAGCTCCTAGTAAAGCAGGAAAAGTTAGACTTTGAAAGTTCTGGCTTTCTTTTTTTTTTTTTTAATCCAACTACTTCCCACGCAGGCAGAGTTCTCAACACAGAGTTGTGTGCAATAAATCCCATGTAATGCAGTGGCAGGCATGTACGAGTCATGGTAATTAGCCCACATGCCCACAGGACAGGATAAAGAAAAGCAGGAAAAGAGAATAACAGTTGTACTTTTTAAGAGACAGCTTGTCTTCATCCTCTTCCCTCTCTCCCTCCCTTTTCTCACACTTTCCTTTGCCAACATTTGGATTTCTTTTTTTTCCTTCCTATAAACAAGTTTTCATTTCAGAGATGCATATTGGGAAAGGTAGGACAGATTAGAAAACTGTGTATATTCTGGCAGATTTTGGGTTATTCTTCCAGTTGGCTTCTTGGAAGGATGTCAGAGAGCAAGGAAAATGGTCACTTGAAACTCTGGAAATACCTCCAAAAACTCTCAGGGAAACTGCATTGGTCAGCAGCAACAGGCAAGCAGGTGCTGGCCAGGAGGTTTACGCTGGAGGAGGGTGACAGCAGCTGTCAGCAGTGGTCCTTATGGAGGCAGTTTAGCTTGCCACACCTTGGGTTGCTGCCATTTTTAACACCGTGAGCGAATGCATGCCTGAGATGGAGTCTGAGCCTGGCTGACTCTACTTCTTTGGTCCTGACTGCTTTTTTATCCTGCAGATCATTTTCAGCACCGATGCAGGAGTCACAGCAGTTAACAGCCGTTGCAGATTCTTCAGATAGAGCTGGCATGAGATCAGAGCTCTCCTGTTTCTCGGCAGCAGGCCGCTCTTCATTTAAAATCAGGATTGGGAAGCAAAGCCAGCCTTCCTTTCTCAGCTGCTGGAAAAATAGTGTCTTAAAGATGGATAGCAGTGACAGAAAAGGGCTCAGAAGTGAAATTGTGTGTTTGTTTATTGTAGCTCAGGTGAGAGCTAGGATGATCTTTCCCAGTCTGTGCACAGCAAAAAAAAATACACTTCTTCCACCTCTGCTATTCAAGTGCTGAGAAGGGCTATTAGGACTTATCTTCTAGAAGTTCTGGATTAATTGCATTTGTATAGTGAGAAGAGCACAGCTCCTCAATTTAGTTACAATTGTGCTGTTTATAAAGCTGCTTAGAATGACTTACTGTAGAAGGAGTTTCACAGATGAGTGACACACTCACTCATAAGAGAGTAGCAGCAACATGTTTGTTCATGTAAAACAGTGATCTTAGAAAGTTTGATAGTAAATACAACAGTGGTTTAACACAATTGGACAGCAAGTTACACTTGATTACTTATTGCCTAGATGACACAGTCAGACAAAATTGTCAGGAAGACCCTCCCGTTTAGTCATGAGGATCAGAAAGGACACACTTGTTTTCTAAACTCCTTCTCAAAGGGGAGCGTAGGTACAGATGATCCAGCCTTAGTCCCAGACTTAGTCCCAACGATTAAAGGATTTTCTGTGCGCAATCAATCCTTTGTATCATGTATATAAGGTTTCAAAGTTTAGCATGCTATTAATCACTTACCAAGAATCTCTTGTGACAAAGAAACTCATTCTCGAGGAGTAACCTTGAGAGGTGTCTCTACTCAAGGGGAGATCCTGGTGTGCACCCTGCTGTTGTGCCAGAGAGCCCAACGAGCCCTGGGCTTTCCACTATTTATGGAGTAAGATAATTGACTCATAGTCATATTTACATACCAACTACAGATGTTAGCTCTTCCAAATTTGCCTTGAGTCAGACCTTGTCCAGCACTGTGGTTAGGTGGGTGCACCGCTCAGATTAGCCCTTTTGTTGTTATCTGTGTTCCCTGAATCCACTGCAATACAGTCATCACAACCAGACCCATCCATTATGACTCCACTGGTGGTTTTCACTTGAGCAGAATTATAGGAAATAAAGGTCAGACTGGGGAAAGAGGAAGAGCACATTGTCACGGGATTAAAGAAGAAAAATTGAGAGTGATAATATGATCACACCTGTTGTGTCCAGACTAGGAATTGTAGTGAAATAATAACCTTGACTGGGGAAAAAAAAAATCTAGTAAATGAAATGTTGTTATAAGGAAGTTTGGATGCACAGAGCTGTTCTGGATTCCACAGATTCCAAGCTCCTCAAAGAGGCATTGACACAGGCCATAGTAATTCTGGAGATGCATGCAGATAGATACATAAGTATAGGGTCCCAAATGAAACCATTATCTTGTCAATGATATGGAGTGCAGAGCTGTCTTTAGCAGAGGTTACTATGATTTTTCATAAAAGAACACAGAATTTAGTGACAGTTTTATTATTTAATGTCACATCACTGTTAAAAAGTAAAGAGGAAGCCAGAAGAAGGATTAAGTACAAAAAGCTTCACATGAGAAATATTGTTCACTTCTGATGGAAACTATAGACAGCTAGCAGGGAAGGATCTGGAGTTTCTTCAGCTCTTGGCATTGAAAGATTTTGATAGCAGCAGTTTAAAAGTTATCTGTTGCGGCAAAACAGCATCTCAGAAATTAGTATAGCCATGATGACATGATAACTCTGGGCTGCTGACTTACTGCACAGACCCATGCGTATCAGCAAGAGTTAAAATCAAAGAGAACCTCTGTTTTGAACTTCCTTTTTCTTCAGCATTTGAGTCAGATCTTCAGCATTTCATGTCTCGCCGTGTGGGGTTGTAAGGTCACTTCTCGGGCCCCATTGACCCCATGCAGATTTATTGTGGAATTGTTTCAGTCAAAACTGAGCTTTGAAGCATCGTGCAAGTTGCCTGGTGACTTCTGCAAAGTGCTGACCACCCCAAGTCTGAGGGAAGAGATACCTGTGTGGAGCTGAGCTCTATTAAGGGTTATAAAGCTGGGACAGGTCTGAATGATAGAAGGAGTTTTGGCAGGCTGTTAGCTTTCATCATCTGGGAAAATGGGAATGTTTATTAATAAGAACCTTTGACATGAAATGCATGATATGTGCCCCCTGTGCTAGGCCCATGATTAATAATATTAATTATGGAGAGTTCATTATAGTCTCATGGGGATGTGATATGTAATTCAGCCAGAATTTCACTGTAAATTAGCATTAATGTCCACTTTAAGTACAGTAGCTATCTATAGCAATGCAGAAGGAACTGCAGTCAGTATGTACAATAACATCACCTCCTTATTAAATGATGGTAGACTTTTACTTCAAAGAATTATAGACCTATTAGCATTTCTCCTACATTAAATCTTTTCTATGGTTGTCAGTGTAATATCTGTTGCAACCTACCTACTAGTGCTATTAAAACTTTCCTTGGTGGTGTTAGAAGAGTCCAGCTCCTTGCTGATTTGAAAAAGGAACCAGATAATTTTGAAATCCAGTTCGAAGTAGTCTTGATTGCAGTTTCATTAGCAATTAAAAGAGCATGTAACCTAATGGTTTTCCCACCCTGGTCCAGAGAAATTATGCACAGTGGGCAGCTCTTCAGTTGGTGTAAACCATCAGCGATGTAATGAAAGCAATGAACCTTCACTGATTTGCACTGAGAATCTTGCCTGCTCCAAATTGTTCGAACATATGCCTTCCTAAGGCTATGCTTTATTGTTAACTTGTTTAATAATGAAAAAAATAGTTCATATTACTTGGAATTCCTTTTCCCTTGCTTGCCTTCCAGGAATACCTTGTGAAACTACCACTGTCTGGCCTCAGTTTCTTCTGAACCACATGTGCCAATTCACTTACCTTCATACAAATAACCCTTATATATAAACATGGTTTCTTTTCATCCTTATGTAGCATCTCAGAAACCAGCAGATACTCAGAGCCACTGCCTTCCTGTGCTGGATCCTGGAAATGGCTGGGAAGACCATAGCTGTGGTGGCCCCAAATATGTATGCCTTTAAGCAGCTGGGGAAGCAGCTGGTGGCACTGTGGGAGGGAAGCATCATGCAGATGACAGAAATCAGCTGAAGGACAGAGTCTTCATTAAAAGACTGTATGTATGTTAAAATACATGGGTGGATAAATAGGGATCCGGAAAGAATAGGAGAGAAGGGTACAAAACCAGGTGGGTTTTTTTCTTTTGAAGGAAGTTGCAAGGTGGAGGAGTTATTATTCCCACTTATTTGTTTGGATTGCAGAGTTTTAGAAAAACAAGGCTGGAAGGGGCCTCGTGGGTCATTGTGTCCCGTCTTCTGAAGTCATGGGTGACCCTGCGTGAAATACCTTTTAGGAGAGTCCAAGGCTCACTTGCCTTATGTTCCAGTGCATACCAGGGGCCACAGAATTTTTCCTCTCTGAAATTTGTCACCTGTAGTGAAAGATGAAAAGTCACAGCTGTATGGTGCCAAGGAATAAAACATGAAGAAAAGAGCATCACCTGCAGCTTAGATCCTCAGAGTTTTCTGTTTGGAAATGTGTTCAGTTCTGTTGAGTTGCCTACCCAAATCAGAGCCAGCTCGAGAGAATTGTAAATCTGAGTCACTCTGCAAGCAACTGTGCTGGAGAGCGGGGTAAGAGCCTGCAGCCATTTGGCACCGGAGGATGTGGGTCGGTGAGATCCGGCACCTGTTGGGCTCTAAACACTTTTCTTAGAATCCACGCAGCTGACTGGCTCCTGGGGAAAAGGCAGCAGCTGCCAGGCAGCAGTGGTTAAATATAGGAAATGGAGAATGCCACATCCAACTGGAAAGGAAAAGAGGGAGATAGGAAAATTCTTCTTGGTCAAGAGAGCCCTGGGGTGATCAAGGATCAGAGGCTTTTATGCCCTCTGTTTTCTCTCTTGTCTGCAACTGCACCTACACTTGCACACTACATCAGCCTCAGATAATGCCCAACATTGTTTGGCACTGACTGTATTAATGAGTGTCATTTCTGAAATGTTTTGGAGGAGCATGTGAGGGCCCTGCCTCTCGCTGCAAGTCAAGTATAGTTGCTGAGATGTGTTGTCCTTAATTTGACTTGATTCTTAGTAGCACTTTTAATAGCAAAAATGCTGTGAAAAGCTTAAATGTGAAGCAATAGAGCTTTAGCACAGATGGAAGTTTGAAAAGGACGTTCAACCTTCTCTAATCTTCAACTGAGATCAGCAAGTAAAGCAAAAGGAAGGACACCCTGAAAGATAATATTTTTCATTGTGATAATCTGCAGTACTTTAATTTCACCCAGGCATTTACATGGCCCCTTTATTGAAGAGTCTGAGTGTTCTTTTTGATTGAGCTGAAGGACTGTTAAAAAGAAGCAGAAAAGCAAACCCCTTTGCTTAGCCACTTTTCAGGTGGTGTCAGACAACTTCACAGAAAGAGAACAATGTGAAGTTGAGGAGGCTCAGCTACAGATTGGAAGATTATCCTTATTCAGACAAACAAAACAAAAGGTAAGAAGAAAGAACAGAGAGGAAGAAAGATACTCCTGTTTTGTTTTATTCACATGTTGCACACATACTCCTCATAGAGGCTCACAGCACACAGGTATGGCACAGCCCCTGGCCCTGGCGTCCCTCTCTGTTCCATGAGGACATCAGGCCAGCACACACTCCTCTCTTCTCACACCTTCTCCTTCACACTGGGCTGCAGCAACTCAAGCTGGCTGAGCCTGTCGTGGTGATGATATCATGCAGCTAAATTAATTCCAAAGCTGGTCATGCTTGGAATCAGTTAGACAGGAAACAAAAAAGGAGGCTGAGAAAGGGAGAAAAATGGACCAGGTGTGAAACACCATGGAAGGAGAGGGAGTAGTGGGCATGGTCCTAAAGGTGCCTTAGGGTTTGGTTTAACACAGAGGGTCTGAGGTGACAAGAGCACCACGACTCTGCAGGGATCCCTTCTGTCTCTAGCTATCCATACAGGGTTTCACTGTCGGCCTCTTGGCCATTCAACCAAGACAGCATCCAGAGCTCAGGAGGAGTGTTCCTTTCCATTTCAAGGACAACACTTAGACAGACATAAAGATTCCGTGCCTTAATATACAACAACCATCTCACTTTACCTTTTCCTCATTCCCTGACTTGACCTTGCTGTGGAGCAAAACCCAGGCCCAGGAATGAGCAGTGCTGAGCAAGCATCACGTTCACCGTTCACAGCCTCGGCATCTGCTGCAAGTTTGGGCCAATAAATCACAAATGCTGGGAGGAAAGGACCACCTCCTACCGTGTGTCCTGACAGCAGTTCCCACAGTGGGCATCTGATCCTTGACTGAACCTCAAGGCACTGCCATATGCAAATAGTAGTAATCTCTGGTTTGTTGTTCCTCCAAAGGCGGATGCACCTGCATGTGTCTGTCTGTTTGGAAGCTTAAATAAACCCAGTTGAGGTTTGTTTGCTTTTGCAAGCTTGATTCATCAGCTTGATTTTTCAGAATGTGTAAAATACTTCCCAGTTGCTCAGAATGACTTTTTGCTTTCTTTCTTCCAAATTTGCCTTAGAGAAGGCTTTTTAAAATACATAGATTTTAATCTTTTTATATCTTAGATACTGACCTGCAGAATTGTAAAACATTTCACTTCTAACTCTGATATTTGGAGGGGTTTTTCCATTGTTTCTAGCATAATCATCTCAGAGACACCATGAACAACATAAAAAAGTTTTATTACAACTTTTTATGTTGAGCCAAGTATAAGGAAAGGAACGAGGACTTCAGTAAACCATGGTATTTTAGGAGCTTCTTTATGAAGCCACTCAGAAAAACTTCAATATAGTAATCCCTAACAGAGCCATCAGAATTGCAGCCTCTACCAACTTTTACACCTTGTCTGCAAGTTACCTTGTTTATTTTGTACAGCTGCTCTGTTATACTGTTGTTGCATTATTTTTGCTTACATACAAATAATTTACAGCTAACATTTATAACAGGAAAAAAGAAAGTAAAAGGTCACTGCACCAAGCAGTCTGTGAATTATGAGTGCCTCTCTGGTCCTGCAGCCAAAAATAGTGCTTTTCACTGAAGTCAGTGGGACTGTATTCTTCCTAAATTGCTGTACCTGATCAAAAGCATTTGCAGAGCCAGGACCCACACTGTTATGTGAGACTTCAACTACTTCAGCTACAGCAGGGAAAATTATGATTAGGTCCTTGAATCTGTTTCTAAGTGCTGGTCCTAGCTTTTCCACATACACTGTTAGCTCTTGAGTAGCTCACCAACTGGCCTCCATCTATCATCATTGGAGAAAGGCATTGATAGAGGGCTGACCATCTTCTCTGCTGATTGTACAGCAAATTTCAGCAGCTGGCTTGGGATAGAGGTATGTCATTTGGATGTTGAGTTACAAGCCTGGTACTTCTTGCAAGACTGTCTTGCAGATCTCAGTTTCCTCATCTTATCCATAGTTAAGGGGAAGAGGTGCTTTATGGTTATTTTAGATTTCAAGTTCTTCTTTCAAAATGCAAGGCTTGGGCTTCTGTGTTTCTATTAGAAGTTATTTCAACAGTTCAGAGTTCCTTTCCAACCTAAATTATTCTGCAGTTCTATGAGTCTAAATTTTTGAACACTTCCTTAAAATTAAAATTAGGTGGGGAAAAGCATAACTTTCAACTAGTCACAGAGCTACTTTAAATCTCTTCTTTGAAAATTTTCCTTTGACTGGTCTCTGAATTGTGCAGTTTGCCCTTCAGGACCCATATGCTCTCTCTCAGTATATCGGGTTTTTAGAGATAGGAAAAAATTGCTGGAAATATATTTTTCTTCAGTCTGCTGCCCAGAACACAAATTTAAGAGATACTGTCTTCCTGTGTGCAAGCCCATTAGACTTCCTGTATGTTCCCGTATGAGAAGCTGGAATGTTTGATGCTGAAGTCAGTACTACCTGGACATTTAGGGTTAATTAGGTCCCTCAGACCACATCTACACTAATAAATAAAGTATGTATGTGATGGGTCCCTGCTACAGACATCCAGCTGGCACAGCACAGCTTGCATCCTTCTTGTTAAAATCATGTACTCATCGAGAGAGGGTGCCTGTGTGTAAATAGTCTGTTGGGAATGATCCCTGTCCGGTTTGGAAAATGTTATTTGGCCTAGGCCAAAACCACATGAGTGGCAGAGACAACTGTGTTGTAGTGGAGAAAAGTGTTCCCTGGCAATCTTGGAATTTCTAGAACAGATGTACCCTCAGGGAGCCCATGCTTACCAACTCCTGTTCCAGGGTTCCAAGTAAAGGCACAGTCTTCCCTCTTCTCTGTGCATGCTGGTTTCATTCCTTTGGGTTTTGGTTCCTTTTTTTTTTTTTTTTGCTCTTACTCCATACTCACTCTTAAAATGGTTTAGGTTTTATTCTGTTGCAAATTTTGCTTATTACCCCCTATTTCATTGGATTTCTATGATGCTTTCCATCAAATCTTCCTAATTCATTAGGACTAGGAGTGACAGCATGCTGTTCCTTCAGCCCACATACGGACAGCATCAGATGGACAACATCCTCTGTAATACCATCTGCCAGTAGAGAAGCTGAACCTTTCACTTCCAATCCTGGCTCTTTGCCCAAATTAAATAATTGAGTGTAGAATGACCACCATGGTTTCAGTGAGTTAACCACTAGAGGGGGGAAGGGCAGAGTTAGCTTGTTTCACTTTTACAGACTTCATACTGTACAAAATTTCTTATATTTTACACAGCTAGTTTTTGTAGTCCTTCTCTTTTTTATAAACTAAAACCAGTTTTTATACAACCCTTACTTGTTGCATCCTTATTAGTGTGTTCGTTAATTTCACGAGTTTGTGGTGCGCTGTTGGGAACTAGGTGAACTACCATCTGACCTTCGTGATGCAGTCATCATCACTTTGTATAAGAAGAAAGGAATTAAATCAGACTGCTCAAATTACCGGGGTATTACTCTGCTCTCCATTGCTGGCAAAATCCTGGCAAGAATACTCTTGAACAGACTAATACCCACTATAGCAGAAGAAATCCTACCTGAAAGTCAGTGTGGTTTCAGAGCCAACAGGAGTACCACAGGCATGGTATTTGTTCTCAGACAACTGCAAGAGAAGTGTAGGGAACAGAACAAAGATCTTTATGTAACCTTTGTCGACCTCACCAAGGCTTTTGATACTGTGAGCAGAAAAGGTCTGTGGCAGATTTTGGAAAGTTTAGGTTGTCCCCCCAAGTTCCTTAAAATGATCATCTCACTCCATGAGGATCAACATGGCCAAGTCAGATATGGCAATGCACTTTCTGAGCCCTTTTTAATTAATAATGGTGTGAAACAAGGCTGCGTTCTCGCTCCTACCCTCGCTCTTCTTTAGCATGATGCTCCAAAGGACCACAGCAGACCTCGATGATCAACATTCGATATCATACTGATGGAAGTCTATTCAATCTAAGGCGACTGAAGGCCCACACCAAGACCTTAAACCATCTTGTCCGGGAGTTGCTTTATGCTGATGACGCCGCCCTTGTTGCCCACACAGAAGCAGCCCTGCAGCGTTTAACATCCTGCTTTGCAGATGCTGCTGAGCTCTTCGGGCTGAAAGTCAGCTTAAAGAAGACAGAGGTCCTCCATCAACCTGCACCTCAGGAAGTCCCCCATCATCCCCACATCACCATTGGCCAATCAGAGCTCAAATCAGTCCAGCAGTTTAATTACCTAGGTAGCCTCATCTCCTCAAATGGTAAGATTGATGGAGAGATAGACAACAGATTTGCAAAGGCATATAGTGCTTTTGGAAAACTCCACAAAAGAGTATGGCATAATAAACACTTGAAGAAAAGCACCAAGATCAGTGTTTACAAAGCCATAGTGTTGTCCACTCTCTTATACGGTTCCGAATCATGGGTCATCTACCGCCACCACCTGCGTCTCCTAGAACGCTTCCATCAACGCTGCCTCCGTACAATCCTAAACATCCACTGGTCAGATTTTGTGACCAATACATCTGTTCTAGAGCAAGCAGCAGTCACAAGCATTGAGGCCATGTTAATGAGAACACAGCTGCGATGGGCAGGGCACATCTCCAGGATGAAGGACCACCGCCTCCCTAAGAGCTTGCTTTATGATGAACTTGCCACTGGCTGCCGCAAGAGAGGAGCCCCGAAGAAAAGATACAAGGACTCCATGAAACAACATCTCAACCTTAGCCATATTGATCACCATAACTGCTCTACTCTGGCCTCCAATCGGGAGGCCTGGAGACACACCATCTATAACGCAACTGTCTCCTTTGAGAACACACGCAGGATCACTCTGAGGAGAAAAGGCAACACAGAAAAAAACATGTCTTGCAGACATACACCATCTAAGGAGTCTTTCTGTTGTGCTTTCTGCAATCAGATATGTCTGTCACGTATTGGCCTCATAAGCCACCAGCGTGCCTGCAACAAATGTGGATAGAGCCTTCCCAAATCTTCGTTCGCGAAGCCTAGCCATGAGTGTGTTCGTTATGGGCTGTTCATCACAGACACTGTCTCATGGCTTTGTTTTTATGAGGCATCTAGTAAACTGTCACAGTGTTTGCAGAACATATATTGCATTTGCACATGGTATGAAATAGTGGATTTTGGAGTTCATTTTAGTAGCCAGACCTCCAACTATTCCTCCTCCATAGCTTTAAGTGCAGAAGAAGCAGAAGGCAGTCAAACATTGCAATGGCATGTTATTTCATGTAAGGATTTTTTTTCCCTGCTTTCAAAACTAAAAAACTACTGCCAGCAGTGGGAATTGATCAAACCATAACATTTGTGTGTAACACCCTAATAGATGCTATAATGCCCTTAGCTTGGCTTACAACATGGTAGCTAGACAGGCATATTAGCCGCATCCTTTTACATGCAGACCTTACTGTTAAATCGTGTTTGGCTAATCTTCCCTTAGGGGAAATTGGATTTCAGCCCCTCTCCCACCTCAAACCCCAACTGTAAGATATAAAATTGGTTTTTTAGAAGTCTCTTTTTCTCTAAGGCACTTTAATTGGCATAAGGCAGTTGCTCCTATAGAGAGACTATCGATTAGCATTTTTATTTTGCTATACTTTAAAGTACACCACTTTCAAAAGCATTCATGAGCTACCAAGGCAATAAACCTCTCAGTAAAAGGCCAGAATTGGGACTGACTTGGCTTGCTTACTCCTACTGGTCTCGTTTGGTTTATTTCTTTATTTTTAAAACTGGCAAACGGCTGAAGCTGTTTTTCATCAGCCTTCTCACCATCTCTTCAGGGAAACCCAAGCTGGACATTGGAGTCAGTGTTAAGTGCACAGCAAGATTTGCCTCTGGGGTTGAAGGACCCAAAGTTCCAGATACCTTTGTCCAGAGCAGCATGTTCTTCAGTGCCTATGTCAGGAAAAAAGCAGGCACAGTCTGTGCTTTGTCTTCCCCTCCTTCCCCAGCTTTGCAGTTGCTGACAGTACCATGGCACCAACCCTGAGGAAGCGGGACAAAGTCATTAGATAAAAAATAGATTGGGGGGATTTTTCTACAAGAAAATATGCATGCGTCTTAACCTCTCATTTGATATTTCCAGCATACTTCATTAGAGTTCCTGAAATGTCTTTAATGCATTATTTTATCTCTGAAAAGATGTTAAAATGCTTCTTTTAGTCCTCAACACCTATTTTCAGCATGAGTACATTGGTGACCACTCTAAGGGCTTTGTTCCTTTAGGCTTTCTTTGTTCCCAGAAATTAAATAAGTTACAATTTTAAATGTGAAAGTCCCTGAAGTTAAGTCTGTCTCATGTCTGTGTCAAACTCAGTTTTCTCTTAGTTAATGGGTTACTGACAGCCTGAAGTCAGGAAGTTATATGCATTCTAGCTGCAGAGCATGTCCCAGATGCCTCGTTTTTTCAATTTATCTTTTGTCTTCTACTGCCTGTCGTATCCTAAAAGCAAAAATAACATTTGGCCTCTTTCTGCTTGCCAGCATCAGTGAAAATAAAATTTAAGTATGTAGATGGCAACGCTGTGTGTTTGGAAACAAGTTTATTCATTAAAGCAAATGCTCAAGTTGCCAGAGTTTTGTAGCAGTAGAGTACATAAGTACTCAAGAGCAGAAAATGTTGAGTGAAAACAATTTGGTGATCCCAGTCCAATCTTGTTACGTTACTTATCATCAAAATCCAGGTCTTGGAGGCAAAATAATTTTGACCTAAGACAAAGCAATTGTGTATTTACTCTGTGATTTCTTTTATAGAAACTGTTGTGGGAGTGCATTGCTTTGCCTGGATCTTGTGCTTATTGGTACTTTGCATCCATCTATGCCACTGAGACAGATTTAATTTTAGAGTGTTTCAGAAGCGCCTTTTCACCAATCAGACATTAGCTGTACGAAATCACCATGAACTGCTTTGCTTTCTCAGCATGGCTCAGCTTTATCCTCAGTCAATAGACATCTTATCAATCCTTGTTCAAAGACATTCTCTTGCTTCCCCTGGGCTAGTGCTGGTGATAGATAAAAAGTCTGCAAGCTTGAGTTGTGATTTGTTAGTCCCAAGTTATTTGAGGCAAATGGATAATAAACAAATTTTGAAAGTCCACCCAGTTCATTAAAATTTGAAGCAGTCATTTGAAAGTGCGGTGGGGTTTCAGAGGGCTCTCAGCTTCACAGCATGGCCCATGATGATGCATGTGCAAACCAAAATTTAATATAAAGTATACTTCTTTCATCTTCACAAAGAGGTTTTATCATACAGCCTTAAAGACCTTTAGATCTTTCTACATCTGAAAGGAAGATCCAACATATCTTGGAATTTCTCAGTATAGATTCAGAACCCCTTTAGCGACTATTCCTTTGAATATCTGGGTTAACTCTCATTTTTGTTTTCTATTAAAGTTTCTTCTTTTATTACCTTTATACTTACAAAGGTCATTAGAGGATTATCCCTAAACTTTAGAATATGAGCAGTTTCTAACAGCTCCTGCTATTTCTCTTCCTATGGTTAACTTGACTTTTCACTTGAACCAAAAAAATAATTCTTATCATTGCTTTATCTTAATTCTAAAAATTTCCCTGAAGAACATCTTCAGTTTTCTTTAGTATCAGTGTGACAGTCTTCCACCTCAGATCAGACAAATGAAAGGTTTAATAAGAACAATTTTTCCTTGTTAAAATTAAGAACATTCTACAGCTGTGGGTCAAGACTGCTGTTTTAGAAGTAATCGTAATCTGTGTGTGTGTGCCAAACCAGATTTCTTTCCCCATCCACTAAGCTTTCAGGACAGCCGTTAGTCTCAAATAAACAGCCATTTCCAACAGGGAAAATTACAAAGAATTTCAGAGAAGGCTGGGCCATCTGAGGATGCTTCAATACAAAAAGGCAAATGTGAAAGCATCTAAAACAGAGGGAGCTTTAATCTCGTGGGCCAACATGCAAAGAAGTTGAGAAAAATGAATGTGTATCAGCAGTGATGTTAATGTTTATTATTGGAATGCAATGACTGGAAAAGTACAGGTAAATGCTGAAATATGATGCATCTGCCATCTGGTTTAGTCCATCAGAAATCCAGATACACTGTCATGGAGAAACTGTTCTGCTGCTGTCTTACTTGCCATTACTGTGAATGAAAAGCTTCTATAGGCAAATTAGTCAGATGTTACCTGTCCTGGATGCCTGTTGTAGGGCCTGGGATCATAAAATTCCCCAGCCTGATCAAGATTCCCAGAACACTGCAGCAGAGGAGTGCCAGAATATTTCCTGAGCTAATTTGAAAGATTCTGACTGTGGATTTTGCCTTGTCCTCCTCCTGTTCCTCCTCCTCCTCCTTCTCCTATTCCTCTTCCTTCTCCTCCTTCCCTACCAACTTTTTTACTTTGTTAGAACCCACCCACTACAAAGAGATTTGGAAGGGATAGTTCTCAGATTACAGTTTCCATGTTGTTGTTCATCAAACGTTGCAATAAAAGTCTCCAGAAATAGACTAATGGGGACCAAATTCTGGAGGGCCCCAGTCTGTCAGGATACCAGAGGCTCAGGAATGCCAGTGGGATATAAGCAGATCACAAAGAAGTTATAGGAATTCATTGTATAACATTGGAAATTCAGCTGAGTGAATAAATATACTGTCTTTCTGCCAAAGTATTTATGGTTTTGGAAACTAAGGAAGTGTTTTAATGAAAAAATTACATTATAAGGCATAGAGCTATTATAGTCCTCCCTAACGGTGCAGGTGATCTCATTTATGATTATGAGAGGTGGAGAGAAAATCTACAGACACAAAGGTTTTATTTTTGTTTAGCTGAAGGAAGCAAGGCATGTATGGATATGTCTCAGAAACAGATGTGCACAAAAATTTATGCATGATTTACAGGAATTATTTGTGTAAACTTGATAGTAATGCATGTAGCACATGACTAAAGACCTAAGGGGTAGCTTGCATCTGCAAAATTATCCACTGATTCTTTGGACACAGTTTTCACACTATGATGTGACCAGATTAACTCCCACCACTGTGGAATTGATATCCTTAGAGAAAACTGTAGGGTTTTACTATTCTCTGATTCTCTCATCTCTTTAAACAAACATTCTATTTCATCAACCTGTGTTACATGTAAAAAAGTTAAAGAAGAGT
Source organism: Corapipo altera (assembly GCF_003945725.1). Lineage (NCBI taxonomy): Eukaryota > Metazoa > Chordata > Aves > Passeriformes > Pipridae > Corapipo > Corapipo altera. Next base: position 16,245,513 of record NW_020884883.1, read on the forward strand.
TAAAATAGCTAAATTGAAACAGTGCTCTCAGCTGTCTGCCTTGCCATCATGTGTTGTATAGTAGTTAGATCTGATTTTTAGAAAAAAAGTAGAAGAAATTCTTCAGGAGGCACTTGCAGGACCTCTCCTAGACTTATATAGCTTATTGCTTTCATTTGAAATCTCCTTCTATTAATATTTAATAATTTCAGAGTAGAAAGAAATCCGTATGGCAGAAGGATGAGAATAACAGGATTTTCTCTTTGTTTACTTTTTATGCAGGGTAGCTGGAAAGGTAAGTAGTGTTTCTCTGGGAGTAGGGAGGATTTGATTGATTTTTTTATAAAGGTTTTCTATGTTATTGCCATTTCAGCATGTTCACTTTCATCCAAAATCAGTTCATCTTGTATTGAGAACTGAAAGAGATTTCTAGGACTTTTATAAGGTCTGAAGTTTAAATGATCAGAGTATTTTGATATCAGTGAGTCTCACTATTGTTCCACTATTTTTTAATTTGATTAGTCCACATAAGCTAAAGTTTGCAAGGAGTTCCTGTTCTCAGAGACTGTCATTTTTCCCCTGATTTCGTTAAATACCTGATGAACAGAGAAGAGAGGATTCTACATTGCCTCATATGTTCCACTGAGGAAATGTGGAATATCTCAGGTGCATTAGGAAAGCCTCACTTCTATCAGAGTCTTCCTGAAAACTGGAAAATGCAACCACAAGTCTCTGTCTTTAGAAAACCATCGTTGCATGCTCACAGACCGACTTTTTTTTCCTAAGCTGATTGTTTGCTGGTCAAATATTGCTCCCCCTACATTACACTGATATATTGACTGAGGCATTTGGCTTTTTGACTAATAAGCATAAAATATAAGTAATTGCAAGGGTACCAAGAAATCTTAGTTAAGAAAGATCAGTGAAGATACTTGAAGTTAAGTATCTGCAGAGGACATATTTTACCACTGTATAGGCCATCAGACTTTTAGGTGGAACACAGAGCTGACACTGTGCAGCACACTTGCTGGCTGGAACATGTCCCTTCCCACTCAATCCCCCACTCTTTAGACAAGGAGGCCGAGACACAAAGCTGTGGTGACTTGCTAAGGTTCACAGGGCTAATCTGTCACACAGCTTTGAATCACAGCACTTGGTCTCAGCAATCTGCTCCTCTCTTCCGAAATGAGAGTAACACATGTTCACACACATACTCATTTAGATCTCAGTCCCTAACACTGATTTACCAACAGGGTTTCAACTTCTCCCAATATTCCCACACATGCTCCATATTTTCCTCCATGTAAGACACAGTAAGTGCCATCACAGTCCTGCAACAACCCCTGAATAGCTCTGCAGACATTCAACTTGACATGTGGGAGTTCTGCAGGGAATATATGTTTGTGGAGGATTAGGGACTTGGAGTAGGTGGCACTTCATGATTTTACTGGCCGAACGATTCAAACTGCCTTTGCAAATTACCCATCAGGATCCTACTGCATTTTTCTGGAGGCTGCATTAGTTTGAGTAATCTTGAATGTGGAATGAGTTCTTGTTATTCTGACTCCAAAATTGTTTTCTCTGGGGTTGGATACCACAGTTTCTGCTAGTCTGTGATGCTAGCGTATTATGTTGTTACCATGTGATTATATTCTTATTCTAAAATGACAATAAATAAAAAATCTTCAATGTAGAGAATGAGGACAAGTTGGGCAAGGATGCCTGCTAAATTACTTTCCATTCCTGTGGTGGTTTCTCCGCGATTGGATTAAAAGAGGTTGTCAGTGTATGCTCATCCTGTCCCCTGGCTAGGTATAAATAAAGGCTTGGCAGGTTCTGGTACAGCATCTTGTTTAACCTCTACAAGTACCAATATTTACTCAGAAATTTAAAACAATGCATTCAGCCTTCTCTTACTGGAGGGCAGCAGGAGTACAAAGTGGCCAGTCATGTCCATGGCATGTCAGCTCTCCCCATGGGCTTTCCCTTTCATTATCTCTTGCTGTCTCCTTTTGTTTAATGTAAGAACTGAATTATGAACTGCTCAGGAATTCCAGACCCATTACTGCAGTTTGCTTTGCAGAGAGCTCTCTTTTAGGTATTCAGTGATCGCTTTCTCTTACCCCCCAGACTGGAGCTAGAAACGAGACATTTGTCATTCTGTATTTTCCAGCAGTTGGGCATTGTGACAGCCACACTCACAAATTTATGGAGTTGCGTCCATGCTTTTGTTATGCTAACCCTTTCCTCTGGTTCCTCTAACTTTTGCTGTTACTGTTGTCAAGAGTGCAAAGGATTTAATTATACGTATGGGTAAAACCTGGAAATTCTGCATATTAAAAACAAAATTCACTTATTAAATTTAAAATAAGAATGATATTGCGCTGTATTTCCCCCACATTTTCTCATTTCAAAAAGGCATCAAAATACTTACAAGACTGTGTGGATGGTGTAGTTTTCTAAAAAATGAATTTTTACTGTAAGAAAAAAAATTCTTCACCTCTGAAATGGTCTTTATCAGGCAACCTGGAAAGAAAATACACAACTCAAGAAAGCCACTGAGTATGCAGCAGTAATAAAAAAAAAAAAAAAAAAAAAAAAAAAAAAAGAGAGATTATAGTACCTCTGCATGGTCTAGATATTGAAGCAGATCCTTCTTCCCATTCCTTTGTTCCCTGAATCCCTATAGAGCTTTGCCTCCTCCTTTCACTCTGACACTTCTGCAAACCCTTTAAGCTGCTACTGGTTTCTCCGAACCTCAGTCTGTCTCATTGCTGCCCTCCAGCCCTGGCACTGCAATTCACTCTACTTGCTTTCATTTTCTTTTACCCTGACCATTCTCTGTCCTCCTGTCCCCAGAGAGACTTAGGCATTAGCACACCAATACACCAGAGTCATGCTCTGGACTGGATTAGCAGTTCTGAGCTGGGTTTCAAGAACAGGGATCACAGGAGGCAGCTGGCACAGCAAGACATCACACACAGGACAGGTAATAGGAAAGAACAAAAAAGTGGTACATCTAAAATCTCACCTCTTTTGAAGACTTGGGTCCCTTTTGGGAACTTGGATTCACACCCTCAAACTCCATCATTTAGACCTTTAATTCATGTATGACCAAGTAGAGCGGAGGTGGCAAGGAAGAATGGTCTACTGGGTAGACACCTTGCCTGATAAACAGAAACCCAGACTCAGTCCTCTCCTCTATGTTAGAGACTCAGGCTGCTCTCCCACCTCTCCCACGTACTCAGGCAACATCAGTAGCCTCAGGGTGGACACTGTCTGCTGACACTAGACTCCTCTTTGGGGCAGTGATGGAACTAGAAGATGAAGTAGGGAGAGCCATTATGGTCCACTAAATCATCTGTGAGGGTCAGAGAGAGCCCACTTTGGAGCTGTTGGACAGTAAATGCCTGTTTTGTAGAAAACAGATGTTACAAGGAAGCTGCACCCCCAGGACATCCCTCATGGCAGAAACAAATGGGAAAGTTGCACAACCGACAGCAAAAGAGAAAAGCACAGGGCTTAGTTTAACTGCAGATCACAAGGGGTCTCCCGATGCAGTGAGACAAGAAGGCAGGAAATCTGAAGATGTGGGACAGTGTATGGCTGCTGTCCAGCCTTTCCACTGGCTCTCCAGGAAGCAGACTTAGGTATGCACCTAAGCATCCTCATTCTGCTGGTTACCCTTAACGGTTGTGACTGTGGTGTTATTTCCCTTTTTAACCTCACTGACAATCCGACCCCTCGGGGCATGCTATGCTGTGTGCTGGATGTGTGTCCAGCTAAGTCCCCCTGTCATTAATCAGGCTGGCAGGACAGTCTGCAAGGAGTCTGGGTATCACTATCCTGTTCTTTAATCTGAACTTCTTGGTGATATTCTCAGTATGTGTGCAAAAAATGATTTGACGGAAAGGCTAAGGCTATCATTCCCTGAAGATGAAACAGGCTCCTAGGCAACTGGCTGAGATTCCGTCAAAACTGACAATTTTAAGGTTGCCAAGATTTACTTTATTTTATATATATAGTGTAATTAATGTAACGTGAGATACATGTATATAATTAATAGTGTTAGGGTGTCTGCAGTCTTGTGTAAGTTAATAAATAAGCCAAATTAATAAAAAAACAAACATATGGGGCCATTCTTGAAGAGAAATGTGAAGGAGAACAAGGAGGGGGCTGCAGCTTTCACTGCACACAGTTGAAAGAAGCAGATTTTTTGAGTTCCCTGAAAAATGTTTGGTCATAGAGTTGAGTTAAGAAATTCGTAATGATCTGTGATGTACTGCGAGATTTGTGTTCCACAGGTCTAAAGAGACCCTTCTCTTATGTGTGGGTATCACAGGTATAGATGAAATTAGGGGAAGCATCTCTGATAAAGATTTTGGAGGTAGAAAACTGGCACACTGGAGGTTGCCTCAAGCGTTACCTTCTGGAACATATTGGCTGAAAATGAGATCAAAATGTCACGTCTCTGTGTGATGGGGTTGTACTTGGGCTGATTTCAGGTCTCAGCTGTTAAAATGGGTCTGGTAGAAAGCTTGTTGAACAACTGCAGGCAGTCAAAGAACAACTATAAATCAATTGTGAAATACAGCCTGATCTGCATACTTTCTGTTAAAAAGTCATAGTTTAAACTTTTTAAGGCTCAAAATCTGTTAATAATATATAATACACAACCTAGATATATAAATTAGTAAATCCACAATATCACTGCCTTTATTCCACAGAGTAACAGTCTTGCCCTGACTGCTTCCAAGCCCTGTTTCTAAATCAAAGGTATGAAGTATCTGTCCAACTTTCTTGCTGGAAGACATTAACTTGGGATTCTGTTGATGCTACTGAAGAAATTACCCTGCTCATACTGGCAAAGTGAAGGGGAAGAAAGTTTTACAGATGCTGCTAGACCCCTACATATATCTGTGTGTTATCTCACACTAAGACTGAATTAGGGGAGAATCAAAGGGAATTTGATTCGGTCATAGGAAGCTGTGCAAAATTAAAGTTCAGAAAGGATGTCTGCTTCACAGCCATGAGCAAAGGTCCTCCAGCTAGACCTTCCTGCCTAAAGAAAATATGTTCAATTCCACTGCCTTTAAACCAAAATAAACAAAAGGAACAAGTAAGCAAAAATATATTTAAAACCAAGGGGAGAGATTTATATGGGAGGTGGTGTGTGGAAGGAGACCACAAGGTTGCAAAAGATCTTTGCTAAGGGTATCAAGAGGATAAAAACCAGATATATCCTCTTAAATCTGCAGTGAGTCACCGCAGGTCATGTTTTATGGGAGTTTCGTTGCAAGTTTCATGTGTACCTTGGAGAATAAAACCATATGCATCTGATTAGATTACTTAGTACTGGGAGTGTAGGGTAAAAGCATAAATTGAATGCAATTATTTTTAAAGGAAATTATATTCCTGCTGCTTTCTGCTTGTCTGCTGTCCTCTATCTTTTTCTTTTTTATTGTCTCTTTTATCTTTGGTTCTGAGGTGGTTTTCACACCGTATCTACCTTGCAATCCCCTAGTTTGTATGAAGGCAATTCACAGCTCAGTGCATTGCCTGTCTTCCCTGATTGTTTACAACTGGTTTATTAGCCAGACTTTGTCCTGGACTATCTGTGCTTGATCGGGAGGGAGTAGGAGAGCAGAGTTGTTCATTTTGCATTAAGCATGTGTGCTGATGTGGAAATATCCACCCATGCACCTCAGCAGAGATATCTGTGTTAAAATGAAACCAACTTTTATAGAAAAAAAATTAATTTATTACCAATGGAAGGTTATTACTTGGACCATATAACCCAGTGTAAGTATATGATATTGCCTCCACCTAAGAGTCCTGTATTCCTGATTAAAAAGTGCCAGAGGGGAGCATATGCCTTGCAACCACTTATCTGCCCCGTTTTCAATTTCACCTGCTACAATATTCCATTTGAACTCTTTCTTAGAATTTTCCAGCTGAAGTGAAATATTTGACTTTCGCATTGGGCTGCAATTTTGGGGTGAGAGGGCAGGGGCTTGAGAAATTTCTTCCTTTTCCCTGCTGCCTTCCTGTTCCTTCCCCTAGAAATATGTTACCGTAAGTGCCTTTGGCAAAATAGTGATTAACTGTAATGAAGATCTGTCTGAGAGAGATTACTGCCTTTATGAGGTGGCATTTTTCAATGTTACTGTGCCTGCACCTTCCAGACAGTTTGCTTTCTCTGTCCATGATTATATTTACTTTGTTCTATAGTTTTAAATACCTAGGCTAGGCCAGGCTGATTTATTAATGCTATTGAAGTAGACACAACATGTAATGTATTGAACCACATGTTCCATGGTTATATATTATCATCTTTGGCCTCTACAATAATGGACTCATGTATAACTATCCACTTGCTCCCCAGATTCCCAAGAAGAGAGTTATACTTTGCAGCAAGATTGAAAAACTCTTGAGAGATGTATCTAGTCTAACGATTTTTAGATCTCCCCTGGGCTCCAGACATGTTTTCTGGGGTGCGATTCATCTCACCTTACTTCAGGCAGTCTACAGGGTAGATGTTGACATTTGAGGTGTTTGTCATGGGCTCTTTTTCCTGACAGAAGATCTAGACAAGCGTATTAAGGGAGTCTGTGGCCATTAGTCTGATCCTCAAAATGTGAACTGTGCATGTGACTCCTTTGGCTCTGTTGACTACATTCTCCACTGCCCAGCTATAGGCATCAACACCAAGTCAGATGGATCACAGCCCTTATGTCCTACTAAAGTCTTGGTGGTTTACTGTCTTACCATCAGCTCAGGATGCTTTTACTCAAAAACAGTGATTTACCACCTCCTTTATTCAGCTGCTGTGAGCAACAATATCATCTCACCCGCCCTTTCCAGCTATCATGTTCAACGTGTATGTCTCTTTATTCGCAGTCAGGTTGAATGCACAACTGCTTTTCTGTTGAATGCTGCTTTTCTGCCTTTCCATGATCGAGGTCACTCTCACAACCTGAGCTCTTTTCCTGTCTCTCTTCATCTCATATCTCAGCCATTAGAGCTTTGTATTGTTTGACTTCGACATGACCAGGCTTGTTCCTTTCAGAGCTTTCAAGAAGGCTACTGGAAGGACTGTAGACTTGTCTTCAGGTTGCCCAACTTCATTAATCTCTCTATTGCCCTGACTTATTCCACTTCATCAAATATGTTGCCTGAATTCACATTAAAGATCCTTGAAAGTCTGTCTATGCCTTCCCTGTGTACCAATTTGTAGTCACTGCTGTTGACTGCTGAAGAAACTGCTCTGCTCAGACGTCATACCGAAGACACCATCTCTTTCCTTTTCAACCCAGCACTATCTTTTCCCATGCTGCTTCTTGCACCCAGAACGTAGGCCTAAAACACTTCTAAGAGCAGCACATTGTTCTCCTTCCAATTCATGTAGAAAGCTTTCCTTTTTCATGTTCAACAGGGGCTCACAGGCAGCTCTAGGAAATCAGTACTTAGACACAAGCTGGATCGCAACAGGGACACCTCCGTGTCCGTGGTTAACACACACTTCGGTACCTTTGGGCTGCCTGTCCCCTTGGAAGAGTGTCATCACCATGATTTCTCCCCTAGAGCCAGGCAGCGTTTTGGCCATATGCAATAGTCCTTATCGACATTTCCATTTTGACTGAAGCTCTGTATGACTCCTATTACAAGGTCGGTGTTCATGTTTCCTGTTGCTTGAACAAACTTTATTCCGACTTGCATTGCCCTTCCCAGCGCTCACTCATTCATTTTCTGAAGCGACACTCCCCTCCACCACACACTCACACCCACATATGCTGCAAAAATAAGGAGAAATAATTTACTTTTTCTTTTAAAATGTGGCTACACGCAGGACTGACCACTTCTTCACCTTTTGAGAGTATCACTTTGTTAACATCATTTTCAATAGAAGTCTTTATCTGTGCTTTTACAGGTCTAGCCTTTTGAACCCACGGCAATACATTCTTGGACTTTATGATTTTAACTGGATCCATTATTATCTAAATACTTGGGAAAGCAGGCAGGGGAGGGAAGAGAGAATGACAAGTGACTTCTTAAGGTGCTGTTCTCAGTAGCTCTTTACAATATACATTAGGAACAGCAGGGAGAACAGCTTTCATGGTAGATCTGAGCCTGTTAAAAAAGAAGTTGCGGTGCATAGTCTCCAAAAAAAAAGGGAGGGTTGGTTCATATCTGTCACCATCAGTTTTGGCATTTCATATTTGTGTAGGGTGATCCTGTTGTGCACAGTCTAGACAGAGTGGTGTCAGCTTTGCCCCTGCTGCTTTACAGTCATGCTGGCTATAGTTTGCTCATGAACAAAATCTCTTTAGGTGTTTTGAGATGCACAAGGCTTAAGATCTTTAAATGCTGCTCTCTAGAGTGTATGTTCCTATTAATGGGCCCATAAAGATCCCCTTATTTATTATTGTTTAATTATATGCAACCTGTTGCTTCAAAATTGCTGTGCATAATTGCTGTTTATTTCTGAGTTGGCTTCTGTGTACGTGTATTTAAAACATTTTGGGTTTAGTGAATTCTGTGTTACTGATTGTTCAAAGTTACTTTATTTTCCATTGTCTTTTCTCTAAATGTTCTTTTGATATTTATAGTGTTAGTGATGATATTATTACATTGCTGTTAGCTATTGAATGAATGATTGCTGTTGTATTCTGAATGTGCTGATGCTGAAAATCTGTGATATAAATAAACTTCCTCTGGTAACATCATTATAATAGCACAAGCAGCAGAAATTTATGGAAAGAACAGATTAAATGCTTAGACTTAAATTCTTCAGTGTGCAACTCTGCTTAAACTGCTGTGTCTGAATTTTGGGTTGCTGAATCAGGTGGAAAAAATCAAACTGACACATCGCTTGTCTGTGCATTTTTACTATGATATATTATGTTACTAAAAGAAAAAGCTCAAAAGCTACCATTGATAATCCTGGCTAAAACTTGGGACATAAATTATTAAGATCTGTAGTTTCTTTTCAAAGTGGCCTGGGACTTAATGCGTATATCACAGCAAAGAAATGTAACATCAATATGTACTTACACATTATAACAGGAGACATTTTTATGTATGTAATAAAGCATTCACTATGTAACTGTTTATCTAAGCAACAGATAGGAAGGTTGAGAAATTCACACAGTTAATGATATTTATTTAGCTAATTAGCAGCTAATCTCATTAATCATAAAATGCATGAACATTTAAAAAGTAATTTATTATTGAATATGAAATCTATTTTCAAACTTGCTTTCCAAACTATATTTTGTTTATTTATATTCATAAACCTCCCAAGACACCCAGTCTCAGTATTTCACATACTCGTCCTGTAAATTGAAAATGCAGGATGCAAAGTATTGCATCAGGAATTTACGAGAGATACACACACCTCCACTAACCATCTCCAATTACGCTGTGTAATCACTCCTAGGCTTGGGAAATGAGACTCCCAAAGTCAGGGGTGCTTATCTCTGGATTGCTGTAGTCACCTACACCTTGCATGGAGCTTCAGGATTTCCCAGAAATGAGTTGCGAGGCAATATTATAATTAGGCAATAAGATTAGTGTGCTGGTCCCCAATCTGTGCTGCCCCTTGGCAGCAATACTGAGCAAGTAGCGTTGTACAGTGGGATCATAATTTGGTCTCTCTGTCAACCTTAAGTGTTAACTCCTGAATTCCCTGTGGCTAGGAGCAATGCTGTCCGCTAACAACCTGTTGGGAATTAGTGAAAAAGCTGAAGACGTCACCAACATCTGTGTTTCTAATTCAGTAGGTTTGTTCTCTTCCTTTAGATAACTTTTTTATTCCAAGTTTAATAGTGCCCAGTGAGACTCACTAATAAATGAATGAGTGTTCATTTCCTGCACAGGTTTTGTCAAATTTGCCCTATTATCTCTCAGGTTCAGACTAAAAGTAATAGAGTGACAAGGCTCATTTTTGAAAATTGAGGAGAGGGATATGTGTCTCTCTGGGGAAAGAGCAGGAAGACGTGAATAAAGGCAAAATTAGAGTATGAAATTGAAAAATAAAATAAAGTAACATTTTACCTATATTTTTCAAATGTTTATTTGTAACCACATTTAAATTAATCGAAGGAAATGACTGAACTCAGTAGGTATGCAAGAGATGAAATTATAATCATTCACAGAAAGCACTACAGCAGCACATTAGCAGTGCTGTGAGATGGCTGTGTGGGAGGCATTTTCATATCAAATCCTTTTTTTTTAGTTATTTATAATTGTTTCAGGAAAAAACTAGATCCCTTCAGGGCTTTGAACTGGAAGAGTGGGTGCTTGCTTTCTTTATGGTGATGCATTTTAAAATGGGCTATGTTCTCTATGGCCATTTTAGAGTTATCATACTGTAGCACAAGTGGTTTACCACCAACTGAATTTTTTCCAAATTATGTTTGTCTGATTTGGTGTTCATTTTCAATGAGCTGAGTGCTAGTTTATTACAGAAAGGAAAGCTTTTGGTCAGTAACTTAACTCCAAACTGACTTGGACCTTAATCCTGCAATGATATATGCACATATTTAATGTGTCCATAGAACAGCCAGTGGGCATGGATTCTGTGCTTTATGGAACTGCCTTCCTTTGGAAATGGGAAAGATCTGCTGATGACAATAACTTGAAATACTCGCTTAAAAGTGGGCTGCAAAGCACACAATTAAACACATGTTTGAGTCTCATCATACTGCACGACTGTTTCCAAATATTCAGAAATTACCTGGGTTTAAATCTCATATAAATGCGGTAAGAGATGAAGAAATTCAGTGTAAAAATAATGAAACTGTGTATTTGTATGCACATGTACGATTTAGTATTGGATCATTTCACTCAAATTCTGAACATAAGTTGCATTTCTCTTTTACATATAAAAAAGGAAACTGCAGTTAAGCTATATTATGATCTAAGTTTATACTAATATATTGCAATCTGTGTGCTCAAAATGGTCATTTTAGCTTGCAAGTATTTGTACATTTAAAATTATGCATAAGATCATATAGATAAGGCCAATAAAATTGTAAAGTTTTGTAGTACAATTGGATTATAAGAATTACGAGTATTTTAAAAGTATATGTGCCTTTGTAACTAATCTGGGTACCTAGTTTAATAGAGAATAGCATCCTTTTCTGGATTTTTGTGGTGGGGGAGTGGGAAGAGAAACGGGAAAGGTTTTGTTCCCTCCTATAGAACACTGCAAAGAGATTTTAAAGGAGGAATTTTAAATTATATAGCAAGGTTATAATTTTCTGTGAATCCATATGGAACTCAGCACAAAGTCCTGATGACTTATTTTCATGTAAATTCTTCATCTTGATGTAATTCATATGGCATCAGCACTGATAAGTAATCAGACCTTTCTGATAAAACCTGAAGCACAGAAGAAGAAATGAATGCTGTGCAGTTAACTCTTAACTGTAAAGCCATAGTATAGCCTTGGTTTCAACTGTATCATCCATAAAATATACACAAAACATGTAAACCAGAGTGACTGCAGTACATGTGAGCCTGACAGCAGCTCATGTAGCTGTACAGCACAGGATTGCTGCTGTGGGACATGACCCACTGGAGCCATCTGAGACTGACTTTAAGCTTGCTAAGCTCCTGCCTGGCATACTGACCTCGGTCATGGGGCAGCAGTGTATTAATATATAACTAAAGTTATGCAAATGAGTATGGGCACATTGCTAACTCAGACTTGAGTATTCTTTGTTCAGATCCCAAGTGAATTTTGTTTGTATGTGTATCAGTGTTCTCTGCTAGCCAGGGACAAAGACATGTTAATACTTATTCAGTCTTTTGTAATATCCTTTGCAATCTTCAAATTAAGGTTCCGTGTAGGTATATTGTAGTGTTGTCGGTTGCTCGTGTTATTAATCCTGAAATAATAAAATGTGTATTAGATAGAATCAGGGTAGCTCAACTGTATATTGCAGGCTATAAGCTTTCATTAACATCTACAAGAAATTTTTTGTTAACTCAGTGTGTGTAGAGACAAGAAGGGAGAGGAGCTGGAGGGAGTGTGATTTAGGTTTGATAAAGAGAGGATAAAACAGGAGTAGGATTTGGATTCTGGACTGCTCAGGCTACTCTTCAGCTTTGTCCATCACTTGTCTTCTGGCAATATATTGTGCTACTTGCTCGAGCATAATTATGGTCCTTTATAATGGTCTTTTAAATATGTGTTTCATGGGCCAGGTAGGTTAATGTGCAATAGCTTTTTATTTTGACTATGTTTTTGCATTGCTCTCAGGAAATAGGTGAATGCAGTGCTACAGAATGCAGCAGCTTCAGGGATTTTTTCTACTATGATTAAGAAATAGTTCATCTATAACCAGAACAGATCTCAGTCACCAGGAGACTGCAGTGACCAAAAGAGGTATTTAATCACCTGGCTAGGATCTGATCAGGAAAGAAGAGCCATTGTTGTTATGGCTGCAATCTGACTGCTGAGGAAAAGCAGCCAGAAGTGAATGACTTCAATCCATCTGCTCCCTCCTTTCTCCATTTTTTTAAATATTTCTTTTGTGCCACTTTAATTATGATCAACAGAGGCACTTGATAGAAGCTCTTTGTTCTGACAGGTGTGGTGGGTCCTGTGATTTCAGCAGTCCTCTGTCTGGGAATGGTGGAGGTGCAGTACAGAAACAAGAGTAAGATGATAATCTCAGGAGGTGGTTCCCCACACCTTGATGTCACACACACTTGGAAGGACAGGCATGTGTTTATTTCCCAAACGTTTTTGGCTGGAGTGGTGAAAGCCCATTACACACATTGATATGCAGTGCTTGGTGCTTTCATGTTCCTCAAAGGCATCTGATGCTGCTGAAGCATCATGACAACTTGGCTGTCTTTGGGATCAGAAGGTTCAGCATCTCTTGGGCCTGCTGCATCTGCTGGTTCATTTGGCAAGAGAAGCAGTGGTTCATAGTAATGTCTTCCACCTCCCAAGTTAAGCAGAAGAATATATTAATTGTAGTTATGTGTTGTCATCTGTACACTCGGGAAACAATTAGGGAAAACCTTCCTAATTTTCAGTGCAAGCTGAGCCTCGGGTGTTCAGTAATAAACTAGCTAACTGTGACTTCGGCATTTGGATGTATTTGAACCTTACGTGACAGTTGAGCTAAAAATGAAGCAATTCTTTCTCTCATTCCTTAATTCTGATCTTAACACTGTATTTGCAGTTTTCTGAATTTCAGGTTTCTGAAGTTTCCCCAAAGTAGCATTGTTATGTGGCTTAATAGAGGCTTTTGTGTGGGATTATATATGTCTGAGAAAAGGAATCAGTGGATTCTCATACATGAATAGTGCTGCATTTCTTTAGCAACATTTCTCCTTGATCTACACATTTCATTTTTTCTCACCAGATTACAAAGAGAAATAGAGTCAATAAAGTTATGGGCAGTGCTACACAAGGAAACAGCATGTTGTAGAGATGGAAAGTGGAAACTCTGTGTGTGTTTGGGCCATGTCCCTTTGGTTTGGCCCAGGGGAGGGTGCAGGGATTGTGCCAGACCGTGGCTCGGTGCAGAGCAGCACATGAATGCCCTAGAGTGTGCAGTTAAGATGAGCACTGCCAGTTTAAGCAATCAATCAAACCAGCCTGCCTTCCTCATCAGTTAATTCAATGAATGAGATTCATAATGTACCATGAAATGAGAAGCTTTTCTGTGGAGGTTTAAAACCAGAAATGTGACTGCTTAGATAAATGCTATACAATTGCCTTCAGTTCCCAATCACATGCTATCAATTTCAATTAGTTTGTAAACTATCATAAGATTTGACTTTTGCATTTGGGCAGTGTCTTAAATTGGATTGTTGGTCATAGGTAAATACAATCTAACCACCAAAACGCGAAACAAACAGTAGGAGACTACACTGAGACATTGCAGCTAATGGCAGCTCCTAAAGCTGGAAGACTGATTTACCAGCATTCCTGTAAATCAACTTCTCTATCATATTTTAGGCATTAGAAATTCTGTTATCACACCACTGTGGTTAAAATTCCCATTGCAAATGGCAATTGCATGTTGTAGCGTGTCTCAGATGCCTCATCCATGGTGCTGATGTTGCTTTAGTGCTAATGGCAGTATAACTTTGTCAGTATTAACAGATGCAGTGGCTTATCTAAGCCTATCATTATAGTAGCCATATGCTTACCGGGAAAATGCAGTATCCTATTTCACAGAAAGTTAAAGAATTATTGACGGTTTAAGGGACAGCATTGTATATAGGGAAATGCCATAGTGAAGAAGTTATCTGATGGCTTAGATTTATTTTTTCCTGTTGAGTTTAAATTGTCAACGCTCCTTGTAATAATAAAACTCTTTGCATGGAGAGGACTATAATTTAATTTACTACTGTGAATATTGATTCCTGGATAGTACATTCTTTATCCTGCAGATGACCTAGATCCTTGGTTCCCTAAGGGTTTTGAATAATAACAGCAGCAAAACGGTCTGGATTACATAAGAGACTTGATGGAGATTAGTTACTTTCTCTGCTGACATTTTAATTTTATTCCTTTAATTTCTTTCTCATATTTCATGTCTTGCTTTGCAAGTTGGAAACCATTGTCAGATTGATGTTGATGAGCACTGAGTGTTTTAAGCATCATTCTTCCCAATCATACCAAACCTTATGTTCAAAGTAAACCAGAAAGGTCACGTTCACTTAGAGACATGATTTCATTTCTCATTAATTGAAATAATCTTCATAGAAATAATTTACTCCAAGTCTCTTTATTAGAAGGATGGTTGCCATGTGGTCTTGACGGAATTCTCTTACAGTAGTCGTCACTGTGTAGGGTTGCATCTTCTTTAGAACTAGTGAGAAGTATTCTCACAATGCACAGATGATGGAGTTGCTCTTGGAATCCACAAAATCCACTATTGCCAACTCCAGTCATTACAAGAAAGAATAAGAGCTGCAAAACTATTATGAGATTCTTGAAAATATACGGAAAGGCAGGAAACAAGGTCAGTGGAGGGAGAGAGAGAAGAAGGGTGTGAGAGGGAAGGTGGGAAGGGTCTAACAGTTGCTTTCTGAATCCTCAGTTGAGGGTACATACAGACCAAATATTCAGGTTTTTGAAGGCTTAGTAGTCATAGGGACCAGCCAGGATATTGGGAGCTTAAGAGAATTATCAGGTCTCTCAAAATTCTCTGTCTACCCATAGGAATGTGGCAGAATTCTGTGTGGAAAACACAGAACAGAACATGACAAAAGAGCACAGTTCCAACATAAAACAGGCATTACTTCAGCAGGATTTTTAGCAGTATTCCTTTGCCCAGTTATTTTGAGCCACTCTAAGGCGATTAGAGCGGCTCGTTACCGACGCCGAGGAGCTGAGAAGGCAAGTTGTGTTCCCTTTTGAGAAAACTGTCACTATCTCTGCGTGAGCTCAGATGGAATTGAATAAAGGTCTGTTTTGTGCTCAGAGTACGGAGCGAGCCCTCTTTTTGCTTTCAGTGTCTGGGGGTTAATACAGTCAGCTGGGGGATCTAAAGCCTATTTCCTCCGTCTTGCAACCGTCTACTCTGTGAGCTCAATTGCAACAGGAGATCTCATATATGTACATTAAAGACCTATTTTCCCGATCCCCTAAGTATTTCAGTGCTGCCCACCAAAGAAACTTTTACCTAATTTAGGGACTGTTTTCTCCTTCAGACACTTTCTAGTCAAGGACCTGATTAACTAGAACTTTAAGATTACAAAAATCTTTCATCACCCTTATTAGAAAGAAGTAGGAAAGATGTAATTGCTTGGATGGGGTTTGTGATGGGCACATTTATTAGCATGGAAGATCTCCTATCTATAATTGATACATAAAATTGCTTTTATATAACAACAGAACTCTAAAAATGTTAAGTCCCTAAAAGTTATGTTTTTATTTTGTCTAAAATGAAACAAAAAAATCTGACAGTACATCTCTGTATCTGTTATGGACATAGAGGGAGAAATTACTGTATGTAGGAAGTGATAAACCCTCTAAACCCATCTCTGTCTGGCACCACAACTGAAATATGAGAAACAGGTTCATTGAATAATTGGAAGGTATTTTTATTGAAAATTAAATTTTCAAAGTTTTAATAAGAGACTTTTAGTTCAGAAGGTTATGTGGTTTGTGTACCAGGAAAACCAGGATATTTGACCACAGATTCAGTTTCCAAGTAGATAATGACCCCAAACATCCTTAGAAATAGTATAGACATTTAAGAAATGGTATAATGAAATCTGGAAAGAAATTCAGGATGGAACAGCCTGGTTTTTAGTCACAACCTCAGCCATTTGAAGCAGATGCAGCTTTTATTTCATTCAACACAGTCACTGCTGTTCCTTATATATTTGCAACACTTCACGTTGCACGGTATATTCCTACAGCACAATCTTCAGGCAAAGAGAGAGAAAAACTAATAGCTTTTAGATAGGTGTGGTTTCTTAATTAAGTGTTGCATTTTGAATCATCAAATATATTTAAATTTTAGTCCTAGCAGTACTCAGTGTTATTATTGGACTCAAAATCTAGGTCAGCCTCTTAAAAAATTCTGGGATGGGGGCATGTCAGCACTGGGCAAAAGCATTAGCCGTTCAAGCTCCATGTGAATATGCAGAGCTTCATATGCATTTTTATTGCATTAAAGAAAAGGGTTAAGGAAAAAGCCAGAAAGGTTTGGCAGAGGAAAAAGAATATCTGGCATTTGTAAGCAACAGGATTTTGCAATTTAGTCCATATGTTAATGGTAAAATGAGCCCTTAAAAGTATTCTTTTCTACAATACTTCATTTATGGCTACTGGTTAATAAGGTTACTCTGATTTCAATAGCTGCCTTAATTTAAAATGCTACCTTGATTTTCACAGGAATGGCTCTTATTCCATGAATAAATTATTACTTTGTCACTGTTTTTGTCAGCACTATTAACTATGGAATATATTCTGGCTGGTCATTTTAAGTGTCTTCCTTATCAGTATTGTGCCTGGCATTCATTATCCTCTTATCTCTCTTCCATTTCTCTCAGTAGAGAGGTAATGGATTGATTACTTTCACTGCTATATTGGTCAGGATGTACAACAAATTCTCTTCAGCTCTACAGCTCATTCATCATGGATATCCTTTAATCCCCCATCCCTGAGTTTAAACGTTTCATTCTCTTCATATATATTGGAAATTATTAGCAAAGACTAGAATCCAAGCAGTGCATCTTTTATCACTCCTTTACTGTAAAACATAGTCACTGAGAATCTGGGGGTGGTGTCTCTCAGTTATACAGCTCAGGGGGGTTTAAGTGCCACAGAACCACTAATTCAGCAGCATTTGCATTTTCTGAAATACTGACTTTTGTGCTGCAACTGAAGAATTACTGAAAAGAAAAACCACAAAAAGGGTTCTTTGTGATGTGACACTCCCCCATGTGCTGCACATACCTATTGGTAGTAACAGAATCTCTGCTATGTGGGTGCATATTTTTATTTTCTAAATGACATTTGAAAATAAAGGCACTTTTCTGATAAAAATTATGTGCTGTACACTGTACATACATACTATATGGAAAACTCTGTTAGAGTTGGATGGGAATCACAGGATTTCCTCACTCTAACAAGAGGAGAACAGAGATTAGGAGTGCTTTCCTTGGCTTTTCTTTTCTAAAAAATTTGTTCTTCCTGGTAAAACTGTTATTGCAGGAGGAATCCAGGGGGCATGGACCGAGAGAGTAGAAACACTATGGGATGAGCTGAAACTGAAATTATACATAAAGACTCTTTTAGAGATAGGGAAAGAATTTGTTCCTTCCTGAGGTACATGAAGGACACACAGACACTGTACTGCAAGGGAGGTTCCCCTGTGTATCGCCATGTATAAGATGTAGCTCTACATCTGTAGCTCCTCATCCTCCTGAAGGTACATTTGCTTCCCTTGTCGCTGGCACTGTTTGTGATTCTGATGCATATCAGTCTGGTCTGCACCCAGATGCTGATGTGAGGTTATACCAGCAACTCTTGTGCAGAAAGGGCTTTAACCCACCCTTTTTGAAGGCATCAGCTTCATCCTGGGGACAGACAAATCTTGACTCCAAAACCAATGGAGGAAAGAAATATTCAATATCTTACAAAAAAGCGTTAGTCAAATATGCAGAAAGACACCAGTCGCTACAAATTATCTAATTCTGAGGAGCTAACCCTAAAATCACTGATTTGTGTTACAGTCTGTGTTACAGTCAAGTCCTTCCCGCATCTCTTGCTAAAGAGGGTTTCCTGCAGTACAGAGAGGTTCGCAAACAGCCTCTCCGATGCTTTTCCCTCATATCCATGCCCTAGTCTCACTCTCCTCATCAATAAATATTGAAATCTTCTCAGAATTATCCCAGACTGGTTATGACTGATAAAGAGCAGAGGAGAAAATAAAAAATTGATAATCATATGGTGGCTTGGAAGAGCAGCAAGTCCATTCAAAGGAGGGAGGTGGCACTCATATGTTTGTTTTTAAATAGAAGAGGCATTATATCAATAAATTATAATCACGAGTTATCTGAAATGCTGTCAATATTCAAGTGACAACAGCCATGATGCCTCTGGATAGGGAAGGAGCAGGAAGGAAGGAAATCTTCTAGGCTATGATTCTAAGGACTTGTATTTGAGCATGTATCATACAATGCTGTAACAGACTACACAGAATACACCAAGTGCAACTGACTCAGTGTTCAAAGACCTAAAGAGATTGAAATTTATCTTTTTTATTTAAGGCATAAATAGTAAAGTACTGACACATTTCTACTAGTGTGTCCACCCACTGTAAACCACAGATCTGCTGCATGTTTTCCTCAAGAAAAGGGAGAGAGTACTTGTTTCTGATGGCAACACACTTCCTAACATGAGGTTTTTGCAAGAAAAATATATCACATGTCAAGATCCTTTAAGGCTATCCTGCCTTCTCAATTAAAATTTAAAAAAATTGTTTATACCTATATTCAGTCTCTGGGGAGACAGTCCAGAAGGAAGATGATATCACTTCAGCTGGGGAGTGAAATCTCTGTAAGCAGCCCCTTGCCTCTTTGACATCTCCTTTTAGATGTCTTGTCAGAGTCTCTGCCTCTGACATCTCTTTTCGATGACTTTTGTGGTTGCTTTAAATGGAACATGGCCAAAAATTAAGTTCTCATCCTTCCCTATGTCCCTTTTATTGTTATCAACAGTGCTATTATCATCCCTGTCTCTCAGCAGTCGGCATGTTCATAGTTACAGTTCTGAATGTTTTACTTGCCAGAATTTGTCTGGTCAGATCAACAAGGTTTTTGTCACTGTTCTAGAAGTAATTAGGAAGGACAGATTTCTCAGCAAGAGAGAGGCACACAAGAAAATCTAGACCCATTTAGGATCTGTGAAGGTTACTGCTTAAAGGGAGAAGATTTTTAGTAGGGCAGTAGAGCCCAACAGAGGGAAAAAGAATCATTCTCTCTGTGCTGTTTTAATTTGTACTGAAACTATTAATAGCTCAGGTTTTTCTCATTTCCTGTATTTTTCACAGTGTGTTGTCCCTTTCTGCTTTTCCTTCCACCAGATTGAAAGAAAGAGTTATTTGTTGTCTTTAGAAATGTCATTTGTCCTGTATCACAGTATTTGATTTCCTGGCACCTTTTGCTCAGCTCCGTGGGGATAATGTTGTGTCTCAGCGACCCCATCATATTGTAGTATGACACTGAAATTCTTTCAGGTACATATGAGAGGGAGAACTGCTAAGAGTTCCATGTTGCACTCTCCCACAAAGAGCACTCTCTATTTCAACCTATCATTTATTTAACATTTGACAGCCTCCAAATGGAAGGGAGGGTTATCCATGCACTTAAATGCATTTTGGAAAGGTGAAATTCAGTCTGTATTACCATCAGTCGCTCTTCACATCCACCTTATTTGACTGATTTCTGCTAGTATTCTAATAATTTCAAAACCAACCCTTACAGAAGTCCTACTTTCAGTCTGTTATGCCTTTGAATGGAGCCTTCAGGCTCCAGCGTTCATCCAGAAATCAATTATTCATTGTCTTTAGAGAAGACTGACTTTAGTCCTCAGGACCTGGGACAAGGTTCATGCCATACTGTTTTGGTTTCAGCTGGGACTTGGGACTGAGAGCTGAAGGGTTTGTGTTCAGGGAGCTGCAGTCTCAAAAGCCCAGTAAGTTTTTGGGTGCTCCGCTCTCAGGTAGTGCTGATGCACGTGCTTTGTATGTTACTTTAGAGCTTGTGTCCACCTGAGTCCTCAGGCAACTTGAATCTTGTCCTTGGTGATGACATTTCTACTTGTCCTTTTGGCTGAACTCGGGTATCTTGTTTCTTTTATCTGTACCAGGATCACTTGAAGCTCAGCTGCCATCCTCTGTTTCATATCTGGAGGGGGACCCAGCAGTGTGGTATTTCCAGCTGACTAGTGAAAAATAAGGTGGTTTTCTGCTTTTTGAGAGTGAGGAACTTCTAAATTATCATCTCTTCTAAACTGCTACCTCTGCCATGGATTACCTCTGTGACCTTACTTTACTTTATTAATTGTATGAAAAATATATTCAAATAGATGCATCAAGTTTGTCATCAGGAGCTGGTAGTACTATTCTTAATATATCAAGTTCTTTATTGAGAGACTAAATATTTTTCTTCCATATAACTCCTGTGCACTGATTTGACAATTTTGAGCATTTTACATCTTTCTACTTTTAAGTGTCTTCTGAGTAATATGAGATTATTAAAATCAAATAAGAATACAGCATAATTTCAGATGTTTAATAGCTGAAGAAATAATAGCCCAATTTCATTGAAGATACAGAGTTTTCAAGAAAGCTTAAAATACAAAATATTTCTTTATCAACATTGATATTAAAATATGGTACTGAATTTCTGATTGTTTCAATTTCAATTAGAAATGCTAATTCAAATAAATTCAAGTTGAGAAAACAGTATTGAAAACCAACAGTTAAAAAAGAGGTCTGCACTGTCAGTGAATAGGATATGGGAGAATTAATGCCATCCTTCTTGAAACATGTTGAAACTGAAAAGCTGAATGAGTATTAGCACTGTTCTTTAAACACATGCAATACAGTATTCATTAAGTTTTGATCAAATGCTTTACAAATGGGGGGGTCATTCAGATCTTTTTTACAAACTGATTTTTTTGTAGGACCATTTTACTATTAAA
This sequence comes from Corapipo altera, assembly GCF_003945725.1. Taxonomy (NCBI): domain Eukaryota; kingdom Metazoa; phylum Chordata; class Aves; order Passeriformes; family Pipridae; genus Corapipo; species Corapipo altera. Next base: position 16,266,688 of record NW_020884883.1, read on the forward strand.
TGATTTGTCTTGCTAGGAAAATACTCTCCTCTTATTATATTCAGATCAGACTGAGACTTAGCCTAGGACATTTTGAGATTTTGGTTTTTGGTTTCCTAGAGCTATCCAGGATAACTCTCCTCTCAATTTCACAAGTGTTTGCCATGAGATGTTGGCGAAGGCTATTATCAAACTCTGAAAAAACAGATCCTGAACTTCTGCCTTATAATAACTTTTTAATACAGTATCAGAAAGATGCGAAAGATCTGCCTGGAGACTGACATTTAGCTATTGTGCTCTTTTAAATTAAATGACAGCTCGTACAGGCATTCCAGGGCTAGGTGTAGAATCCTGTTATTTAAACATTGTCAAAGCTTGGGTTTAATTAACTCTAATTCAGTGTAGTTTCCTCATCCTTGCATACTCTTTCTGTCTTTCTTTCACTCCCTCTCTGTCTTTTCTTTCCTCTGGCCTTGAAAGGCTTTGGAGCACCTGTCAGGATTACAGTGGGATTTCAAATGCCTTCGTTCCTGTTGCTGGGTGGAAAGAAAATTACGTCCTGGCAGAGCAGCTTCGAAGCATTTCATTGCCAGCTGGGAGATTCGAGTTGCAGGGTAAAGCCGGAGTGTTAAGTCCCAACCTGGCTGGGGTTCTTAATGTTCCAAATGATAAATGGGTGGTTTCTGAGGCAAACAGAGCTACCATGCTTTAGTGATCAAAAACACAGAGGTTGTATTTGGGCCAGAGCCACTGTGAATAGGTTGTTTGTCAACTTCACCATCAAAGGAGACAGCAGAAGGTACTGGAAATCATAGAATAATGGAATGGCTTGGTTTGGAAGGGACCTTAAAGATCATCTGGTTCCAACTCCCCTGCCATGGGTAGGGACACCTTCCACTAGACCAGGTTTTTTCAGAGCCCTGTCCAGCCTGGCCTTGAACACTTCAAGGGATGGGGTGTCAACAACCTCTCCGGGCAGCCTGTTCCAGTGCCTCACCAACCCCACAGTAAATGATTTCTTTCTAATATCCAATCAAATATACCCTCTTTCAGCTTGAAGTCATGTCACAGGAAGAGCTATGGTGCCAGCGAGGTCTGGGGCTCTGAGATAGCAGTGCATTGAGGATCACAGTCCAACTGCAATAGGGATGAGTAGCACCTCCTAAGAAAATCGGTCAGTAGCAGATGGCAGGGGGTGGGGAAGCCATCAAGTAATGGGGTGGCATAAACACATAAGGAGATCAAAGTTTCAAATTGTCTTTCATTCAGTGCTCATTCAGATTGTTATTTTTGGAAAGAAGTAGTTCAGATAAAAGACAACCTTTTCGTGGATGTTTTTAAATAAATAAATGGCCTCCTATGCATACCTAGCTGTCTTTCTCCTCTCCTTGAAATGCTACTGCAACTCCTCAGTCTCTGTGGATATACGAATTATTACTCTATTTCTCCAATGTGATTTTTGGATGACAAATATTCCTAGGCCCTGTATGGCAATTCTATAATGAAAGTTACAGTAGAATAGGCCAGGAACCAAACAATACCCATGAAAGTTTGCTTTCATGTAGCTACTATTCAAAAGCAGTCATCCAGCCGTTAGGTCGTAACAGTTTTCCACTTCAGCTATGCTTAGTTCAACAGCTTGGTTGTCTAAAATAATCCTTAAATTTCCTCCTCTGTTTGAATTCCCCTTTTTCTCCTTGCATTCAGTTCACTTTCTTTTTCTTTCAGAGTTTTCAGAGCTTTTAAACCTTCAGAAGCCTATTCAGTTTCTCTCAGTGACTTCCCATATAGTGAAAAAAGTCACTTGCTAATTTTCCCCAGACCAGGAGACCTTTTTTTGTCCTAATCATCTGCCAGCATGTGCTTGGTGTCCTTCATGCCAGTGGCTCCTGTCCTAGGTGCTCCCTGGCCACTGGGAGCCATGTGGGCAGCCCTCAGCAATCTCTGCCTTTCAGTGGATGAGCGTCAACCCAGCTGGATGAAAGGAGCTGAAAAATGGGACAGGTAATCAAACCTCATCAGCTCCCCTTCCTTTGTACTTAACAGAGAGAGATGGACAATCCTGAGGGAAACCCAGCTGTGCTGAAACAGATGTCCAAGGAAGCAAGAAGACTGCCCTGCTGGAGGTGCCTGTTTCTGTCTGCAGAAGGAGCCTAGAGACCAAAATTAAGGCTGAATGCCTTTTACACAGCTAAATGTAGATTTGATGAATTTCAGCCCAAAATAAGTACCCTCTGTAAAAATTATGCAAGAGTGTTTATCACAAATCAACTTTAATAAGCAGTATTTTGAGGAGTACTTTCCCATCCTCTACCTGAGGGACTGGTGAGTGCAAGGAAAGCTGTCTGCTGCAATACTAACAGAGGTGGACTGAAACAACTGTCAAAGCTGACACATCAAAGATCTTTCCAGCATTTTACAGCCTTGAGAAAAAAACAACCTGCTTAGATGTTTTCCTTAAATATTTTGCAGATTTTCTAAGAATTCCCCCCTTCTCATTAAAAAAAATATATTTTAATAAAGATAGAGCAGTTATTTTTCCATCACTCAAGAACTGTTATTCTTCTTGTTAAAAACATTGATTCACATGGGATGCCGTTAATGCTAGGAAATAAGACTGAGCTAACAATATATATTGCCAGTGTGTGTATAGGGTATATGTGAAGTTATAAACTTGAAAATGGGTGTACAAAATAAATGCTTCAACTTGAAATTGATAAGAGGGCAAGAATCATAGAACCACAGAATCAGCCTGGTTGGAAGGGACCTCTGAGATCATCAAGTCCAACCCTTGATCCACTACTGCCATAGTTACCAGACCATGGCACTAAGTGACACATCAAGACTCATCTTAAAAACCTCCAGGGACGGAGAATCCACCACTTCCCTGGGCAGCCCATTCCAATGCCTGATTACTTTTTCTGTAAAGAATTTCTTCCTAACATCCAACCTAAAGCTCCCCTGGCAGAGCTTAAGACCATGCCCTCTTGTTTTACTGATAGTTACCTGGGAGAATAGAACGACCCTCACCTGGCTACAGCCTTCTTTCAGGTAGTTGTAGAGTGATGAGGTCTCCCCTGAGCCTCTTCTTTTCCAGACTAAACAACCCCAGCTCCCTCAGCCTCTCCTCATAGGACTTGTGCTCGAGTCCCTTCACCAGCCTTGTTGCTCTTCTCTGGACCTCCTCCAGAACCTCAATATCCTTCCTGAACTGAGGGGCCCAGAACAGAACACAGAGGTGTGTTACTTTCCAGTCTAGTGGAAATGAATAGACACATATGGAACATTGTTCTCCTTTGTTGGTTTTTAAGTCATGAAAAGCAATTTGAAGTGTAGTCATGCTTTAATGCCATTTAGATTCCTCCCACACTAATGTCAGTGCCTTCCCTGTGTGTGCGTGTGCATGTCTACCTAACATTTCTATAAAAGAAACTTAGTTCAGCTGGTCAAAAATGTTTTGTTGCCACGATTCATGCAAACCCTAAATTTTCCATAGCTCCGTGAAAAAAAATGCATTTAAGGTTTCTTGGTTAAGTTTCTACCAACTCATCGTGACCAGTGCTTTGGGCCATGTGTGTTGCTTTGCTTTAAATGCCAGAAGGGTGACTTAGAACAGTTGAGTTCAAGGAGACTTGAGATGATGGGTCAAAATGTGCTGTAGTGTGCCAGGAGGGCTTTGTTGTCAGGCTACTTACCTCTGAGAGCCGTTGGGACAGCTGGGAGTCATTCCTAGAGGGATGAGCTCTAAGCTTAAGCACAGCACCACTAGACCAACCTGTGTTTGGTCCTGACCCAGCAATGCCCACACATCACCATGCTGTGTTGGGCTGTGTTTCTGTCATGCCCTGTGTCCTTTCAAAGTGCTGCTCCCCTGTACTCCCTTTTGTGGTCTGGAGGTACCTGACGAGATGATACAGGCAAGAGCTCTTAAGGTGAGCACATCGAGCATTGCATCGTTCAGAATATGAACCACATCCATCTATGAGGAGGTGAGGGGGCAGTTTGCCTCATGGACTCAGTGCTTTGATTAATCTATTCAAATATTAACATGCCTGATGAGGTAGACCAAAATATCCTCTGGATATATAAATATTCATACACTAACATCTGCCACATCTGCACAGTTCTAACTCTGTTTTCATGGCAGGAAAAGCATCTCTTTGAGGAAGGTCCAAAGTAGCAGAGGGTTTCTCTCTTCATACCTGTCACTTAGGAAGTTGTGTAACTTCTGAAGATCTCTCAAACTTGCATTATTTTAAAGTTAGCCTAGTCTACAAGGATTTAACTGCAGAATAACTGTTATTACTGTTCTTGCATCACTTTTACTATGTGTATGTGAGGTACTGTGTGTTTTTCACAACATAAAACAGCCTCTTTGATCATTTGCAAGCTGATTTCTGCCACTGGCACAGTCCTGAAACAGCCATGCTTTGCACAGTTAATGGAGTCAGATTTTCCTTCTAGTCATGAACTCTACCTTTGGCAGTTAAGAACATGGCATTAATTTTTGGTTTGCCTTTTTTTTTTTTAATTTTATTTTCTTGCTTTACTTTATTTATGGTTATTCTCCTCCAAGATGTCTTTTCACTAGGTTTACCCCTAGCTTCACTTCTCTGAATTTTGCCTCTAAGTCTACTTGGCCTTCTTCTTCCAAGAAAAAAAAAGAAAATAACCCAAAAATATAGTCATCAGCCTTATTTGACAGTAGATTCCATACAAATCTATAGCAGCTAGCATGCTAGTTACTAAAAAAATTAGGTTTTTTTAAAGTTCACCATACTGGAAATCTTTGTAGTTTTTTAATTTTTGGCATAGGGAAGATATTCTTTCTGTGCACCACCAAATACGTGAGTGCACAACAACCATATTCTCTTTTTTGCTTTCAAAAAGGATTAAAAAAAAATTGTTCTTTGGGTAGATTCAAACTTCGTCATATGTTAAATGTCCTTTTTCCCTTTCAGAATCTCTATTCAATACTCCACAATTGTTTTTAAAGAGTATATTCATTTTTCTCTTTTATAGAGTGAATGCTAAAGACGATGAAAGAATGGTTTGGGCTATTTCTTGGGTCCATCAACTACAGAGCATGGAAAACATAAGAATAACTAGAATTTGCACCTCCAGTTCTGAACTCTGACTTCTTTTACTCAAACGGGTATTAAAGATTGGTGTGAAAATGATGTAAAATTTGTGTGATTAAGACAAGAATGGTACAGTCCCCTCTAAAAGGGGATGTGTGGCTTTTGTGTGAAGTTGTCATTGCAGGCTATTCCCTGCAGAACAAGCAGAAATTTAAAGCTTTGATGAATACCTGTTTTACAGAGCAGGTAGTTGCCTTCCAGCTACATCTTTTTAACCTTTGATATTACTAAGGTTAGTCAAAAGCAGTTTGACCCTATTATTTCAAGAGAAATCATTGTTTGTCTTTATGACAAATTACAAATAGGTTAAATTTTCAAGAGCTGTTAAGTCCCAGGCTCAGAAGTTATTTAGGCATTTTGAAAAATTTAATCTACATTTTCTGGGGTTTTGTTAGAGTTTTTTCCATTTCTTAGAGTTCTTGCAGATAAGTACCCAGAGCTGCTGCTTCACCTTCAGTTTTGTTTTGCATTTACAGCATCATGAATCTTTAAAAAAAAGTTGCAGCCTACCCAAATTACACTTCAGTCCAGCAATTTGGTGTCCTTAGGAATGCTCTGAATTATCTTAATCACATTCTTCAATGATCTATTACTACCTTTAAAAATTACTGCTAGGAGAAAATCACAAATGTATAAGAGGGAGCCGAAGAATAAAAATGTAACAGTTAAAGGAAAAAAGCCAAGATATAAGTTAAACTGACTAGAAAATTAACATTAAAAATCAGAAAATCAAGAAACAATGTTCCTTTGATGGTATTGCAAGTGTGTGTCTCTGTAACTGTGTTTATTATACAGTACAATAATGGGAACCAAATTCTGTACTCAGTTACACTGGTGTGTTGGTTAGAGCTGGTAAACACTTAGTGTCACTTAAAAGGGCTTTGTGTCAGTTTAACTCCACGAGTTGCTGCAGAGCTTTACAGTTAAAGCAAGCCCTGATTACAGCTAAATAGCTACTGCCTGATGGAGTATTGACAGTGTCTTCAGTGAAATAAATTGTCCTTGAAACTGTTTTTTCCTGTAAGATGCCATTTCAATCAGTTTTTTCCAAATCACACTAATTAGAAAAGTCATTTAACCATCATTAACAAGGTACATATTTCCAGAAGTTGTTAAGAGAGATGATGTTGTTTCAAAATGTATTTTATATTTGTTATCCAGTTTAATGAAATTTAAATAGCAAGTAGATATGATAGTTCATTAAGATGTAAAATGGTCAAATACACTATTTTCATTTTAGAATGTCATGCTTTTAATTATGTTGTTGCTATTTAGTACCAGAAAAACATCCTATTTTTTAGGTTAATGTTTCATATTTGTATTATGATTAAAACAGTTTGACATTTTGAATAAAAATATACTAATTCATTGTATTAATTAAAAATAATGACCTAGAAAAATCCTTCCAAACTAACCTAAAGACGTCAGCGCAGTGAGACATGACAGTTGTGCCATAGTGTCACTATTAATGAAATTTTTTGCAGCAATGTAAAAATGTGCATACAAATGAAAGAAAAAAAAAAGTTCAGAACTATTTTAATTTTTAAAACTGTCTATGAAATCTTCTGTCCACTGAAAGGGTCACAGATACTTGGAAAGACCAAACCAACTCTTGAAATATTGACATTTCATGTGAAACGTAAAGGGCAGCTTTTGCACAGGTAGATATTTGTTCTTTTTAAATATGTGTTAGCCTTCTGCTGTCGGAGAGGAGAGGGCAAGTACACGAGAGGTGAAGGCACAAAGCCTTTCAAGTATAGTCGTAGATTTTTAATGACTTTATTCCCAGGAGTTCATTTGAACATATAAACTGCTAATACTATATACTTTATTATACCACCATTATATATATATATATATATATACACACATATATATATATATGAAAATAATGGATTAGAAAAATGAGAAATAATGAACGAAATCATAATAAATGTCTCTCCTGAAACCAGTTCAGACATACACTGACTAGAGACACCAGGTTTTACTCGGTGTCATAGGGCAAAATGTCATTGAAGACAAAAGTAAATGATCACTAACTGTTTTCTCCTGAAGAATGCAAAATAAAAATTCAAAAGACCACAGACAATAAACGGTGGTCATTTCATTTCCAGTTCTGTATGTCCCTTTTTGGAGCTGTCATCACTGAATTTAAGGCTGCCCTTTGTGAGGTTCTCAGAGGCAACCCTCTTCTCCAGTGTGATAGGAAGTCTTGGTTTTGTGTGTCACAGGTCAGTGGAGTAGCTTACAGATGGACATCTATCAATTCCCATCAAGGATCTTCTATCTAAATTAAATCCTATTATTTTCAGTTTACCTAAAGTGTCCCATCTCCAGAATCCTCATGGTTTCAATAGCAGTTTTCACAGGTACCTCCTAGCCCTTCACATTTCTTACATTTTGCTATCTTGAACACCCAAATTCAAAACTGGAAACAGTTAATGTTTTACTTTGTATGTGGCTTTTCAGATCAGTGCAAGTGGCTTTATGGACCCCTGTCAACCTGCAAACTACTGTTGGGGAGCTATTGGTCTAGATATTTCGGTCATTAGCAAGAGAAGCTGCAAGTATCTTAAATTAAAATAGATCTTTGATTTCCCGCTAGGACCTCTAGAGAAGAAATTTACTTCAATTCTTTCGTAAAACTTTACAACTTTGTCTTCCCAGTGCAGGCTGGAGCCCTGGTGAGGCTGTCATTTGAACTGGAGCTGTGTTGCAGCCTCTTTGTTCTCTCCTCGCATTAGATGCCTGCGTGCTGCCTGCTGGCGTGCAGAGCGAGCAGGATGACTTGTGGTGACAGCTGTAAAGTTGCGGATGGGAGCAGAGAGAGGAAAAAAGCCCTTGTTCGGTTAGGAGGGGGTTTATATCTCTCAGTTGCCATAACTACACAGAAGGAGAAAAACATGCTTCTTTCATGCTTGTCTAGATTCAAAATTGCCTGTTGTCATCCTTTCATAGGTTCAGCACCTTTGCGAGTTGGTCGTAGTAGCGTTTTCGGATTATGAAATTATTGTGAAATTTGTATATTGCCTTCACAGCTGAAATTTTGACTTAATCACCATGTTTTCTGAGGTGTTCCTTTGTTTTCGTTTGTATTTGAAATGTTTTAGCCAAGTTTTATCAACCATCTTCATTATGCGAAAGCCATTCAGCTCTCAAAATAGTCTTTATAAGCTTGCTTAATTCTTAGACAGCCCATAAATTTTAATACTCATTAAATAAATCTTCGTCCTTTAATCTCAACAGATTTCTTTAAAGTGTCTTTTTTTCTGGTTTTTTTTAATAATTCTGAGTTTGGTAAGGCAGCTACTTATCACATCCTGATAACCTAATTCTCTGTGAAAATAACAACATTTGCAGTTAAATGGTTTCTTGCATTATCAGCCAGTCATGGCTCATATTCTCTTGCCATACTGTACAAACCCCCTGTTCAAGCAACGTGGATGATAGGAAGTGACTTTACTTGGTCTTATACAAAAATATTTAATATTAATAGCAATATCTTCCAAAAAGTTTGCTTAAATATAAAGGTTTAAAAATCAAGGTCTATCCTATTAGAGGGAAACATGAGTTAGGCAGAAGTAAGAAGAATGTTTTACCAAATGTTTCTAAACAGCTACACCTCCATTAGATTTCGAAAACTTTACAGTGCTTAAAAATGTAGGAAAAAAACAATTATAAAGTCTTTCACATCTTTAGGACAGGTAGAATCTAGAGATTCAAAATTACTGTAAGTAGCAAGATGTTCAAAGGAAATCTGTCACAAATTATGCCTTTTTTAACGTAAAATACCATGTTCTTAAAGCTCAGGGGGCCTAAAAAATAGCTTATTTATCATTTTTTCCAAACTTGTAGTCATCTGTGATTCTTAGGTAAGTTAACAACCTTGTATTTAACTATTACAATTATTTCTGTAGTTGTGAAAAGTCATGATTGCAGCTGCTGACACCTGCTGAAGCTACAGAGCAGGGAAACAGGAGCTGGAGCATAGTTGTTGGGGTGCAAAGTCCCCCAGGGAGGGCCTACAGTTGACTGACAGTGCTTTCTTTCTTTTTTTTTTTTTATATTGCAATATTTGATTAGACTTACTTGTTGTGATGGTGTAATGAACCACTAAGAGTCATTCTGGGGACACAGTCCATACCAAAAGAACAGTTCTCTATCATGTGAGGTGTCCATTGGACCAAGAGATGTGGTCACATACATTTAATCTAGTGCATAACTAAGCCATCCATTGAGTATATAAGCCTAAATATTAGGATTTAGTACTTTATTATTTATAGATGATGTATAATATCTTCTGAAAGGGTGAGATTTCTATGTTGAATATTTGAGTTGTTTTTATTTGCTTTCATTAGGCTTCATGTAGTGCAGTATATGAGTGCTAGAAAACAGGCGTGTTACCACTGGCCAATAAAGATGTATTTCAAAGAATTGTGTTGATTACACTTACATGCATTTTGTGAATAAACCTAAGCCCTGCCCTTGTTGAAGCTGGGCAGCACTGCTTTGTTTACAATGGGCAGAGGAACAACCTCATTCTTGCTAATTAATGTATGTTAAGTGCTTTGAAGTCTTTGATTGTCAGGTGTCCACCTTAGAGTTGTGGGGTATTTTTTACTCTAATACATGCAATTTGCTCTGGATGCATCACTGATTTATTTTAAGAAACCTGTCTTTTTTGTTGTTTTCTTCTTTTGGAAAACAAGTGTTTTGTTTACTGGCTGTATGAACACTCACATTGATACACAATTTGTAGCTTTTGTTCTTACACCACCAAAACTGATCAGCATTTCACTAGTGCTGCGGTGTCAGAGGCCTGTTGATTATCACACTATTGGTTTCACAGATGGGTGCTTCTTGTTCAAAGCCTTCAAAACTCAGAAACATTTAGCTAATGCCTTGCACTACATAAAGAGATCTAAAAAGGTCTAAAAGCTATCTGCTAGTCTTCTGCTACGAGCAATTAGAATAATACCAAATCCTTCCCAGACCACGTAGCAATAAATATTTTAGCCTTCCCTTAAGTGTGGATTGATATTCAGGGCTGCCTGCTGGTAAATAAAACAATCAGAACTAAATTTCTCTTTGAATCTGGGCTATTCTGTGTTTCCAACGCTCACAAGATTATTTTTTTTCCTTCTCTGTCTGCCTGTCTCTCTCATTTTGTCTCTAGATAAAATTATTGTCTGCTTGGAAATCAAGTTACACTGCTAACTGACATAGTGGCATGTTATATGTGGAGAGGGGACCAGACTGGCAGTTTGCTGGGATCTCCGGGGCTTTGTTTGCCTTGGCCAATATAGAACAGGCTGCAGCCAACTTTGAATTTGATCAGGGGTGAATCTTGAAAAAAAACCCAGCAGATCCTGATATAAGAAGCTACATCTTTATCTCAACATCTCAGTGGGTATTTTTGTACTGGATCCTTTGGTCTTGCTGCTTGTCCTTCCATGGATCACAGTCCGTATTGGAAAATGAAAGAGATCAGATTATCCCTGTATTTTTTTCTCATTCTTTGCATCCGTGTACATAATGTAAATGCAGTTCATTTTCAAAGCCAGTCACATATATTCACTGTGCATTTGTAACCCTGTATGATTATAAATTAGCAGGCATAGATACCATAGAGGATTTTACCTAATAAATCAAAGCAACAAAGGCATTCTAGCCCCCAGACTCCCTTTTTTATTATTTTAATGCATAACTGTGATACCAAAATCTCTCCAAAGTTGCATTTAATGTGTTGTTTTCTAGAGAGTAGGGGTGTAGTTCGTCTCTGAGTATAATCAGAAAACATGTTGAAATAGTTTTGTGGCCTAATATAGGGACATATCAACTCTGTAATGTGTGAAGGCAACCTTGAGGTACCTCCTAATGTCAGTTCTAGTGATGAAAATAGCCTGAAAATTGGTTTCAAAACATGATATAGTGACTTCCCTGAGTTTTTAATGTATTTAGAAAGGTTCCATTTACACACAGAGTTGTAGTTGTCTTCCTCAAGTAGTAATCACCACAGCTGACTTTGCTGACCCTTTCTCATCATAATAAGGTGAGAAGAATTTGTCTATGTGAACAACGAAAAGTTATTTAGCACAATGGGGCGTCTCATTGCCAACAATCCTTTGAGTAGAATTATCATATACAGCCACATATGTGTTGTTCAGCAGGATTTAAAAAATATTTTCCCACTCTCCAGCATCTGTTACTGTTTTCTTTAGCAGCACAGGTGTCTAACAGTGTCAACACAACTAAGATATAGACAGGTTGGTCTGCACTACAAATTCCTACTGCCATAGCTCTATCAGCTCAGGGTATGACAACTTCACACCTTGCATTTCACATTGCTGTGCTGACAAAACCCAGCAGAAGATGACTCTCATTGCCTTTTGTTCAGAGGTTGGTGTAGCTGTGCCAGCAGTGATACCTCTCCATCAGCATATGCTCCATCTTCACCGGGGTGTGTAGCTGGGTAGCACAGACTCAGTAGGGCACGGCCTCACAGTGCTCCTATAGTCAGTGTTGAGCTTTTCTCAGTTCATTTTATCTGGGCTTAAGGGCTTATGGAAGCAAAATATGCAGGAGATAGCCACAAGAGTTGAACATTTTCAAATGCCTTTTGGAGCAGGATGGTGTCCTGTGGAAACTGTAATGGACAGAGACTGTGAGAGGAGGCTGGGCACACCAGTATCATGTAGATAGTATTTTGCACCTGTGTCCCAAACCTTCGGCAGCCCTGGCACTTCACAGAACAGAGTGAGAGTGTTTCACCATTTGTCTGCCTCCCCCATCTCACCAATAAGAATCCTTGCACAGGCAAATCCCGGCTTCTTACGCCCCCTTCTCCTTCTGTTCTTGATAAAGTTCAGCTAAAGTCGAGATCCAATAGGAAAAAAAAGGTGAAAGTATTTATCTGCAATAGATTAATTCTCACCTTCTGTGCAAAAAAAAAGAAATTACCCTCTGATCTCAACTAATTATTTTATCTCCCTTGGGATTACCTAGGGAGAGACAGTGCATCCTACCTGGCTAAGCACACAGAACAGGTTGGGTTGTGCATGAGACAGCTTCTGTCTCTATTTGACTGCAGAGACAGTCCAGGTAGCTGGATGTATAATTTTTAGGGTCCAAGAAGAAAACTGAAGATCACAGGGTAGTATTGGGTATTAAGAACAGGTTCTTCACCCAGAGAGTGGTTGGGTGCTGTAACAGGCTCCCCAGGGAAGTGGTCACGGCACCAAACCTGCCAGAACTCAGTAAGAGTTTGGACAATGCTCTCAGGCACATGGTGGGATTCTTGGGGTGTTCTGTGCAGGGCCAGGAATTGGACTCCATGATCTTTGTGGGTCCCTTCCAACTCAGGATATTCTATGATCTGAAACATCCTCATCTGTTAATGATTCCCACCAGAATTCATTCATTTCTCTACTATTGCCTTTCAGGCCAAAAGAGAATGAAGGACCTATTTCTTGTCCTCCGTTCCAAGTAGGAAGCTGTTCTCCAGAGGTTTGTGCTTGGAAGCTTCTGTAGGAATGATGTTCAGTGGTAGCTGGTCGGCAGTGGCAGGATGCCCAAAGGAGTGGAGAGCAGTGTCAGCCACTGCAGTGCCAAGTGTGCCTGCTTAACTTCATCAGACTGGCCTAAGGAGGCAGCTGGAGTTGTTATCTCTCTGTGCAGCTGCTTCAAGCTACATGTCAGCAGCACGAGGGTACATTGAGCAGGTTATGGCATTCTCAAGGCTTTGGGATTCTCTGTGTGTCTGTGGATGTTGTGGTGAGAAGAAAGAGAGACTTGTCAAAAATGGTGAAAAATGGGTTCTTGTGTGGTTCACATAGGGTGGGTGCAGCACAGTAAACTCCTTTCTGTCATTCATAGCTCCTATTTGACTGCTAGATCTCGTGCTTCATAATTTACACATACTCTACCAGTACCAAAATAAGCAAGTGTGGGCAGTGCTGGCACTTAGTGGTTAAAATGATTGTTTTACATAACTAGAGCATAACCTTGGGAATTAATCTCCTTACTTATTAAGGCAAGAAGGTAATTGGATTTTCCTCCTGGTAACTTTTCTTGACTTTCCCACATTTTCTGTCTCAAACATGAAATCAAGAGGCTGGCTGAGCAAGCACTGGTCTCTTGCACGTTCTTCACAAGAATAATTAGCAATATTTCATCAATTACCCTTTGCAGTTTGATGAAAGGTTAGTTTTTCCAAGTAAATTTTAAAAACACTGTTTGTAAAAATTGTTCTTCCAGATTTTATGGTTCATTATATTTTAACTCTGGCTGTCCCCTTTTAAAGCTTTATCTACTAGAATTTAAGTAAGGAGTTCTTTATTAAAATTGGAAAGAAACCTGAGAGCTTCCATTGTACCATGGGAATGTGCATTAGGGAGGATTTTTAAGTATCCAGTCTCCACTGTGCTTAAAATACAGAATAAATAAACTTGGGGAATAAGTTCCTTGTTCATTTTTATTTCTGATCGTAAGTAATTTAAAAAAATATTCACTGTATAATTTCTGTTCCCCTTACTTGATCTACACTATTATACAGTTGTACTTGGTCCTGTATTTGATTCAAGGCTTGTGGGCTCTTTAGTTTAATTTGTAATTTGTCCATTAATTAAGAAGGAGAAAATGTGGTGTGATGGATGGAGCTAGGGACCAAGAATCAAAGCCTCTGAGTTGTTCCTGGCTTTGTTCCTGACCTGAGGAAAGTCCCTTACACCTTCTGACCCATATTGTCTCTGGGACTCTCAATATAATTATATTAAATGCCCCCAAGAAACGATACTGAGGCTGATAATGGCAAGACAGAAAGCTCTGCCTTTCTCAAACTCCACAGAGATGTTCAGTTGCAGGTTTCAGGTCAAGTCCCCTTTAGGTTCAACTGCTACATGGCTCATGTAATTTTGAAAGAACATGGGGGTGTCTATGGTGTAGTTCTTTACAAAAAAAACATTCAACCAGTCTTTCACTGAGAATGATTTAGCATTAGTAGTGATGAAGGAGACAGAAAGGACCAGCTTGGTTTCTGCCATCCCAAAGTGTTTGTGCACCCGGGGCAGGAAGGAAAAATCCCTTGCAGTAGTGATGTAAGAGCGTTGGCTGAGATTCACTGAGAGGAAACATCAGTGCTCCCCCTGCTGGAACCTTGTGGTGTAACTGTCCTTACACTTCATTTTTACCTGGATTTCTTAAAGAAAAAAAAAAAAACAACAACCAAACAAAGAAAACAAAGTCCATTAGAAAAAAGAAACCAGAGGAATAAAGAAACAGTAGGAAATTCCAAGCACATACCTTTCTGACGATTTCAAGACATTCCATTTGTTGGAGGAAATGCTGAAAATTAGGAGGAGCCCAGAAGAGGGACTAGCAGGAGACAGCTGAGGTCATTTTTCGCTGCCAGAACCGAACTGTGTTGTCTCTTCTTTTACAACAGGCATTATTACCTGGTGAAAAAATTTGTTTTGCAACTCATCCTGAGTCCTCATAAATCATTAATGCCTGGTTAAGCACAGTGTGAGCATTACAAATACTCTGAGAATGAGGGCCCATTCTGATATAACCTTGTGTCCAATACTAATGCTTGCTAGTTATTTAGTAATACAAAGGAACCTGAGCAAGGAAGATCGATGAATTAATGCAGTCCCCTGACTTCCTTTTCTTCTCCACCTGCCTCTTCTTCTAGTTCAGAAACTGAGCTGCAAAAATTCAGGACTGTTAGTAGTCATCTCTCGGAGAGCACTACAACAAGTTGGGGGAACAAGGAGGGAATCATGGCCTTTGAATGTGTGTAGGAAAAAGAGGAGCTTCAGTTTCTGATTAGATCTCGTTCTGATTTCTAGTTTTTTATGAGCCAAATTGCACCACTGCTCCAGACCTGTTTTCTGGTTTGCATCCCTTAATAAATGCATGCAGCATAAAACACACTCATGTGTGTAAAGAGCATAGATAGAAGCTGTGCCCAGGAACTGCAGGACTGGATGTAATTAAAGGGTGCTCAGTAGGTAATGAGCACATTACCTGGGGGACCCATTTGGGGACTTAGATGCTCAAACCAGCTCTCACAGTATTGGACATATAGCACAGAGAGCACAACATCTATAGATGCAGTGGCTGAGCTTTGTGTCTTGTTTTTCAAAAATCTTGGCCACAATCAAGGATGGTCTCTATTGTCCTGCTTACCCTTAACTCACTTCCCAAAACCCCCAGCCCCATTCAAGAGTGCAACTAAACTCTGATTCCCCTCTCCTTTCCTCTCCTCAAGCATAGTTGCCATTCATACAGTTGTGCACTTTGAACACTAGAACAATTGATCATGATCTTTAAAAGAGGGAAATGGAACGAGGTGAGGTGGAGATTGACACTTTGTGTGAGCATAATCTTAGTCTTGTATGATGATGGTCATGGATGGAGCCCTTGTCCTGAAAGGCTCCTCGAAGGAAGGTTGCAAAGTACAGATACCAGAGAAGATGATCTTGAATAGGAACTTAGGAAAAGTGCAAATGGGGCAGAGACAGTGGCTGGGCAAATTTGAAAAGTGGAGAGAGTATCAAAAGTTTAGAGAGAAAAGTAACTGTCTTTAAGGCATGAAATGATAGAAAATTGGTGGGGAGGAAAATGTTGTTGCTATAAATGAAAGTGGGATAATGGACCAAGACAGAAAAAGGAAAAAAGTTGTTCATATGTGAAAAGGGACAGAAAAATGCTTCCTCCACAATCACCTCCAAAAATATGTAACTGGAAAAGCACCTGGTGCTGTTCCTGTTAAACCAGAGACCTCAGTCACTGTGGCCCTGAATCAAGTCGAACACCTCTTGTGCCCAAAAGCATCCTTGGTCTTTAACCAAGGCCTGAAGTGTTGATGGTGCAGTCAGACTTCAGGCATCACACCTCCAGCAAAAGCCTGAGACTTTCCTGCAGAGAAGTGAACATTCAGACCCTGTTTTAGGTTTTGCTCAAAATGTATCATTGTGCTTTAGCTCAGCTGAATTTGTTAAAAATAGTCCCTGCTATAGCACCCACAGGACAGAGTGGTTTATTTTCCCCTATTATAGATCTGACAAAAGCCTGCTGTTATTTCTGTGCCCTCTCTAATGATCTGCTTACTCTCTGGAGAGCACTGACCCATTTCAGCACAGAATAATTAGCCTTTCAGACACTACTGTGTTTCCATTAAATAGACATAAATGTGCAAGGTGACATTTATTTACTTAGGCCTGAAAAATACGCACCACAGATGTTGGGGCTCAGGAGAACTTCAGTTTCTTTTCGTGGAACGGTTGTGTATTTGCATGATTTTGTGTCGTTAAACACTAGTTTTGCTGAAATGATTCCTGTTGAGTTTCCTCAGGGAAGTGGGAGAGCACAGAAATTATTTGGGTCTTTGTTTCACCCTAAGGCCCTTTGGTGATGCTTTGGCAGCCCAGTACCTGAGCCTGGCAGTGGCTTTGAGCACAGTTACAGTCATACACTGTCGAGGTCCCTTTTACTTTGTGTAAGGACTCTATGTAAGGAACTGTTGTTGATTTACAGATCTGTCTGAAGAGGAATGTGTTCAGGGTGTTACACTGAGAAAATGAGAACCTTGACCTATTGCAAACATAAAATAAACCCAAAGTCCTTTAGTATTTAAAATCAGCTCTTTTGTCATCTTGATCACTGGCTTCTGAACTGCCAGGCTATTCCCCAGGTGAAAAGTGTATGATTCATCTTGATAGCCACTTTGGTCTGCAAAGTTGGAAGGAAGTCCTACCCTTAAAAGTCCAGGCAGCATATAAAACATGTAGGTTGCCTAGTAGTTCACATCCCTACATGGAGGCGTGGCATGCTATCATTTCATTCTGTTAGCGCCAATAGGCTGTATAAAAGGAGGCATCACGCAAGGTAGGTGCTTTATTGCAGGATGGAAACACTTTCATAGGTTATTTTAATCATTACGATTCTTTCATGATGTGTGAAAGTTGATTGTTGCTGTAAATGAAACCATTGAAGGCTAAAAAATAAAAATGCTGTGATGGTAAAAATCCTTGGAGTGCAAAAAATGGGAATTGCTATAAAAGGCAGTAATTTATTCTCTGCATGAGATTATTTTTTATCATAAGGATGCTTTTAAGTTAATTCTGAAACATATACAATTGTAGTCTGTATAGCTGAGGTATATTGCTAGACGCATTGATAATTTGGCTAATTTTTATGCACTATAATTTATATATTATTTAGAAGTGCTATTTTATTCTGTTAACTGAGAGGCTTAACACATTTTTACTATGTTAAGGATAAGTTATTTTTGCAGGTCTTGTGGTTTTATTATTTTGACCCATATCCAATTCATATTGCATCATAATACCATATTTTTACTAATATTATTCTAGTATGTTCAAAACTTATTTCCATTTGGATAGAAATTCATTAGCTCTTGATTTTGATTATAACAAATTATTTTAACTTTTCTGTGATAATGCATTCTCTGTGTTTCTGATTTGCTGATGCTGAAATATTTTGTTTTCATTTTTAACCCTTCCAAATTTAGGATTGTTTTTGCTTTTTTTCTGTGTATATATATTTCAGTTGTTTAGACCTACTGGTTCCTGCTTTTTTCTTTTTCTTTTTTTTTTTAATATGTTATGTTCGTAACTTCTGACTGTCTGTGTTGAGCCAATCTTACCAACAAAAATATCAATTGTTTCCTGTTTCTCTACTTCTTTACAAAAAAAAATGAAAAGTAAAAAGTAAAAATAAAAAACTCTTAATGGGAACCCTGGCACTGTCTGTCTTCTCTGTTCTGCAGAAATGTTGAAGGAGTTGAACCAGCAACGCAGAGCGAAAGAGTTTACAGACCTGAAAATTATTGTTGAAGGCAAAGAGTTTGAAGTCCACCAAAATGTTCTAGCTTCCTGCAGCTTGTATTTCAAGGACCTGATTAAAAGGTTTGCCTTCCTTCCAGCTGTGATCTGCTCTGTTCTTTTGTAGGGCGCATTTGTGTCGCTTTTTTTTCCTCCCCTCTCTTGCAGGTTTATGAAGATTGAATCTCCTGTCACAGAGCCAGTAGCCATTCTTTCCACCTCCTCTGAATGTATTTCCAAACTGAGACTCAGATCCATTTGTTACACATCTGACTCGTACAGTGTAATTATTTCTGATGAGTAGAGGCTGGTTTTGGCCGAAGAAAGTGTTCCACCACTGAGAGATCTAAGATTTAAACTCCACTGCTAATGGTGATTCAGTCCACAACTAAAAACTATTGCTGTCAGTGTTTTCAAGGGACTCTGTCACACATGACAAAAGTCAGTCCTTCAGGCTACAATAAGCCATCAGCGTTCAGGTGAACAATGCTGAGATGTTGTGCTAATAAAGCATTTGGAGTATTGTAATCCCTTCACCCTGAAATCTTTGTTACATGCTTTTATGTGACTTTTATGGGCAAAGGGATTGATATTTTTATCATTTGGGGACTTTTAAAAGAAAATACAACTGATTAATTTCTCCAGAAAAGATTGGAAATAAGATGATTTTCTGGTCAAAATATAGCTCTTGGTCTGCGTGTTAGGCTAACAGTAGCTGTTTCATACAGACACTCTAGCTTAGGGTAGGTACAGTATGTACATTTTCTAAACATCATGTCTCCGCCTTCGCATTTTCCCCCCTCTGTTTCTAGCTGATTGATTCTAAACAGTGCATGATAATCTTTTTTTTCCATTACATTGATCTTTCAATTTGTATGCTTCATATACTTGCATAGAAATAAATTGGTACTCTGGTATTATTAGTAAGTTAGAGTAGCAAGTAGGGAGAAAAAAAACCATGAGGATAACTTTCATTTTTCTCTCAATCATCAGCAAATTAATCCAGCTGCTGATTTTGCCTTGCAGTATTTTCCTGAGCAGACTGAGCCTGGACTGTGCTAAAAAATGGGATTAAAGAACATTGTGCTTGCTTCAAATCCTGTATTTAAATTTTGCCAACTAACACAATAGTGACTGTATTTTATTTCAGGATGGCATATTGGCTGGTATCTCCTTGCAGTGTATTGTGTCCTTTTGCACAAAGCTGGTTCTATAATTATGGATATATATTACATTTCTATGATATAACTGTACTGACTGCCTTATCAATTATTCATAAAAAATATGTTGGCCTAGGAAGCATGTCTTTTCCCCTCTGTAAATCTAATGATTGCTAGCAGTAGCTAAGCCAGATCTCTCCTGTCCTTTCTCTTCTGTCTGCTCATTATTATTTAATTGTTAAGGCTACAGTATATGCTTTTTAGGGTGATAAAGAGTAGAGTCTGCAGGAAAAGAAAAATCATAAAACCAACTTGCAGAAATCAAATTACTGACTGGCTAAAGACTGTCATTTGGATTTTGCTGTGAAGACATCTGCTTGTGTGCAGAAGTCACCAGGCAGAATCTATTTCTAGAAGCACACTGAAAAATCTTGCTGCTTTATTATTTAGTTATCAAATGGAGATATACTTCAGATTGAGCACTGCTCTGATATGAACTTGGTTAAAACAATTAAAAAAAAAACCTCTTTAAATGCTCTGGAAAGAGACTTATGAAAGCAAAACCCTACATTTCAGCATGTATTGTCTTTCAGCTGCTCACATAGAGCTTGCATGCATTATAAGAAAAAAACAGTGCAAGGTTTAGCCTGCTAACCTCACCACTTCTGCCTTCTTTCACATCATCATCAGCAATAAATATTCCAGAGGTCGATTTGTGTCCACCATCAGGTCTCTCCATCCCAGTTGTCTTCCATATATAACCTCAGCTGCACACATGTAACCTTGGTGGAGACTAATGGAGTTGCACAGGGGTATCCAAAGCAAAAATACCTTTATTACTGATGATGATGCTTGAATAAGAAAAAATTCAGCTTGATGTCAAGTTGAGTTTGCAAAACTGTGAGGTGACAAAAATAAATATTCATCTGTAAAGTCAGTAAATGTATCTTTGTGAGACAGTAAACTCAGGGTTATGGGGTGGAATTTCTAAAGACTTGCTTTTTGTATGATACTTGCAGCGTTAAAGCCTCATCCTTTCCAAAACTCATGAAAGTCAGTTGCAAGAGGCACTCAGTATTTCGTAGGATCATGCCCTTAGTAATACAAAATCATTATAGTTCACAGAGCTGGAATGCTTATAAATACAATAAATCTAGAATCCTCTATTGATATTTGTTAGCAGCTCCTTTGAGACAGCACTTAAAGCTTTATGTGATTTATATTGCACTCTCTGTGTTATTATAGAAATCAAAACAAGAAATGGCAGTTTTTCTTAAAGAATAAAAGAGACCTTTTTGTATTAAATATAATATAAAGGCCATTTCAATCAGTGCACGCCAGGGTTAAACTCTAATGTCATTCCAACCAAAGGCACCAATGTGTCACCAGAAACATCAGTGAGAAGATATCTATTCATGAAGGTGCTATGTACATTCATGGAAACATACAGAAACAGAATCTTTGAGAATACTTATTCAGCTTATTATTTGCCACAGGCTGGTTATTATTAACCTCATATTCTGTCATTGATTCCACTGTGTGTTCAAGTTGGTATCTGATTGTAGAATAGCAAATAGTGTCTCAAAAGAATAAAAGAGAAATGTTCTAAACCAAATCAGATCAATTATTCCCTTCTCAAAAAAAAAAAAATCCAGACAAAAAGCATTATAGAACTAGAGTTATTGCTCATCTTGAGGAAGGCTGTTTGATGAGAATTAGTGTAGCAGGGAAGAAAATATGTTGGGTTTATTGCACTGTATTGAAAAGATGATAACCAGGTTTGATTGTCCAAAACAATTCTGAAGTTATTTACAAAACAAATTTGGAAATGAGAGTGCACTTTGAAACCCCTTTAGTTTCTCAGAAAATGGCTATTACTGTGCTGAGCACTCTGCTCCTCATCCAGAAAATGCCTCGTTCCCTATGATTATCTTCTAAATATATGATCCCTTTTGAGGTTGGGTTAGTCCAGTTCTGAACCTGAGTCCAGCACCATACCAAGCACTGTGCTTTTGGAAACAGGTTATCTAGTCCCTGTCAGATGCTATGCAGCACTCAAGCCTAAGCCAGGACTTGGTGTTCATCTCCCTCCCAACAGTAACTGACCATGAAATACAATCTTACTCCCTTCCAGTGCAAAATCATCTGAAAAGGATCAGGTGTATTAGGAACAGCAAGTGTGAAGTGTTCCTGATGTCTGTTCCACATCACTTTGCCCATGAAGGAAGGAAGGTGAGATTCAGGGGTAGTGTGGGGATCCATAAAGGACTACTGCAGTATAGGGCTTAAGGAGAACATGGATGATAAGCAGCAGCTGGAATAGGGTTCTGTCCCCTAAATGCCATCATATATATTTTGAATGCACTGCCAACCACGTCAACGCCAGTCTACTCAACTTTGGCCTGTTAATTTGCACCTATATTTTAGATACTAAAGAAGTCAGCTCTCTCAAAGCAAAGGCTTATTTTATGGTACAGACAATGAAGAGAAGCACCTTGAAGGTTTCCAGAAGGATCTTTTTTCTCCTAATTCAGGTTCCTATGTGCAGGCAGGTAGATGATCCCCCTGGACCAATGAGAGGTGCTTGTCTCTCTCATTAGGTAACTAACATTTAGGTCCAAGACTGGCACCTAAGGCACGCTGACTCTAACCTCACCTTCTCAACTACTGGTACAGTCTGCAGAGAGTGAGACAGACCTCTCCCAAGTGGCAAGTCCTCTCTCTATAGAATAAGTGTCTAAGAGATGAGGTAAAGGAGGAGGCCATCCCTCTTTGCTATTAAAGAGAGACGAGGTGATTTGATTAGACTGTGAACTTCTGATGGATGTTCCATTGCTTCCTTCAGGAGTCCAGCCTAAGCTAGTTGTCTGGACTTCTATGTAGTTGGGAGGAAAGATGAGAATGTCCGTAGGACAATTTCTACCTTATGATAAATAGTATGAATTGCCTTCTTCAAGTGCTCATTTTTTACAACCCAGAGAAAAAGGCCAGTCACCAGCCTGAATCATAGTTGGCTAAAAGGACATGAATGATTTCTTCAGAAACTAGTGTTTTTCTTAATGTCACATGCGTGTGGTTATATATATACACACAGGAAGAAAGAAATAGGTCCAGATCCATGAAAAAAAAAAATCTCCAAAATGCGCCTCTTGCAGAGCACAGATTTTCTTATTTAAACCATTCTTGGTTTGGAGGAGGAGAGAAATGAGGTCTGGTTTTGTATCTGTGCTAGAAGAACTGGTGGAAAATACGTGTGTGTGTGTGTGTGTGTGTGTGTGTGTGTGTTCCAGAAGGAAGGAAAGATTGGAAAATCCCATGAAGAGACATTTTTTTTATTTCCAGCTGTATTTGGGATAGACAAATGCAGCTGCTGGATAAATGGAATGTCTGATATTTCCATAACAGAGAGTTTCACCGTAACATTTTAATTTGCTGTTTTCTTCTTCTTAACCCAACCCAGAGTAATGGAATTTCTACCAAATATGATGTTATTGATAGGAAGCACTTGACATAAAAGTCTCTTCTTGGTCTAAATGCTTGCTTTTATAAACAGACTTTTATAAGTAGACTTCTCTGTGGTCAGTTACTAAAGATACACAGATCCTGTCCTACAAGCTTTATCTTTTCAAGATTTGATTTTAATGATGCTTTCTAATCTGGAAGTCATCCTGGGTGCCTGATTCCACTGGCACAGAGCAGTAAGTCATATGCACAAAGCGATTCTGTCACAAGAAGCAGGTTTTGGGATGCAGTGTAATCTGGCCATGATATGTTCATCCTTCTTTTCCTGTGAAACAGAGCCAGTGAGTTCATGGCCGGATTGCTTTTCTGCAATACTTTGCCTCTTTTTGCAAGTCTTCAGATTTTTTATTTTATTTTATTTTCTAAAATAGAGTTGTATATGCTTTCTGATGACTTGAAGGCAGGGCAGGAGAAGTAAAGCCTTTAGGGTGAGAGGACCAAATTCCTCTTACTTTACACCCACACTGAAGACGAAGATGTCATTCTGCATTTTACACCATTGTGTGAAAAGGCAGCATTTGGATGCACGACAGAGAAACCTGCCACTATCCATCTGAAACAGCTTGACAAAACTGCAAAAGCATTTAGGTGTCTGGAAAACAGACTGTCTGGTTTGTGTTTACGTTGTAAAAAGCCCAGAGTGAGAAATAGCAGATGAAAGAAAAATCTACTCTTAGTGACCTCTTTGTGTTTTCCTTCTTATTAAGAATCTTTCTTTTAACTCCAGGAGAGGAGCAGCAGCATTTCTATATCTGCATACTTCAGCTCCATTGTAGAACAGAATGAAAGTGGAAACAAATTATAACATTTAGTTGAAAACAGAGAAATAGGGAGTTAAAAATACGGTGTTTGTTTCAGCTGCCAAGAGAGGTGTACTGTGCCCAGACAGAATGCCAGGAGTTTCTGTTAAACCATTTAAAGGAGTCCATGGGAACAGGAGGTTTCATGGGAGTGTAAAATATCCTTCACCCTTTACTGCCAGGGAACAGGTGTAAATTGTGCTATGGACAACGTTTTTCTCTTAAGCAAGGCAGTGATAATTGCTGTGTGTATGCACAAGATCTTGGCATGGAACACAGTGCTCTGCTCTCGGTGGCCCGTTTCCGTGAGCACTCCGCTCACTCTGCCTGCCGGGGCAGCCGCCCACCCACCTCTCGGAGCTCCCTGCTGGGCTTCAAATTTTGCAGCTGCCAGACCTTGGAAAACATGTTTTCATCAAGCAAATGTATGGTCTTCTACATAAATGAATGACAGCTTACAAATATTCAGTGGTGTTCTGGGCTGCCAGGCTAAGGAACTGCTACAGAGCCCATCTCAGGCGTCACAGCCAGGCAATTTCCAGCCTGGGAAGTGTGGCTGTGGATTAGGAGGGTGAGTGGCTTGGGCTGTATGCTGCTCTGAAAGGAGGGGCAGAGCAATGTGTCCTTCTCTGAAGAGAAACCCTGGAAAGGAGGACAGAAAGGCTCCTTTTCAAGTCTCAAGGTGCAGCACAGAAATTAAGTTGCTGCCTTGTAATGGCAGCAGCTTCCAGAGGCACCGAGCAGATCCCTGAATCTCTCTCTCCCTCATTGACAACATCTCTGTTTACTGCTGGGGCATCTTGCTCACATAATTTTAGACTCAACTACAAATCCTCCAAATCTTATCCAAGGAATGACAGACTAATCACCTCTCTTTCTCTGGCTGTACCCGTCTGCAAGCCACCCAGCTGTCGTGCAACCACTCATAAGCTGCCGGTGTGGGTGACCTACCTATATTTACTTATATCTCATAGCCCAAGTCTAGACTTGACTATGTTGAAATTTAGGAGTGAAAGGAAACAATTATCTAACAAGGTGCAGTTCAGGCTAAATGGATCAAAGACAACAAAGAAAAAATCTTCCATGGCATAGAAGCTGGAACCATGTTCTTGTAAACTGTCATTTTTGGGCCACTTCCAAGAGCCAGTCTTGTCCTAAAAGAAGGATAATCAAATCTCCAACTCCAGCTTGCTTGCAGGTAGCTCTGGGGATCAGCAGTTCACTTTTTTCATTTAAATCATCAAGGATTAGCCACTGCTGGATTGAGATAATGAATTTGAATTAATGTGAGCAGGTTATGATCGTATCAGATCATAGTGCCCTATGTTTGCTTGTGTAGAGCTGAGCTTCAGTGACTGAAATACTTGAAGCAGTTCTGCAGGTTGGAGTGGGCAGGGACTGATGAGCTTCCTGCCCTTTCCTGCCTGTACTGGCATAATGATGTGGTGTAGTACCTTTCATTGGTGTGTCTGTCTCTACATATACTGTAGAAAAGCACTACCAACACCCTGTATCTGTAGGAGAAAGAACCAGTGCCTGACAGAATTAATTCTAATTACTGAAATGCTGATTGGGATCTTTGGGCACTGCCATAATCATAGTAGTAGTAATAAATAATAATTGTGATTATCATTATTTTATTATTGTTTTCCCTCTAGACATTGCAATGATGAGAAAGAGTCTTGGATAGACTACCTAGATAATTACTTGTATAAATTTCTCCGCATTCCTAAGAGATGGATTTATTAGCTGCATGCCAGCTCTCTGCTAAGTTGGTTTTTGATGGTGTAATAAATAACATTAAAAGAAATCAGATAGGAGTTGGGTAAGGGCGTGAGCTTTAAGTTTGATGAGAATAAATTTTTTATTCTGTCATTTTATTTTTAATCTTCCTTCCCCTATAATCCACCAAAACCTGCTTGCATCTTTTATTTACCTTTAACAAATAGTAACTCTTACCGTGGTTATTTTGCGACTGAATTAGGCCGACAGAGATACTTGCAAACAAGTTAGATCCCACACTATTAATAAGTTGGCCCAGTTTTTTACTTTTCCACTAGTACCTTGTGAGATTCAGTTTATTCTCAGTCCCTAGCAAAAGTCTAGGTCATGAAACACTGTTCTTCCAAGGGCACTTGCTATTCACTTCTTCATTCTCTCGCTAGTCGTTTAAGCTAGCATCTTCAAACTCGTCATCTTCTTTCTTAAATCTCAGCAGGGAGCCAGATTTGTGCCTCCGACTGTGATCTCCGAGTCTATAGCGTTACAGGCTGCTGCTGATCCCGAGCATTTAGATTGTGTTCCATCAGTGAATGGCATTAAGGGTATATAGGAAACGTGGCTCTTTTGTTTGCTCTGTTTTATTCTGGCCATGTTGTCCGTGGACAAAAGCATTTGCTGTTAATCCCATTGCTCGTCTTGGTTTGTAATGATCATTTCTGTGATGGTGAATTAGCGGGAGCTGCTGGTGCGTGCCCAAACTCACAGCCATTAATTTTCCTGATTTTCTTCTGATAGAGCAGGTGCAAACTGGCAGCATTTGACCCTAATAAGTTACACTAGTCTGGCCAGATTTTGTTTGCCTGGAACAAGGAACATTATTTGTATCAACATCCTGATAAAAAGTGACCAAATGGATTTGTTGGTCAGGTAAATTTTCCTGACACATTTGCAAGCCCGTGTTTAAACAGTGTAATTTATTTAATCTTGTGATTTTACTAGTTCTTTATTGTAATCATACAATAGTACCGTTACAGTACATGTTTTCTTCTCTCATGAGACAGATGGATAGTGACTGAGGCTCAGAGATAATGTTTATCTACAAGATAGTATAACGAAGGCAGAGATTTGCAAGTTAATACATTTTGAGCTGATAAAACAGTTCCAAAGGAGAAGCAATACTGGGGTGTAATTTTTTTTTTTTAAATCCTGTTTAATAAAACATTCAGTGCCTTATGACATACGTATTGCAATGATGTTGCTCTATAAATGTCCCTTCCTGCCATCATTTACATGATTGATTACAGCTGCATAAACTTGTGTAACTCGGTAAATAACCTGTTACCTCAGTATGCACATGCATCTTGGTGTGTGTCATGGAAATGTATGTTGGTATGTTTGGGCATCTATATTCAAGATCTTTGGTACAAAATACAACTTTCTGTGTAGAGTGCTGTGTCTGTTTTGTACATAGCTGAAGGTTGGCTATAATATAATGAAGTTTATTTTTTGCTTCTCTCGAGATAAATAGACATGGGTTTTGAACCATTAATAACTCTGAAGATGGTAAAAATTCAAATAGTGGACAGTTAAGATGCAGCAATATTGCACTCTCTTGTTTGCCTGGAGTTTCAGTGCTTTAAGGATTAAAGTAAAAAGTTGAAATCCCACAATAAACAAGAGATTCAGTCTAAATTGTGTCGACTTGAACAGCAGTTTCTAATGAGCACACAGCCAACAGACTCTTAAGCCTCATGAGAAGCTGTCTATCCTAGTCTGGAGTCCTTTCCTTGGTAATCAAAATAATTTGACAGAGTTAAAAAGGAATAGCTTCTCTTAATTTAAGTGCCTCATCTTACATAAAAATCTTGGATTTCCTGTTTTCTGGAGACCTAAACACTGTCCAGGGAACAAAGCAATTTAATTTGATTTTTTTTTTAATTGTCCTGTCTATCTTAGTAGAAAATATGTTGCTCTCATGGAATGGGAACACAATTACTGTAGAATAAACATTTATATTCCTAATAACAGGAGCAAGATCAGCATGTCAAGCTTATGGGACAGGTCCTGGGAGGGCCAGCAGGCATCCGGCTGGTAGGACAGGCCATTGCTTTGGTATAAGCAGGGAGGGACCAACCCCAAAATATGGGCTTTCATTTCCTCAGTCCAGGTTGCAGCAGAAGCTGCTGCCTGCTGCTGACAGTCCTGTATAGCCTCCTGTAGCTCAAACAGGTACTTTTAGTGGAGATACTGAGACTCCTGAGTTGTATAAGGCACTGAACCATAAATTGTCAAAGACAGCAATTTTTTTTTTTATTACACTACCAGAATGAGTGTGTTTCCCTATTTCTTAAAAATAGATTCTGAGTGAAATATGAACAAAATTGAGGCTGTATTATGGAGGTAGCTCTTTGCTGCTGACTCTTGTTGGGAGAAGCAGATAGTGGTGGACCTTGGGGAGGCAGAAAGAAAAAAGACACACACCAAGTCCCACACATCCAGGGAAAAATCACAAATAATAATTCTAAATATGTCTTTATTTTAAAAAATAATCATTTATTTCAGTGCCCTTTTGGAGCACATAGCTTAAATACACGTCATACCTTTGAGTCTACGGCACAGTGACTCATATGGCATCAAATGTAAATAGGTGTCACAAACTCTGTCAGTCCTTGTGTTCCCAACCAGGCAGCCTGGGAAGAAGCTGAACCAACTGTTCCTAGGCAGTAATGTACATTTACATAAAATGTTTCACATTTTTCATGTTTATTCCGTGCAGATGGCTCCATTTTGAACATCCAGAATTTGTTTTGACTTTGTGACTATAGCTTGTAAACAGAGCGTTGGCTGGCGTCTGCACCGGGTATAGGTAGCTTTTCATATTTGATCTAAAATTGAGTGAAGCTGTAGCCAAACCATTAGTCAGTCAAAATAATGTTGCAAGCCAGTTAAAGGCAGTATATCCAAACCATGAGGGAAGGCTGAATGAGAGGCGGTAGCGCTGTCCATAAATTGACAAATTGATGCTCAAGCAGTGTTTCACTTACACAGCTACTTTAGCCAGGCTCTGAATGTGGCTTTGCAAATCAAGGCATCTCACTATTAAATGTTTTGAACAGAATCACACAGACGTTCTGTTATGTGAACGTGTTGATACGAATAATGCAGGGAAAATGCATAGATACACATCTATTTATAACTCAAGATGCAGAAAACTCCCTTGCATTGCTTTTAAGCATGAAAACACTAATACTGGTTCTTACCTGTGTGTATTATATGTGCGGAAATGATTTTCAAGGACAAATGAATACCAAAAATATAAAGTTCTCTACTTTTGTCAGTTCCACTCCTACATCTTGCAGATGAGGTATTAGGGTTATTTTTCCTGCTATCAAGTATTTAAACGTTTTAGGTCTTTTCTATATATTAGTCAACAGAAAGGGACACTGATTTTGATTTGTTATTTGAGAGAGTAATTGAACCGTCTTTTGCTTTAAAAGGTTCTCTGTGCCTTTGTCTTCTCTAGTTTAAGTAATTAAGTTGAAAGATAAGTAGCCAGAATATGTTCAAAGGCACTGGCTTGATTTTGTTTGACTTAATTATTCCAGACAATGCAGAATATTTTTCAGTAACTCCCCCCTTACCCAAGCAGAATGTATCTGTGCTTCCTGCTTATCTGCAGGTTCAGTTCTGCCTGCACATTGCTCAGGTCTATCATCTTCCTGGAGAAATACATGATTTGTAAATCTGAAAGAATTCCCCAACAGCTACCATAAAATTAAGCTGTTAAAGAGCTCTTGGAGCTTGTTTAAATGTAGACCTAAACAAATCTCTTTGCTGTTTAGCTCAAGATAAATCTTTTTAAAAGTCCTGTTCTAAATCACTTCCCAATTTTAATGAGTTTATATATCAGCCTTTGCCAGATTTTTACTGTAGCTTTTCTCCAAGATTACAGCCATGATAAAGTAAGGACTAAAATTGTTTATTATATATTATTCTTCAGAAGCAAAACTTTTTCCCCCAGAGGCTGTTGGGAGAGCTATTGATTTTCTGCCACAATGTGAAATGTGTGACCTTTATAATATGAGCAATGATTACAAGGCCAATAAAATGACATCATTCTGTTTAAACTTTAGAGTTCGCAGGGCAAATAGCAGCATGTGCCACATTTAATGATGTCCATGGACGATAAGTTTACGTTACCTGGCTTCAAGTGAGACTGAAACATGAAGGAGGCAGGCTCTCCATCCCCAAAACACCCCGTGTTTGTGCCAGGAGTGGGGGAACTGGAGTGTATGTACCTGGTAGAACTGTGATTTTTTTTCCAGCTCTTGAGGGAGGAAGTCAGGGCTTTTCTGGTAACAGACTTCTCTAAATGTTTGCTTCTACCAATGCCATTGACAGAACTCCTCCTGGTGTGATACAGGATGAGCTGCTGTATATACATATACATATATTCTGCCAGATTTCCCCCAATCCACTGCAAATGCATTACAGGACTAAATTCTATTCTTAGCTTTAGTCACTTTTGTGCAGTTCCTGTACAATAGCTGAGAGAAGGTTCTGCCCCAAATAGATGAAATATAACTGCACAGGGCATATTCATGTTCTAATATGAAAACAACACAGAAACCTTTAGTCAGGCTTTGAGGGCGATGCCACAACCCAATTCACTTAAATAGTTTCAAGAAGAAATCCATGGAATTTCCCACTTCAGTCATATCAGACTGTTTCCCCACATTATGTTCTTTTCTTCCTTCAGACATTTATTTTTGATCCATTAGGACCTGCTTCAGCCAATTGCCTGCCCATTCTCCAGCCTGTAGCAAGCCAGATTTCCATTGTGGAAACCAGGGTAGCTGTGATTTCTGTGTGCAGCCTGAATGAAGCCTGTGCTCACTATATGGTCCAGCCAGATGTAGAGCCGAAGGGTTCGCTGCTTAGAAAGCACAAGCAAAACAGCACCACACATTCAAGGCATCACCAAGGCAGGAATAGGGATAATTTCCTTTCCCATTTCTGGCTCATTGTGTAATATCAATAATCTCTGTAGCTTTGTATTATACTTGCCATAAGTGGCTCTAGTGATTGATTAAACACCTTAGCTTTTCTTTGGCATTTAATCAATTGCAGCAGCAGTTTATTGCTTGGTGTATTACAAAGTAAAAGAGATTATTACTTAATTATTCTGAAAAATAGCAGCTTGCAGTTGTTGCTAACATGGGTATGTGTCTGTGCTGACATTGGTGTCACATCATCCTTTCCTTTGTGCCTCCTGGTCTCTGCTCTGCGATTCCCAACGGATCACACACAGTCATTCCCACAGCCATCACCATCACAGAGCAATTAGTGCCAATATATAAATAATTGCTTATGGTGGGGCTTCCTACAGTGCAAACAGTTCGATTCTGTCTCTTGCTGGGTACTTCCAAATCTCCCTAAATTTTAGGCAGTGTGTTTATTAACCAGCCCATGTGAACATGAATTCACTGTCGGGTACAAACCACTTCTGGGAGCCGTTCAGCAAGAATTACATCAGTACCGGGAGGCATTTTGATAGCCCAGAGCACAGGACCATAAGTGTGTACAACTGGAGATAAATCAGATGTGAGGCATATTATTGGTGTGTGAGTGTGAGAAAGGAAAAAACGCATCATTTTGTGACATCCTCTCGAGGATCTGGGAAATGGCAACTCTTCTGTTTTGACACCTGAGGTCTTCTGCCTTGAATGCAGAATTGAATCCATATGCAAGAGTTCAGAAAATATTGTGGTGTGATAAAGCATAAGGATTCAGGGTAGCATACACATCTGTGCTTGTAGGGATATGACAGGTATCATGATCAGTATGTATTCCTACCCATCTGCTTCTGGAATAGGATCTTACCCACCTGTGTTGCCATGAAAAGGGACAGTTCAACATATAGAATTTTAAAAATGGGGTTTAATTCCTTGGTTTGCCCCGACTATCTATGCTCATAGGCAAGTGATTTTACCTTGTTTTTGCCTCAGTTTTCTTTTGTGAGTGGGAGTAACCATGGTTCACTGCCTTAGAGAAGACTGTAAAATTAAGGACTGCTAGCTGTTCCTCCATTGAAAATGAAACCTCTTTAAAGCTTTGATTTTGCAGAGATTCGTATAAATTAAAGCTGTGCCCTTGACTTGAACAGGGCTAGTCAGTGGAAGGCCAGTGACAAAGCATCCACTGCAAATTTGAAGCATTTTCCCAAATGATTTTAGGTGTTACTGGGGTGGATGGGTGGGGTGTCATGTGGGAAGAAAACCAAAGCTTATATGTCATTTATTTTTCCTCCGTTATGGTAGTAAAGGTCTGATCATCACCTTTCTAGACAGCTGTGTAAATCCAGGAGGTTGGCAGTGCTTTGCTCATGCTTAAAGCTGGCGTTACCTGTGAATAGTGATGCATTGGCCAGTCCATGAATGTCACACCACATCATATGCCGGTTTTGTGTCACTCGTGCAATGGCTTTTGCAAGTACTTTAGCAGAATTGGAGCGAGCAGACGTTGGCTGTCCAGTGACAGACAAAAGCTTATGTTTCTTTGAGAAGGTGCTGGATGGTCCTAACCATTAAAAGAATTTATTTTCTTACTCCCAACAGATTTCCCCTCCCCTCCTTGATGTTACCAAATTTATCATCACTTTTGTCTTTCAGGTGTAACCTGTCTTTAGTGTTGCAGACACATCAGCCAACCATGCATTAAGAACTGGGCCCTTACTTTAATTCAGTATGACTTTCTTTTTGTCCAATAATTTCACAAGCACTAATCCACACTTCAAATGCAGGAGATACTCTGATCCCCAAATTGTTCAGCACTTCATGCAGGAAAAATCGTAGGCCACAGTCATGAAACTCCTAGAGGATGGCTGCTGGCTTCCTGTGGCAGAGCTGGTTGTTGTTTTCCCCCCTCTCCCTTCTTTGCTCTAACCATTTTGTCTGTCTAGCTTGTCTTGTATTCCGTTTTCAAAGCAATTGCCATGAAGGGCTTCCTTTTTTTAGTGCCTAAAAGGGAACAATAGATTTTTAGAATAAGCATATATTTATATTTTATATGACCAACCATCTGTATGCAGATATCATATTGATTGTATCTGTACTTTAATATAACATACTGAGAAGTTCAAGCTAAATAGAAATTAGTATTTTTATTCTTATTTCTTATGAAAAGGTCTTTAATGTATCCTTAAGTGCACATGACATTTAAAATTATTCCAGTGCTAGATTCCTGAAAAAGTAGATGACCTTTTCTCTTGAAATTGGAGAGTTGTTTTTCCTTAACAGTTATATTGTGCATAGAAGATGAGATGTTAACCAAGATGTTAAAATGTATTGTTTCCCTTTGAAAGCTAATCCCGTTCCTCATTTTCATTAATGTTGGATCATTCATTTTCCTTTTCCTTTCTTTCCTTTCTTTTCCTTTCCTTTCCTTTCCTTTTCTTTTGCAACTGTTTTTGCATGAAAATGCAAAGTAGCAATAAACAGATTTTTCGTAAGACTTGCTTTAAGACTCTTCTCTTTCAGATCCAGTTAAAGTTTTTAAGTTCAATTATTTTAAAATTCATATTCTTCAGTTCCGTAAACAAAAATAATGGAGAAATATAATGATGTGCAAAGCGATTTTATAGCCCTCACTAATCAATAAATGCCAATAAAATGGGGATGGTGTAATGTCCATAATTTAATTGTCTGCTGTTACCAGGTCACCACGGGACAGTAGCAGAAGTGGGGAGAAGCTGGAATTGGCCATGTCCAACCTCACTGCGGATGTCCTGGAATTACTCCTGGAGTTTGTTTATACAGGTTCTTTGATCATAGATTCAGCCAATGCAAAAACCCTACTGGAAGCTGCCAGCAAGTTCCAGTTTCATACCTTCTGTAAAGTCTGCGTTTCCTTTCTAGGTAAGAATCACTCCATCTAGCAAGGTTTTGAGATTTTGTGTTAAGGTTTGTAAACCTTCTTCTGACAGCTCTTACAGGATAAATTAAGAAAGCCACAGAGTAAAACATCATTAATTTGACTTGCAATTTGAGTTTTAAATGCTGACATAATGGCCAGTGGAAAATGGTCTAGAGAAGTGTATCCTGTTGTTTGAGTGACAACAGGTTTCATATCTTGGATAACTTATTTTGTTGAACCTTGTTCCATACCTGGAATCTTGATGACATTTTGTTTCCTGGAGGATGATCTCTGCATAGATACCAGGCTGTAAAGCACAGGTTGCTTATAACTGTGGGAGCAAATTTTGGGTGCTACACCATTCCAACTTGGTCAAACATCAAAAAATTTGGAGGTGGACTCCCGTGGAGGAGAAGGTCCTGCAAATCTGCAGAATTTGCAAAAAATTAAAGACTGCATTGCAATATCTGCAATTTTCTTGCATCCATGACAAGGTCCTTCCCATGTCCAGTGTTCTTGTAAACAAGATTTGGCTGAACCATTCCAGGTTAAATGTTAACAGGGTTTGTTATTGCATACAGAGTTATGGTCTGATGTATGTGAGTCATCACAAAGGTGGGTGCAAGGAAAGGTTACTGTGTCCACCCCTGGTAACTGGTCTGCCCTGTGTGCGTGGGGAACGTTTGCCCCAGCAAGGTTGTACAGAGCAACATCACCAATGCCTCTGCCCTTCCTCTGATGGCCACGAGAAATGTCTTCTTCTTGTCCAGAGCATGTGATTGCTTGAAGTTCAATATTGTGTAAATGTTTTAGGCAATAATAACGTCGAGCAATACTAAATGGCATGGCTGGCTCATGGAGGAGACGGTCAGAGAGTGCCATGGGTCCTCAGCACTGTGTCATCCTGCTCCTTTCACTTTCCATCTGCTTTCCAGAATAGACTATTTCAAAACAGTCCAAGGTTTCCAGCTCAGCTAAGCTTTACAGGTCTGAACTTGAACCAGACAGACCCATTTCTGTCATGGTAGAAGTGGAGCTAGAACTGGAGCTCACTGGAACACACCTTGGTTCAAACTCCTGTCTGTACCACTTGCCACTCCTTCACTATCATAGCTGTAATATCAGTTTATGAGACATTAATAATTTACTAATTACTAGCACAAACTTATCAATACAAAAACTTTCAGCTTGGTCCTATATGACTTACTTACCATGTATAAGTACCAGATACTCTTTTTTTTGACATCTGATTTCTACTTGGTCTTTCTTGATACATCATTCAATGGGATACAGCATTTTCTCTGAAGCCCACATGACCTGTAGGTTCTTCTTGAGCAGTTCTCATTTAAAATTGACGTCTACAATTGCAGAACGTGGAATATGAGAGTTTAGAAAATGTTGGACTCGAAAAACAACAACAAAAAACCCTCATATGAGTCCACTTTACTGCTGTGTTAATTTTCACTGCTAAGCCTGCCTGCTGGCAAGATGAGTGGTGGGACTAGGCTGGTACAATGCAGGCATCAGTAAAGAATTTGTGGTATTATATTCTCCTTTCCAAATTTTTAGGTGTCCCATGTTTAAAAGTCTGTTCTCAAATGGGTGGGTCCTGGTGATGCGAAATTTATGCTTTGCAATCGCACCATTTGGACTGTGCAACTTGAATGAGGCTCTGGCTCTGGCATTGCTTTCCCCCAGCTTCCCTTTGCCACCTTTTGGCAGTGATTAGATCTTATGGCCCTTCCAGGAACACGAGATGTGTTCAAGTTGCAGTATCTCCAAAGATCCAACCGCAAAACCAAAATACATTTATTTCACTAAGTCAGTGTGAGATTTCTCTTTTCCAGTAGTTAATATTTGAATCTAGTGAACCATGTTATGGTATGAAATAGTAAAGTTGGTTATAAGTTCAGTGATATATGGGGAACCACTGGAATTTTGTATTCTCATTTGGAGAATTCACAGAGTGTAATCGCTTATTTTTATTTATAGCTATATCTGGATTGCTCCACAGAGATAGCAGAGCACTTGCCATCTGAAAAGTTTAGGCAAAGGCATTTTGTCTTCTCTGTGGCTGTGTTTTTTCTTTTCATCCCAGCCGCCTCTGCTTTATACAAAGCAAAAATATGGTTAAAGGGTTTTTTTCACCAGCACTTCTGGAGGATTCATTAGTACAAAGAATGAATCTTTCCCATCACTGACCATGTCTAAAAAGGGAAAGAAGTGGAGGGAGGTCCAAAGAAGTAAAAGCCCAAATTAATAAGTCTGTTCAGCATAGCACAGCACTATCTCAAAGCTCATCCTTTTTGAGTCGTGAAGATCCAGGAGGGTCCCGACTAGTGGATATCCAGGCAGCTTTTGGGTCTCTATCCTGGGCCTCTCAGCAGCCTTAGGCGGAGGCATCCCAAATTTTCTTGTGCTTTCTGGTGGAAATATGCTGCAAAATGTGTCAGGAAAGTAGTTTCATTTTGATAGGAGATTTCTTAACCAGCTTTGCTGGGCTAATTATAGCCGTGTTCTCTCTCCCCCACATGCTGTCTCCTTGGCTTTTATCTAGACCATGAGAAATGACAACAGTTTTGTGCTGACTGATGCAACGATGGTGACAGGTCCATGCAGACACCATATGATAACTGGGCAAATGTTTGCAAACTGGTCAGGATATCATAGGTATTTCCTCCACCCATATGGCTGAAGACTTAAGCAGCTTTTTCATCTTTTTTTCATATTTGTTGTACACTGTCATCACAGTCATGGCTCAAATTGGGTTTCAGATGATTCATCGGTATCACAGTTTGGGTCTGTGGTGCAAGGACCTCCATCACAGGAGGGAACCAATTCTGAGCCTGTACTTCAGCCTTCTTCTGATAAAATGCATTCTTCCTTAAGCCTAAAGAAGTTGGTGGAACGTGGTAGTTTCATAGACCGAAATAGGAAAGAACAGGAGCTCTGGATTGTCTTAGTCTCCTGAGCAAAGAATACGAAGTCAATGTTTGGAAAGACTACTAGAGGGAGAAATGAGAAAAACTGAATGACGAACCAGCAATGGAACCTGCATGAATAGGCACCTGAGGAAAGAAGAGGCCTTTATGGTCCTTTTGAATTCAAGAGAAAGTGTTATGGGCAATTATTTTGTCCGTCCAAGGTGGACAATTTTGAACCAGGTGGAGAACTGCACTGCCTAGCACTGAACAACCGTCGATTATATCTGGAGATAGGAGAAAGGAAGAAGACCCTCACAGGGGAAGGGAAATCTTTTAGACAATTGATTGGGCATTCACTGGACAATGAACGCATCTTAGAGTCTTCCACTTATCTCTGATCTTCATGTGCTTTTGACATCAGTGGGAAATACCTGAGGAATAAGTTCCTCATCAGAACATATACAAAATATCATGAGGAAATATAAGTTTTATGCTATTTTTTGTGATATCCAAGTCATCATCTAGAAAGCATCTCTAAGTGAAAATCCAGTGCTTAATGCACACAGAGGGTGCTTACAGCCCATCATCCTGTTACCACAATCTCTCTGGATAATCCTTCCAACACACCGTCTGTCTGACTTTATCTCAAGTCACCCCACTGCCAGAAGTGCAGTCAGAGCAGTCTGCCTGGTTGATTGTCTCCTGATGACTCTGCACAGGATCCAAAGTCACATCTAAAACAGCGGAAAATACCAGCTGCTGATCTACATTAGTGTTGTGACACACATAGGAGCAAATATGCTATTCAGCACTGTCTCAAACCAGTGAGAACCTACTAGATTACATCTGATATCCTTAAAGTCCACTCATGAGTCTCTTATAAACTGTCCTTGAGCATTGGGAACAGCTTAGTAGTCAGCAGTCGTGTTGTGAATGGAGTCAAGGTGAAACTCCACAAAAATGTGTTTTTACAAGCCCAGTGTCACTGTGGCAAAACAGCAATTATTGTAAATATGTCAGTTTCCAAAGGAAAACAGCTCAGGAGCACACAGAGCATAACTGGTCCTTAGCTGTCTTTGTCATGCTCGCATTCAGAATTACCTCTGGATTGCAGGGATGGGTTATATTATATAGCAGAAGTCTATATCTAAGTAGTCGTGTAAGCTCCCTTTATAGTCAGTGAAGAGTTACAGGCATAAGTAAGGCATGGCTCAGTTCATCCTGAAGTCATTATCTAAAATATTACCAAAATAAACAAGAATATTACTAGATTGCTGCTTGGAATTGCTTGTTTATGAGTGTACAGCGATACTAATGTGAATGCACAGTTGAAAGTCAAGAGGCATCAATCTTGCCCTCAAATTTTGAGTCAGAGGTGAAAAATAGGGAGCAGGTAGTGGTTTTATGTTCACAGGATAGAGATTTGCCATATCTCCTATAGCTGTTGCCTTGCTCACCTGCAATGAGTCCCTCTACTTTACATGCCAGCCCTCATCTTAAAAAGACATCACTGTGCCCACCTTGCTGTGGTGCTCATCACATCAAAAGTGAAGTGCAAAGAAGTGTGTCAGCAGCCTCCTGCACATACCCTGGTCTGCATCTCCCTGGGACCCATCTCTAAATAGCCTCACGATAATTGCTGAATCAGACAGGGATAATGTCATTTGGATGTGCCACCAGGGGGTTCCTCAGGGAAGAGGGGGGAGTGAAGCTTAAAGGGACAACATCAAGCTGCTTGGACACCAGTGTACCAGTCTGCATCAGTCACCCAGCATTGTTAGAGGTAGAGAAACGTGTACAAATCAGAAGAAATCAGTCGTCACCAGTGTTTTTTCTTCCCCACACCACAGGCTCAGCTAGGGATGGTATGGGAATCTCTCCTGAGAGAGGCAAACTCCATCCCTTGAAGACAAAGGTTCATTCTCACAAATCTTTACCATCGCTGCTTAATGAGTCAAAATTGATTATTACCTTCATTATAAACCCTGTGAGGATAAGGGGGAACAGTATCAGATTTGTCTTTGACTTGGGAGTTTGCCAAGTGGTGATGAGAGTTTTGGGCTCTGTTAGATGATTATTTTACCCCCAGCCGTATGTATACATGAAACTGTGCCAACAGACAGAACCAAGGAACCTGGAAGAGGGTTTGGGGTTGAGGGGTTTTTTGGGTTTGAGGGGGGGTTTTTTTGGAAAGCAGGAAAATCTGGGAGCTTTTCTTCATAGCTGTCAGTTTACAACCTGTCTCTGGGCAGTCTTTGAGTGACAAAATCTACTGACGGCAAACAGTGCTGCTGCTGCAGTCTGCTTGAGGAAATGGGCTCCTTGGAGTCAGTACGATCAACTGATGCAAAATGAGATAACCTAGTTTCAAGACTGCTGGATCTGTAAAAGAAAAAGAGTTAGAGGGAAAAAAAAAAAAAAGACAAAACAAGCCCACAAACCCCCTAATCTCATGTCAGGTTTTTAAAAAAAAAAAAAAAAATGAAAAAAGTAGTTTATAATTCAGTTTTATTAAAAGACATGTATAGATAGTATGCAGGTTTTCAACCTGGTGAAGGCAGAAGCTGGGTGTAGGGAAGAATCCCTGAGCATTTCCAGCAGAAACAA
The DNA here is from genome assembly GCF_003945725.1 of Corapipo altera. NCBI lineage: Eukaryota > Metazoa > Chordata > Aves > Passeriformes > Pipridae > Corapipo > Corapipo altera. The sequence continues at coordinate 16,305,305 of NW_020884883.1, forward strand.
CCTGATGGGAGTTTTGTTTGAAGAGATAAGGGGCTGTTGCACATTCCTGTCCAGCACTCTGACACAGTGCAGTAGGATATGACACTGCCCAACGTGATAGACTTCTCTGGCAGCACAGGAGCCTGCTACTGGTACCAATGCCTTTGTGATCTATTGCAGTTTGTCTGTCTCTTATATTTTATTTTTTCTGTAGTCCCATATCTTAAAAGAATATATTCTGCCTATTAGTAGTGGCTTGGTTAACAAAAGCTGAGAAGACTCTGAGAGTTCCTCTTATAAATGTCTAAAAGTGGTGGGTTTTTCTTCAGAATAACTGGAAAGGAAAAAAGTACAGTCAAATGTGTGGTGTAGCACACTTCTAACGCAAAGCTACACACTGTGCTGCTGCTTCTGTTTGCTGGGAAGGAGATAATGCTGTCTCCTCTGTGTATGATTTTCTTTGAAACCCACTACACAACGTTTAACAGAAGGCGTTAGAATAATCTGTGTTTTGCATAAGGGATGTCATCACATTCAGCAGCAACAAAGTTCCTTTGAAAAAAAAAAGAGGGGGGAGGATTCCTTTTTTTTATTTGAAGTATCTTAGTAGCTGAACAGGGCAAAAATTATCATAAAGTGACTGCAGCATTCTCAGAAATGTCCTTAGTGCTGTTTGCATTTATTCTTAAGTGTCTGCAGTGGCATTTACATCTTGCTGTTCCTTAAAGCAACATTGTAGGCGGTAGGAACAGCAGCACTCTCTTGGCTGGGTTCCCATCCCTTGGGAAGCCCCAGATACTTTTATGTCAGTAGGTTTCCCCAGTGCCCTGTGAAGGCTTATACAAAAAGCAAACTCAGAAAGTACATTTCTCTCCCTATCCCCAACTCAGCTGTTAGAATTTGATTTTTGTACTTTAAACCCCAATCCTCTCTATATTAACCCACAGTACTGCTTTTGGTTAACTCCCTGAAATTAATTAGGGTTAGAAATTTACCTGTGACACTTATTTTTCTCATGACTTTGGAACAAATGTGCATCTTGCTTTTAGTAATTCTCAATTACCTTTTTTGTTTGTTTTTTTGCTCCTTTTAGAAAAACAGCTGACTGCTAGCAACTGCTTAGGAATATTAGCCATGGCTGAAGCCATGCAGTGCACTGAACTATACAACATGGCCAAAGCTTATGCCCTGCAAATTTTCCCCGAGGTGGCAAACCAAGAAGAGATCCTTAATATCTCAAAAGACGACTTTATTTCCTACATGTCCAATGACAGCCTGAACACCAAAGCAGAGGAGCTGGTGTACGAAACAGTGATAAAGTGGATTAAGAAGGACGCCGCAATCAGAGCTCAGGTAAAAATAATCTCAGCAGCCTCACTCTGCTCCGTTCCCATGAATGCCTCTTTTAGAATAGAAACCATCTCCATGCAATTTTAAACATGAGGGTATGTAGGAGATGGGATGAGCAGTTCAGATAAAAAAAGAGAAAGGGAATGCAGGCTATGCACAAAATGTGTGTAATTTCAAAATCGGATCCCCATATCTGATAATTTTGAATCAAAATCTCATTTGTGACATGCATGATACAAAGCTGGGGCCTCAAGTTGTTGACTGCAGGCTCAGTCAGAGATAAATTGGGAAGAATTACAGTTGTCTGAGATGCTTTAAGAAGGGGATGCATTTTAGTACCAGCGGAAAATAAAAATCTGTCAGAAAATTTTTATTTCTTCTGATGTCACATACTGAATGAATATAGCTTCAGTTCATAAAAAAAAAGATTCTGTATCTTTACTGGCTGCTTAGATAATCCTTTGAGTTTTATATATTTATTAGAGCCACCCTTTCCTCAATCATCTGAGCTATGCAATCTGCTCTTGACTAAAAAAACCGAGTCTGTTACTTTGCCTAGCACTAGATAGAATCTAGAAGCAACGACTGTTTGGAGGCTGTCCTTGGGACCAGAAGACATCCCTGGTGATATCTAAAAACCTGCTACTTGCCTCCAGTGCAGCTCTTGCAAACCACCTTTTGCAGGTAGTGAACTGTGGTCTGAACCCCAAACCTCTCCATTTGGAGGTCAGTTTTCCACACAGACCGCAGAAGGGGAAAGTTGTTTTCCTCCTTTCCACTTCAGAGGCCAGATTTGCTTCCGTTGGTCCCCAGTCACAGTTATGTCTGGTTTAAGGATGACAGCCCAGTTGCTTATGGACCAGACTGGGACTCGGGGAGACACTTGGCAACATGTTGTTGCTGTCCCACATCATAACAGTCTGGACCTTCTTGATTTAAATGGGAATTCAAGCACCTAAATGTGCAGTGGGATGTTAAATGTGTAATTGGATGTGATCCAGAGCAGTTCCACATCCAAACTTCATCCCTACAGTGGGAGAAACAGGAATTCCTGCTCTCCCCAGGCTGCTGGATGAGGATAAGGGCATTAAGGACACTGCATACCAGGCCAAGCTCTGCTGCCTATGCTGCTCCACCAGCTCATCCCTGGTCTCTGCCAGCATCCTGCAGCCCCCAGGACTGGTTCCTGCCCTGTGTGAGCAGGGAATGTGGCTCAGCAGGGCAATCCCATCCTGGGGACTCGCCACGCTCTCTGACCACATCCTCCATGTGCCAGCAATGCCATTTAGTATTGCTCAATATTATTATTGCCTAACACATTTGCACAGTATCTTTATTTTATTGAAATTTTCCCCTCTTTGGCTCTTGTTGGCCTCAAAAAACACAGTGTTTTACAGTGTATTTCCCCGGTTGCCTAAAGTTTGATGGCAGCAGTCAGCTCTGTGCCACTCTGAACTTAATGGGACCTTGGGGATTATTCCCAGGGGTCGGAGTTCAGGAACCCTGCGGCAGGAGCCTGTCTGCCTGGTGCCAACAGAAGGTGTCACTCACCAGGTGGTCTGGGTTACATTCTCAAAATTGCGGTTTTAAATATTTCTTTCTGCGCCTTGCTGAAGCAATGTTGGGAATTTGTTTTTTAAGTGGTGTTTTTTCTTGCTGTCACCACCACTATCCCCTCTTCCCTTCATGTTGCAATTCACTTGGTTTTCTGTGGTTTTTTATTCCCAAGTTTCCTTCCCCTCTGTCCAGGTTCTGCAATGCTTTTGTAGTTTATGATGACAGTTTTATTTGCTTCTCCAAATTTCTCTGTGGTGCTTTAGTTTCATGCATTCATTTACAAGGGCTTTTAATTTTTAATTTGTATTTATCCAGATATAAGGGTCTTGAATAAATTAGTATAAAAGATACCAAGCAGATAATTATTTTCCTGCCCAATCCTGCCACTAACTAGTATATTTAGATAGTAGCTCTCACTTTTCTTAGTACTCTGTGCGCTGCTTGATCTATTATAAAGCTCTTAGTTAAATAGGTTCTTATTTTCTAAAAGTAAGAGCTCACACTTACCATGAAAAGTACCATCTTTACAATAATGACTTCTACATTTTCAGAGCCTAGGAACAAATGGCTTCCATGGTGGATAAAAAGGAAGATAAACCTAAATAACCTTATTTCTGATAAAGATGATGATGAGTGAAAATCTGTGCTTGGTGTGCAGCAAGGCCCACCATGCCAGGAAGTGCCCACGCTCCTATGAGATACACAGTCTGCTGAGAGCTCTACAGGGCTGGGTGACTGTGGTAATGCTGAACATGGGATGGACCTTCTTGCAGGAGCTGTGCATGGATATTTTTATTTTATTCCCAGTTTGGAGATAGATTCTATGAGCTGTCTTTAAACTTTTGGGGATGGAGGACACTAGGACTGTTGGGAGGGTTGATGAATGAATTGCATTATGAATTGCACCATAAATTGCAGCAATCCAAAGACATCACTCCAGCTCTACTGTGCTCCTCAGGTGACCAGTCTGGCAGTGCTGGCAGCTAAATCCTTCAGAGCATGGATTTCCAGGGCCCCCACTTTCTTTGTTTCTCCCCATTTCCCTTTACCTTGACAGGCAAGGCTCTATTGTGAGCATTTTTATTTTCAATAGCTCCAATGGCAGGTGACTAAAATGACTCTTTGGCAGCTTCTTCCAAGTTCTGCATTGGTGATTCTCCCAAAGGTGGAGGTCTGGCACAAACAGGGAAAGGTCTGTGCTCTTCATCTCACCTGCACGTCCATCTTCCCTGGCAAAGCCTGGCAGGGGCTTGCTCAGCAGAGACATCCCCACAGAGGAGCTTCTCTCTGACTCAGCACCCTCTGCCCCAGGGCAGCTGCAGCCCTCCAGAACTCCTTGTGCTGTAATGACTTTGTGTCACTCTGCAGTGCAGGCTGACGCCTGGGGACAGTAAATCTCACCACTCATGTTCCCCCTCACCACAGCCTCATGCCGTGATCTTACAACAACTTATCCTTCACTGCCTCCCCTCCTGTCCGATCCCCTGCTGAAACCCTCTGGGAAGGAGATTTTCAGCAGAGCCTCCCGTTCTCCTGGAAGGGCACTGACTTTGCTGTCTACCTGCTCTTCTCTGCCTTTCTAAAAGCTTTTATTCAGGTGTCTTAATTGATTCTGCTTTTGTAAATTCTTTCCCCACCAGGCTGGAGGCCAGTGACGGGGAAGGAACTGAGATTTTTTTGCAATGCAAGTTGAAAAGCTGCTCCCTGACTGCTGTTTAATTGTGCACATTGTGCTGTACGAACAGTGCTTATTCAAGTGTACTGTGGGATTACGAAAGAGCACCCGAGCCTTGTTACAAAGAGAGAATAGCAGTGCTTCAAGGGTTACCCATCCTCTGCATAATACGAAGAGGCAGTTCAGAGAGTGAAGGGTTAAGCCAGGATTTGGTAAATAGCTATTCCCCCAGTTCGTTTGAGCAGTGCCCTGGCTCATATGGTAACGTTTATGGAGCTGTTCTAGTGCTGGTGGTAGTGCAGTGGTGTAAAATGGGTCTGACAAAAAGAAGCAGCCTGTGATGTGAGGTCAGAACTAGTTGGTAATTTCCTGTACCAGTGAACACAGAGATCTGGTTGTAGGAGTCCTCCTGATTGCTGTCACTGAGTGGAAAGCCTGCAGCTGACTGACACATCTGGGAAAGCTGAATCTACTCTTTTTTTCCATTTATTTTTCTTCCTGACTGATGGACAAGATTGTAGGGTTTATCCTAACAGTTTATCCCTTTGATAAGCTTATTACAATTCCAGCAAACTCATGCAAAAAATATATTGCATAATGGAGGCTTTACTCTCTGAAACCAGTGTGGTCTGAGCCACCCAAACAAGGAAAGATTTCTGCCAGACCCCACACAGTCTTCACCTGAGCACATCTCCCTGCTCTCTGCATGGTCTTGGGCAGGTTGTTTCACCATTTTACCCCCATTTCTTACACTATAAGCTGGAGGGAAGTGATGCCTCCCATGTGAGCTGCTGGGAGGATCCAGTGGATAATGAACCACATTGTCCACAGGTACTAACGACTGCCAGAGCTCTGCAGAGCTGCAGTCGTGCCCAGCGTCTGTGGAGGATAGGAAAGGTGTGAAGTTGCTGGATGTATAGCAATTTGCTACCTGTCCAAAGCATGGACGTACCAAAGCTCATTGGAAACTTTCCCACCTTCTGCTCCAAGTCCAAAGTTGTATCTGTTTTCTCTGATATAAAAAACATAGTAAATAGTTATTAATCATAGAAAGCCTGGGAAAACAAGACTCCCCATTGCATGTAACTTCCCTCTCACCCTGAGGAGGGACAAGAAATGAGGAGAGGGCAAACATTTCAACAAGTTACCCAAAGTAGTGCTAGGAGAGAGACAAGTACTGCAGCAATGAGTGACACACAAGAGGCTCAGCTGAATGGCAGTCACCTTTTGTTGCACTCTGCAGGGATATAATCATGTGCCATTTTTCCAAACCCTATTTAAAATCATGGTGTCCAGCAGAAAAATGAAATGTCTCCACCATAAAAGCATTAACAAGCTTTCTATGAACTTATGTCCTCAGAGGCAGTTTTATCTAAATGGCATCTTCATGGTGCCTGAGAATCAGAGATGCATAGACAAATTTGAGGTAATTTAGAGAAGAGCAACACAAATGATTAAAAGACTGAAGGAAGTGATGTGTGGAAAAAAAAAAGATTAAAAGATGTGAATATGCATGACTTGGCCTAATGACAGCTAAAGAGGGATAAAAGTCTACAAGTGTTTGAAACCCCAAGGAGAGGAGCTGCCTGAAAGGATGCAAGGGTTGTAACAACAGTAAGGACCACTGGGACGAATTTGAGACTTGGCAAATTAGTCTTACACTGAGCAAACACAAAGCCCACCTGTAAGCCCTGTATCTGTCAGTGAGGGTAACGAAAAGTGGTGGAGAGAAGGAGAAGAGGATTTATGTCAAAAATGCTACAAATGCCCATGAGCTATATTTTGGCAGTGACAGAGAGTGGCAGTTCGAAGGCAAGATGCTACAGAGGAAAAAGGGTTGGTAATCGTGAAAGAACAGGTGGGAGATCCCCTATTTCCCAGGCACATTTTAAAGACCCTCCAAAATTATGTGGAAGAGCAACTTGCTTCAAGAAAATGGAGAATCTGACAGGTAACTGACAACTCCAGCTCTACTCTGTGATGACAAGGAGGTAATGAGAGAAGCTGATATGCAATACCAGCATGTACAAATTATTTAGTTCATCATAATAAGAAATTAATTGATCGATCAATGTACTTAAGAACATTAAGTTTCTGGAAAGAGTGTTGGAATAAATATGAAAAAGGGTGCTTCCAAGGGAGCCTAAGTGAATTAGGCACTAACACTCTCTAACAGCTCAATTAGGTTTCTTTGAAAAGCCCACACTACTCTGGTGCTTTGAAATCCATTTGTGGGAAGAGCAGACAAATTCAGAAAGATGCCATAATGAAAGTACAAGAAGCTTCAATTTCCCTGAAAGTGAAAAACGCAAGGGATGAGCAGTAACCCCTGTGATTTCCCAGGGACGGGCGGCTCAAAGAGCTCTGATTTAAATGAAGCTTTTGCAGACACACTCAGCTCCTGTACGGGCTTACAGAGGGAAAAGAAAAGGTAGCAGCGGGAATGGAATCAGTGCAGGAACATGCCCTTAGCTATGGATTGGAGGAAAAAGTTGCATTAAATAAAAAAGAGGATGCAGGTGAGATTAGCAGTTCCTGAAATTCCCTCCTGACTAAACTTATAAATTCTTTTTTTAAGGGATACTCTTGACAGAAAATCTACCGAATTATTTCTCTGAAGTTTTAATTGGTTTGAGGAACACCCTTGTCTTCCAGTGTGCTCAGTCTCTTTATTTGTGGCTTTTCCAACATGTTTTCCTGTTTCTTACAAAATCTTTCTCTGCTGTTGTTGAAGCAACGGCCTCACAAAGACCCACATCTGCAAGCAGCTCCTCACACATGCTCCTTTGCTTTTGCCTGTTGCTGCATGTGGCCACAGTGCTCAGGACCAACCTCCAGAAACACAACCATTTTACATCATAAGCAAGAAGCATTTTGGAGAGTTCCTGCGCATGGATTTTGTGCCAGTGTGTTGTGGGGATGGAGGTATCGGGAGTTTGCTTGGTTCTGTGAAGCACATGAGAAGCTTCAGCTGCTTGGTTGGTGGCAGAGTGCTTTTAGGATGCATCTGTATGCTAACAGGTGTTTGAGTAGGTGACTGCCCATAAACAAAAGAAACACCACTCACCTCTAGTGCCCTTTGGGGGAGCTTTGAGGGGTTATTTCATAGACTTTAGTCAGCAAGCTAGAGAATGGATGGCAAGAGTGAAGGTTTTTTAATCCTTAATATCAGGCAAATTCCAAGTATGATGGATCAGTGATTTATCTTCCTGTGTATTTAAAAACCTCTCATCGTATTACTGCTGCAAACTGTTCAGAGAAGGGGACGGGCGCTGATGACATTACAGTGTTTAGTCAGCTGTGCTGCCATAAACGTGTCACGTTGAAACCTGATTTCAGGAAGACAGTGGGGCTGCTCTTTCCTTCTTGCTAGGCATGAGATTTATGCACGTGGCATCCTGCCACCGAGCCACCAGCTGAACCCAGTGCCTGCGAACCAGATTTTCTGCCACATGTTTATCTCATGATTTTATGAGGCTGTCGGCTGACAGGTTACCAAGCCTTTGGGTTTAATCTGGAGGCAGCATTGCAATTCCAAGAAGTCAATATGGGTGATTAGTGAATACTCCAAGCGTACCAGAAAGCTTAGTTGGGCTTGGATATGACCTTGGGTGTAGGAATGTGCTAGAGGTTACTGGAAACACAATGTGTTTTTGTAATACCCAGGTGTTAGATGTATCAAAGTAAGTACCCCCATTACCAAGTAGCAGGGCAGTGTCAGGAAAATCTAGCCAAAAAAGGCATATTTGTGAGAATGGCAAAGCAGTGCTCCAACAGCTTTGGTTTCCCCAAACCTCAGTTCATTAGAGCATGGTGCTAATAACGCCAAGGTCACGGGTTCAATCCCTGTGCAGACCATTCACTTGGGAGGTGGACTCCATGATCCTTGTGGGTCTCTTCCAACAGAATACTCACTTGCAAGCTTGAAGCCAGCAATATTTTGAATATCAGGTTGGGCAACCTGGAGGGGAAGCCTGGGCTGGGCTGGAAATGTTCATAGGGAGGGACCACTCGTGTCACCGCTCCAGTGTGTCGGCGTGCATGGCCGCCACCTCACAGCTCCTTGGGCAGTTCATTTCCTGGCTGCAGGGTAGGCGTCAAACACTCACATCTGCCATTTGGAGGGTGGTTTTTAGTTAATGTGTGCTGCACTCACTTGAAAGAGTTTAATGCAGTGGGAACTGGTTCTGCTTCAGATCTGTCCCTGGTGGCTTCCTTCATCTAAGGAGGTTCTTGCTTCAGCCCTAACACTGGGATGGTGCGTGACGTGGGTCAAGTCTGAACCAAGGGTTTTAATAAGATGACATAAATTTCCTTCAGGGCTCTCAAATGAATCAAATACGTTCCTACTTCATAATGTTTTTAAAAATTCTTGCAATTATGCAATAAAGAGAAGTTCATTGGAGTAAAACGCTATCATAATTTGGGTAATCTACCTTCTGTATTTGTATTTCTATCTGAAGCCTGTTTCTTTAGAAGCAGATAGCACAAAAGGCTCCTTTGTAAGGAGAATGGTAAACCAGAGAGACAGATGAGTTATAAGGCATAAGGGAAACATTATTTTAACCTCTTTGGGCATTACTTCAAAAATGTTAAAAATCTTGAGAGCTTTCCAGTAGAAAATTTAAGGAGTAGGAAATATGATTCTGTAGCAGTAAACATACTTCCTGTAAAAACTATTTGTATATTGTTGTGGCTCAAGTCTATGCAGGAACACAATGAGAGTCCTTCTGGAGAATGCTTGTGAGGATTTTACTGGATTAGAGTATAAAACACTCTAAGAGAATAAAAGATTATTTTTAATGTGATAGTGAAGTGGGCTTTTTAACTGAGACTGTGAAGATACCAGAACAAAGCCCACTTGCAAGCAAGCATTCATAATACTGATGTAATCAGTAGGAGAAAAAATACCATAAAAAGTTTAGCAAAGTAAATGTTTTCATTCAAACTACCAGCCAGGAATAAAAAAAGGCATTAGAGTGTTTTGTAATCTCATTTGTTAAAGCGCTGGCCTGCCTACTGAGATGGGAGTAATTTATGTTTTACTGGGGAAAGGCTTGAAAGGGTCAACTTTAAGGCATAGCTAATCATGTTGGTCATATATTCCTCTGAGTCAGTGCTGACCCAATGGTAACACTTAGGCTTCCTCATGGTATGATCACAACCTTCTGAGCACAGTACCTAGGACAAATGGACACAAAGATTCCCATCAGAAGTGGGAATTAATAACCCTCCAATTTGGAGTGGCTGCTGGTTGTAGACATCTCCATGTGGCATGGTCTGAGGCATGTCCTGAGGAACACACTCCCTGTCTCAGGAGCTGATGGCCCAGAAGAGGACATTCTCTAGTTCCCCTGGTGTGTGATGGATCCTTTCAGCTCAGATTGCTCTGGGGACTGTGTTAAGTGTGTTGACTCAATCTCTATTAATTATAACAGGAGTTTACGTATGTCTGGCTGACAAGTAAATACTTGCTTGTGTTAACCCATTTAGGTGTCTGAATCTAGAGCTGAATCTCTCCCTCAAAAATGTTTAGGTAATTGCCTAACAGGAGCTGTGCTGAGGTTCATGTCACCTGAAAAAACAGTCCTGACAGCATTCAAACACTTTCCTAGCATTTTAAACAATAAATTCATTGGATTTTTGCATAATGGTGCCCATTCTCAAGGAGCTGAGCTATGGTCTCTCATGTTTGTGAGCTGATAACTCATAACTGTAGTCCAGAAGGGGCATTAATATTCTCTACTTCATGCTGGCATATGATGCAGGCTGTAGAGCAGTCGTGAGTGGTTTCTAACAAAGACCTGAGAAGTATTTCTACTTGTCCAGACAGCACCTGCAGCCGAGCAGGGAGAAGAAAACATTCTGGGGGTTACAGGCACAAACCACAACTCCAGGGACCCAGGTTTCCTGTCTGCTGAATTTGGCAATTTGCCATGCACAGGTATTCTGCTGCTTTAATAATAACTGATAACGTCAGTAGGTGCAGTAGATATTTCATAGCTGTATAAGGAACAACGGAAGGACAAGAGAGAATGGAGAGCAAATAACAGATGGTAAGGAGGTTGAAATGCTTTATGGTGCTTATTCCAATCTTAAATGAAAAGGATAATAGTAACAGGATATTTAGTACAATCATAGCTAACAGAGCTAGGAAGCCTTCATAAGGGAGAATCTGAAAGAAAAAGGCAGCTGATTGCCTAAATCACTTGAATATTCTTAAATCAGTGAGGCTAAATGAAATTCACCCTTGACTATAGTGCTTAAAAGAGCTGTGCAAAAAGACAGTGCTTTATAAAAGCGTCTCTTGTCTTCTGGAGACGCTGTGATGGTTCATACTCCTCAGATCCCTTGGTGAAAAACACTGCAATTCTATGTACCCTCAATGCTCTCAGTGCCAAGCCCGAGTCGTGACTGCGTGTGGTCGTGCACACACACACACACAGAGCCAGCTTTTTGTAGCTGTTTGAGCAAAGGAAAGAATAAGAGTGAAAAGTGACATCGGTTTTGATATCTGACATCAACTTTCAAGCTGATGAAAGGGAGCAACATGTTCTAATTATTATTCCCCTTCAAAATAAGCCACGAGCTCAGACAAAAGAAGAGAGAAAGGAGGGGGGGAATCCAGGAGAGAAACAGAATCACATTTTCTCACTTATCTAATTAAAGCAAGGTGGGTGAGCAAGAGGGAGAGCTCACTGTGCTCAGGCAGCAGTGATGCCCCATTTATTCAGGGAAGAGTGGGAAATGGAGGTGGTAACTCCGCTGGGCCCATGGGAATTGTCCCATCTCTCTCAGAGGAGAGCTATTTTCCCAATGCTAATTCACACTCCACTTCAGGACATGGTGGTGCCTTTTGAACCCCATATCCTAATTTAGTGGCACAACCGTTGGCACTGGTGTTTTGTATTGATTTGTGTTGTGTCTGCTTCCAATGCAGACCAACCTCAGGAGTGTCAGGGACAGCTCCAGCGTGTCCCACCACACCAAGGGAAGGTGCTGGCTCTTCTGTACATTCCATGTGTTTTCAAACTCTATTTAAACTGCCCTTTAGTGACTCATACTACTTCCTGAGCAGCCTGTAGTGGGAATTAACCTCCCCTGTGGGGTTCTCTTGCTCATCCCTGGTTGTACCCTCTCTCCACATTATTCCCCTGTCCTGACGCCACATTTCATCTTGGCTTCAATGTAAGGTTAAACGCCCCCAACCTTCTTAAAAAAAGCACTTCTTGAAGTCAGAGCTTTGCCACCCACTGCCATATGTCCACTGCTCCCTCTCCTACATGGTACCATTTAATGACATTAAGATATCTGCAGCCAAGTTCCTGACATTTGTGACTCCAGGGAAGGAGCAGCCATTGTATCTCCTAGAAAGCACCTCAGAAATGGATTCAGCAAGGGAAAAGAGAGGAGTGTCTTCTTTTACAGTTCAAGGTTGATGAAATGATCTCAAGCCCTACTTGGCCCTGTGCCACACTGGAGTTAAGAGCAAGGAGTCACCAACTTACTACTCACAGGCGGGGTTTTTTTTCCAGACGAGGAGCACTGTCATTTTACTGCTCCTTTTGTGTCACCAAACAACAGTTTTATCCCAAACAACTGCAGAGTGACCAGGCATCAACTCTTCAGGCCATACCTAAAATTACCAGCCCCTGTGTTGAGGAGAGCTGATAAACAGGGCACTGAGAGTCAGCCTGAGACCTCGGTCATCTTCCTGGTCCCACAGCCGCACAGGCATGTGTGGGGCTCAGCTCCCCACAGGTCACTGCATCTTTGCTTTGACTGAGCTTGCACCAGACTGATGTGACTCTCCAGCAGGAGAGCAGTGTGAGTTGGGAGTAGACATCCTTTGTTTTCCTTCTAAATTAAGCCTGCTTCTTCAGTTTGGGTGGGGAAAGGTGAAGCCCTGAAAGTGGTCACAGGTGTCACTGCAGCCTCCACGTGCTGGCCAGCCCATTATCTGGTTCAGTCTATACCACTGCCTTCCCATCTCACTGTGCCCTTGCTCCACTCCCATCCCTGCTCTTGCTCCTACTCCTACTGTGACTTGACTCTCACATGCTGCAGGGACAGGCATACTGCTGAAAAAGAAAGTGAGAGCCAAGTAGCTTCTGGAAGACCAGAGGCATCTGCAGTCCAACAGATGCTGCTGGCACCCAGTGTTTCTTGGGACCAGTCTCATGGACCTCAGGAATATTTATTCACATCCTGGCCTCAATCCCAGTTGGGATCTTTGGATGCTTCCACTGTATGAATATTTATTACAACAGATGATTATCTCTTCTTGCTGCACACCCTCTAGTTTGCATCCTGTTTGTGTGCCTTGCTTCTCCATGTTTTCCCATTGCTCTGCTTTTCACTGTGTTGTCGTGCTGGGTTGTGATATACTCAAATATATAAAAAGAATAATCTGGGGATGGACTCCTGGTTTTTTGATTGCAGTTTTCTCTCTTGGGATTTTGCTCTCCATTAAACCATGTTTGGTGACAGACAGCTTCATTTGCTCAGGTGTCCTTTACCCTCTGAAGTTTAATGTATTTGTTTAGAAGATGAAATTTACTGTCAGTATTTCTATAGCACCCTCTGGAGTCAGACTTCCACAAAAGCTAGAGCTGCATTATTTGCTTCACCAACAAATAAAGCCTATTAATTAAAAGATTTTTAGCAAAGTGGTTGATATTATTTAATTGTTGAAATCCATCCTGGTTACTGACTTTTGTCTCACATTTTTAGTGCCAGAAAAGAGTTATTTTGAGGCTTTATTACAGTGCAACAACCACACTCACATTTCAAAGTTAATTCAGATAACTGGAATACTTACTCCATGCTGGCAGTGCACAAGGTGTTATATTCAGCCTGAGTTCAGAATGAGCTTTTATTTCCAAAAATCCCTCCATACGGTGCTGTATAACAGGAGTTGCCACCTTTTGAAGATTATTTTCAGTCTCTGGGACCAAACCCAGCCTGGCCTGGGAAGCACTGAGGGCTCTGTTGTCTCTGTCTCACCTGGTCATTAGGCAGGGCTTGTGTGCAGCATTTATGGCAAGTGTCTTTCCAGACTGGATGACAGGGGATGGTTTACAGGGAAGGAGGTGGAAATGCCAAGTGGCTGAACCCTGACATGAAGGCTGCAGTGTGTCATTATTTTTCCCCCCTCACAGTACGCTGCGGAGCTGCTGGCAGTGGTGCGCCTCCCCTTCATCCATCCCAGCTATCTGCTGAACGTTGTTGACAATGAGGAGTTGATAAAGTCCTCAGAGGCTTGCCGGGATCTGGTGAACGAAGCCAAGCGTTATCACATGCTGCCACACGCCCGACAAGAGATGCAGACGCCGAGGACCCGGCCCAGGCTCTCTGCAGGTAAAGCAAATCTTCCTTCAACAGCACCAGCTCCCTGGTCCAGTGTTTCCTGAACGTGGCCAGGACATGCGCTTGGATAGGGGACAGATCTTGGCTTCTTTTCTTGCCTCGTTCTCAGGATCTGGTGATATTTGAAGCTCAGTTTTCCATTTCTACTTTCCTCAAGCATTTAGAAAGCCTCTCGCAGTGGGTGGACATGGGTGTTTAGATGTACACTCCTGAAATAGGATTTAAAAGGAGCCTAATTTTTAGGAATGATTGTCTTTGGCAGAGACATAACATTCCCCTGCTGTCCTGAAAGTGAGCTCTTTGCCCTCTGTGCCTCAGTTTCTCCAGCTGCTAAAATAGTTTAATAATTTGCTTCTTTGCCATTGAACCTCTTGTGGGGAGGTTCTGACTAATATTCATCTCACAGCTTCACTTTCACAGCCCTTTGTAAATATAATATTTTTATATGGTGGAGCTCACAGTACCAGTTCAGGTTGTTTAGTGCCTCCAAAACAAATGGATCACACATGACATATTCCCTTTTAAAAATCCAGCAGCTATGGAGATCTGAATCTTTTTAAGAAGTTTTTCACCCAAGGAACATATGAATTTTCCTTTTTGGAAAAATACATGAAAAAAACCTAAGTGCCCAACTTGCCAACCCAGCCCATATTGTGGTGATGAGAGAAATAGCCTAAATATTTGTTTAACAGAAGGTGCAAATACCATGTAGGAAAACTGCATCCAGGAAGGGGTCAGATGAAACAGGTGAATTGTTTTAACATGCTGCCTGTACTTCTGCCTCCCATAAGTGCAATCACAAAGCCAGACAAAACTTTCTGTCACTGCCACTAATGCTAATGTGGCACGGAGATGGCATATCAAACCACGGCATTTGCAGCTTCAGGAGGCTGCCTCATCAAGACACCTTTCACAAGGACGAAGTGTAGAGGACTTTCAATAACAATCTACCCTAAAAAGTCTTTCATTGAAGACGACTAATGGTGTGATGTTTGAAGGGATTTTTGAAAAGTGCTTATTTTATGTATATAAAATTGTAGGTGTAATGTGATCCATTTCCAGAAGCTTGTTGATGAGGGAAAAGTGATTCTCTCAGGGTAAGAGAGGGTGATTATAGTTTTTTAGGTCAGAGTCTAATTATATAGAATCATGTTATTTTGCATATCAACGGCATTCATGGAGGCACAAAGGATCTCTAAACACCCTTTGTGGACTCGCTGCAGCATGTCACATGCCCTCTCGAGGTCATTGATTATAATCAAGTTATGTCTTGCACAGGTGATTAGATTTTCTGGTATGGCGCAAAAATAATGATCTCTTGTTACCGAGAAATATTTATTTAAAACTGTACAGCACTTTATCTTAATAACTTCTAAGAGAGTAACCTTGCTTGAATGACACAAATATATTTTTTGAAAATGCTAATGAGGAGTGACGATAATCCATTACTCTGCAGACATTCCATTCCTCTCCACTGCAGCTCCTCATCTCTCTTGCTGGCAATCTCACTTCTACCCCGCACCTGTGCACACTTGTCTCTGGGCTGGGCACTGTAACACATCACAGCAATTGCTCCAGCCACAAGACAAGCTCTCGAAATGACAATTCCTTCCAGCTTGTGGCCTCATGGTCCTGCTTCTGAGCCCACCTCTCCTGGAAACAAATTGCACAGGGGCTTATAATTTCTGCAGGAAGGTTTTTAACACTTCTGCTAAATGCTAAGTCCAAACTGTCTCCACCACTTAATTCTTGGATGGAGCCAGAAAACATCCCAGGATTAAACTGTGACCCATCTCTGTGGGGATGAGTCTAAAGAGTCTGGAGTAACACAGAGGTCAGATATGACTTGACTCTGGCTGTGAAGTGGAAATAAAACCTTTGAGATATGGAGTGCAAAAGTTTTTCGTTTGGCTAGCTGGACATCCTGCATCTTTTGGTCTTGGGGGACCTGTTCAAGCACAGATAAAGGTCAGTTAATAACTGTATTAGGGCAGGGGCTAACTATATCACATCTCCGAGCACCAGGTAGACTATAACCATGATACATGGCTTGAGCACATCTTATCTGTGTCTGGAAAATCTTTCTCCAGGTAAAGCAAAAAAACCCAAAAAACGGCCCACAAGAAAATTATATGTCAATAGAGCACATGCAGTGAAAATATCAGGATGAATATGCATAACCATAGCCTAAACCTTCTCCAGACATTAGCTTTTTTTTTTCTTCAGGCCAAAGTCCAAACATTTCCTGGATACTGGTCAAACTCCAAAGCTATCACAATCCCTGACAAAAGTCCCATTTTCTTCAGTGGAAGATGAATTTGCTACATGCAGGTCTCACTCAAATACTGTTGAAGTGAATGGATATCTTTACATGGAACTGCCTATTTATTTCTTCCCCATCAAGTTTTGCCCAGATGGCATTCTTCCTCCCTACTTCTCCCGAGAGTGTTCGTAGTGTTGTTCCTCACCCACTGCTCCCCCTACACACACATTCCTGTTTTTTCTCACCCTTCTTGGATTGATTGCAGACTCTAAAACAGATTTATATATGATACATTAAAATTACACTGACTGATTAATATTTTTGATAGGTTCCTGCCTGTTTGAGAGATGCCACTTTTTTATAATACTTTTTTTCTTACTTGAATCCCAGGTGTAGCTGAGGTAATAGTCCTAGTTGGGGGTCGCCAGATGATTGGCATGAATCAACGTGCTTTAACAGCAGTGACTTGCTTAAATCCTCAAAACAACAAGTGGTACCCATTGGCCAGCCTGCCCTTCTATGATCGAGAGTTTTTCAGCGTGGTCAGCGCTGGGGACAACATCTATCTCTCAGGTAAGCAGCAGATTTCATAGAAACACAAAATCACAGAAGGGTTTGGGTCGGAAGAGACCTTTAAAGGTCATCTAGTTCCAACTCCTCTACCATGGGCAGGGACATCTTCCAGTATATCAGGTTGCTTGAAGTCACATCCAACCTGGCCTTGGACACTTCCTGGGATGGATTACCCTCAGCTTCTCTGGGCAACTTGTGCCAGTGCCTCACCACCCTCATCGTAAGAAATTTCTTCCTTATGTCCAATGTAAATCTATCCTCTTTCAGTTTAAAACTCTTACCACTGGTCCTCTCACATAAGCCCCCTTTAAGTATTGAAAGGCTGAAATAAGGTCTCCCTGGAGTCTTCTCTTCTCCACGCTGAACAACCCCAACTCTCTCAGCCTGTCTGCATAGCAGAGGTGCTCCAGCCCTCTGACCACTTTCATGCACCATCTCAGGACTCACTCCAACAGGTCCATGTCTTTCATGTGCTGAGGACCCTGGAGCTGAACACTGTACTTAAGAGGGGGTCTCATGAGAGCAGAGTAGAGGGGGCCACACTGCTTTTGATGCAGCCCAGGATAGAGTTGGCTTTTTGGGCTGCAAGTGCACGCTGCCAGGTCATTTTCAAGTTTTTGTCCACCAGTATCTCCCATTCCTTCTCTATAGGGCTTCTCTCAGTCCATTCATCCCCCAGATTTACTGGGCTGGTAGAAAAGTTACAGCACAGACATGATGGAATTTTACCCAGCTGCTCCTGAGGGGTTAAAAAAAAAAAGAGAAGTGGGAAGGAGGTTGGTAGAGAGGGATTTCCCTGCTTTTATCATTGTCCATGTCTCTGCGGCGCTAATGTTCTCTCAAAGCAGTCAACAACAATATTTTGCAGTTGCAATGTGAAGAAAATAGGTCTGACAACCATCAAGCATGCAAAGAGCTTTCACTGCCATAGAAACACGATTTATAATACTGGCTGTAGTTGAATCTAAATGGTGGGTTATGGAATTTGAGACAGACAGACTGAACTGCTGAATATGTGACCTACACTTAAAGTATTTGCTTACAGGAGCATTCATGTTTTGTACTTGTTGAAACCTCTCCTTTGACAGTAGTCACTAGCCCTATAATCTTCTTACTTTTGGTGAAACTGAGACCACACTCCTTAAAAGGCTTTAATTCCCAAAGTAGTTGTCGACACCGCACCTGGAGCATCACAGTGTCTGGTTTTTTGCAGTCTGTTGGTACCTCTGTTTGGCTGGAGGGGGAAAAGCAATTCCCACCAGACAATGCAAGGATACTCTGATGGCAGCTGAGTGGAGGTTGGATGATAAAAAGAGGAGGCTGGGCAGGGAGGTGCGGATGTGCGTGATCCGAGGATGTAGTTGGGAGCACAGATGCACCTGGCATCTGTACCAGTAAGGGGTTACAGCTGTTGCCTTTCCTTTGCCGAGTTTCCTCACTGCATTTTCTGCAGTAAATTGCTGCCTGTGGTGTTAAATTCCATTAATACTGCATAGGGACCCTAAGAATTGATTGGAAATTATTTCTTGATTTTTTTTTTCCCCATGCTTGTTTACCCATGCTTGAGAGCAGCTGGAGCGAAAGTTTTCTGTGGAGACTTTTGTGAGATGTTGACTTTAAGTTATTCTTAGCTGAGGTACTTTCCAATACGTACAGCCACTTCAGGCTGTGCCATACCTTCTAACAAAAGCTTGGAATCCTAATTTCAAAGCTTATTTCAGCTCTTTCCCTTGAATCTGGATGAGTGACTGAATTGTATTCAGTGGCTGCAATAAGGAGAGCTGAAAGTCCTACATGGCTGGAAATGTAACTGAGTGTCAGTTGATATTTTGTTTGCTCAAACGTAGAAGACACAGGGAAAAGGGCAGGGGAACCAACAGAAGTGGGAATGGACTGCTGCAAGCTCCAAGTACTGGACCCTGCACTGCATAGCATAGGTTTGGAGAGCAAAATACCAAGAAGGAAGCCTGGTTTTCTCATCAACCCATGCAACTGAGTCTAATTCATTTTCCTGGCCTGACCACTCACTCCTAGTGTGGTCTCAAATCATTTCACCTCTTTGGGCTTCAAAAAGGGATAGTAAGACACCCACTAAGTGGCTGCCTTGGAAGCTTCAGTTAGAAGTTAAAAAGTGACCAGTATAAATATTTCACAAGAGCATCTTGAACTGTTTTACAGGAGTGGTACAACTGGTTCTTTCTTTTATCAGCAAATGAAAATAAATAAGAAATTTGTCCCTGAAAATTAGAAATTAAGCCTACAGTGCATGCACTGACTTTATTCTGCCCATATATGTGCTGCTTCAATCCATCACTGTATTAAGCATTTTAGATTTCAGGCTGGCCTATGTCTCACAAGCCAAGATAGACTCAGCCTCCTGACACCTTCTTGCAAGTGTTGCAGTAATTTAATAGACTGGAAGTTATTTATGAACACTGAGAAGGATCTATCCCCTTATGTATATGTCCCTTGTAGTCTGACATCTTGATTTCTTCATGTCATCTTATTTTAAAAAAAAAAAAAAAAAAACAGCCTTTGGGGCGCATGAATAAATGACACAGATATGCATCATCAGAACAGATGCTCGGCATTGAGGGTGATTTATTTTAATTAGTCAAATGTCATTTGAAGAGTTTTTTACTTTGTAACTGGCTTTGATTGCTGTGTGCAAAGCTGCTGCCGTTCCAGGATCTCACGTAATTCTCCCCTTCTCTCTCCCTCTCCCGCCGGTGGTGCCAGGCGGCATGGAGTCGGGTGTCACGCTCGCTGATGTCTGGTGTTACATGTCCCTGCTCGATAACTGGAACCTCGTGTCCCGCATGACTGTCCCAAGGTGTCGACATAACAGTCTGGTGTACGATGGGAAAATTTATACCATTGGAGGGGTCGGTGTGGCAGGCAACGTTGACCATGTGGAAAGGTAAAAAAAACCCAAAAAAACCACAAAAAGACCTAAAAAAGAAAAAAAAAAAAAAAACACATGATTTTTGCTGCAGCTTTTCCTTCATGCTAAAGGACCATTTTCTTTTTAAAGGACACATCAAATGGACTGTGTGTGTTAAAATAAGCTTTTATAACAGCTAAGAAAGGAGGAAACTGGGCAGGATTAGATTTCTTTTAAAAGCTTCAATGGAAAACATTGTTTCAAAACCAAAGACAAAAAGTTGCCGGCTTGTCAGTTCGCTCAGGGGAGTGAAGAGAGGAATTAAGCTTCTTTGGACATTTTTCCAGGTTATACAGTGAACTAATAAGCTTCCTTTGAATTTAGTACTGGCAAAACTCTTTACAGACCACAAAAATACAGGTTTTTTTCTTCTAAACCCAAAAAAGCAACAACAGAGTAAGTTTCTTTTATGTCTTTTTCTGGTGAAGCACCTCAGCCTTGACCTGGCTGGAAGATCCTCCCTTTGGTGGTCTTGGCCTGGGGCCTTAACCTACCAAGTTTGGAGTAAAACAACCAATAAATGGAAACAGTTTTGAATTCCTGGCTGAATGGAGATGGGAGAGAATGGAAATTTCTCTTCTCAAGAAGACTTCAGATATAAAAAATTTCTTTTTTCACATGGAACTTAAAAAAAAAAAGAGGAAGGAAGAAAAGCACAATGAAAACATATCACAGGGTAGAATTCCAAAACCAACTTATTTCATGTCAACCATAACATTCATTAGAGCCACAGATTTTACACATATATCAGTGTTTTCTTTAAAAAATAGAATTCACTTTGCAATGCAGGATATAAGAGTATTTCATTCCAAAAAGGTTGATACAGTCCTAGCCTTACCCAAACACTTATTGCATTGTAACACATTTTTGTGAAATCATTTCCCTTAGTGAAAATGGCAACCAAAAATAAGGGGTTTTTCTTTTTGTCAGTTTTAAGTGCTGAATTTGAATATTTCTTCAGCAATATTTTGAAGCAGACATTTCCTAGTAAAACTTGCCTTAGCAGGCAAGATAAATAGGGATAAGTCATTAAGAAAGACTGGGGGGAAGAAAAAAACAGCACATTTTTCAAAAGGCTAGGATTAAAGATGCTTTAAATCTGCAACATATACATTCCATTTATTCAGCAGGTGGGTTTTTTTTTTCTTTTAAGTAGATACTGTAAGTACTGAATACCAAAACCTGTATTAAAAGTTTATTAATATTTCAAAGTGAAAAACGCAGGAAATTAGGAAATGCCAAAAATAAGTTTCCTTCATCAGGTCTACTTTTTGGTACTTTAACTGTGTGATGACTTTTTTTTCCATAAAGATTTTTTGCCTAGTTCAGTGCATGGGACAGACCAGCTGTCTGTATGCAGGGTGCTAAGTGATTACCACTGACATACAGACTTAGTTTTGAGTTCCTCTGTCTTCACAAATTTGGCACTGTTTTGCCCAGGAGATGAATCTGTGACAAAATAGGCCCTGGAAAGGACATGTGCTGTGGGACAAGGTCTGCAGATGGCTTCCCCTTTCAGCCATGCATGGGCTGAAGAGCTGATGTTGGTGATGATGCTCTCAGCAAATCAGGGAAATGCAGACAGCAAAGAAAGAATGACAAATCATAGCAGTGAATGCAAAATGTGAACACTGCTTCTCTCCTTAACACCGAGCTTAAGGCAGGCACTTGCCACAGGACTTGCTTTGGAGCAAGTCTCATCCTTTTCTGCAGATTTTTTTCATATGATATGTGAAGGTATTTGTCCTGCAATGGAAATCAGTAAGTTTTAAACTAGCAGAAATTTTTTTTTGAGCATGGGAAGGAGAGAGCCCAGGAAAGAAATGCAGTCTTTCATGCCATCTCTCGATAAAGATGAACATCAAAATGATGCTGTTGAAGATAGATGCCTTCACAGATGTCATTGATTAAATTATCTCTTTTCATTTTTTTCCCAGGGCCTGATTTCTGTCTCTGCTCTGATTTTTCATGGTCTGTCTTTATCAAAGGATCCAAAATGTTGGTCAGTTGAATGAATCCCAAGTCAAGCAAAGTCCCCTCCCCGCCTTCCTTCTCATCTCAGTCACCCAAGCCCTTGCCACAGACGACATTGCAGCCTGCAAAGTCACGCTCAGGCCCTCAGTCCCCTGCTTGGCTCAGTGAGAGCAGCTGTGCTGCTTTTCCATTGTAACAAGCCCACCAAGAGACCTGTATGTGGGAAAGGAGCAGATTTCCTCCCTATCATTTCAGCGCACGCTGTCTCAGCCACAATAAGGATGTCTTGTCATGGGGATTTGCTAAACCCATGGTTATAATTAATCTGCTATTGTCTATAGAGTGACTTGTGAGACAGAGCCATGGAAAAAGTGCAACGTGGCCTCCTTTGGGCTATGCTGGGAAATGAGAGAGGTTTTAGAATGTTTCCTTTTTTATTCTTTGTATTAAAAATGACAGTAGGGGGTGACAGAAGTGAAGCATGGCATGGCTGAAGCTGTGTGTTTTGGAAAGGGTGTTTCAGGGTCTGCTGTTAAAAATGCAGGTGAGGAAAAGCTGACCCTCCTAGCTGTGCTGAGCAAAGTCAGGCCTTTTCACACGAAACCATTTCCCATTTGGACAAGGCAGCATTCAGGAATTTAAATCACTGTACCTATTCTTGCAAGCAATGAGACTTTCTGAATTTGGGTTGCAACTTTGCAAAAAACACACTAAAATACAAACTGAAATCACTTTCATTGGTGAGTTGTCTGCTGTCTTATGTGCAGTGAATGCCCACTTCTTGACTCTGCTTTTCTCCCCCCTCATCCTCAGGAGCTACAAGAAACCAACCTTCTCCTACCATATTTCTGTGTGGATTGTACATTCCTCTTCAAATACTGTGTTGCTTTGGATGGGATACTGCAGAACCATTTCTCAGTAGGGGGAAAACCTCTCTGTCATTCTAGCAGGTCTTATAAAAGCACTGTGTTAAAATAATAAGATGACATGATCATATGCTCCATGTCAGGTGATGTCAAAAATGACATTTACCTCTAAAGTAACATTGTTCCCCTCAATATGGAATTGCAGGGTCACATCCTTTTGGGTTTTGGTTAGTTTTTCACCCCAAAGGAGGCATCTGAGATTATAGCCCTGTTACCCACTCAGAAGGAGATACCTGACACACAATGCAGTCCTGGGCTGTGCCACCAGTGTGAAGGGCAAAGCACTGAACAACCTCCCTCACTGGACCACCTTCCACCTCCCCTGATGCACATGCAGCTTATCTTTCCCAACCACATTTTGCTCTCTGCTTGCTCAGTGAGCCCAAGCATGACCATACCCAGCTTTGGCCAGGTTTTGACGTGTATTTGCTGGCATGGTGAAGGGTCCAAAGTGACCTACCCTGGCCTCACCAGTTAGCAGACCCAGAGCATGAAGTCTACAGGGTATCTCAACACAGTGGGTCTTTGAAGACAGAGCAAATAACATTTCCTCCCATTTTCCTTCTTGTTCTCCACCTGGAATTCTTGTAATATTTGATCCTAAATGGTTAAAATCTTACAAAGATATTTTCACAGCATTTTGGTTTTTAAAACCAAAGACTGCCAGACTCCTAATGATTTATGGCATCAGCTTCTGTGCTCCTCTCTCCATGCTTTTGGTTGTGTCATAGATGCTGAAGGGTGCAGCCTTATCCAGAAATTCTGCTGCCATTTAAAACAGTGGATGTTTTCATAAAATTCAACAGGACTGAGATCCTTTACCCTTTATCTGCCATTTGTCTGTAAGGAGGCAGCAAAAATTCTGTCTGGATGGATAATATTATGGGACTATCAGTCACAAACAGATGAATAGGAGTCATTCGTTACTCATCTTAAAACAATATGCATGTGCCAGAGGGGCTGAGTTATAAGTCCATTTTTGTGGCTGTACACGGGTGTATGTTCAGGGAAAGTTATGTTTTTGGAATGAGTGTTTAGGGAAATAACAGCACGGCTGCAGTTCTCCATCAATCCCCTCTGGCAAGGTTCTGTGTGACAGGGAACAAGTCATTAGGTGTTAGGCAAGAGGGTATTACACTTCCTGTCTTCTTCTGAGATATGATTTGAGTTGGGACCTGGCGAAATGAAGTGAAACTGCAAACTAGGTCTTTAGATAATGGATGGGCCCTGTAATATATGCAATTTGAGAGCCGAGAGGACTGCATACGCTGACAAGACAATATATGTGACTAAAAGTGTGGAAATGTGGGTGCTTTGTGGTTATTATATGTTTGAAGGACAGAAGAAGATGAATCCCCTTGACCTGACATCACTTTTACAATAGGGTTGTCTAAAATTGGGAGATTACTTTTGTTGGCAGTGCATACTTCGAAGGCAGTCTAAAAAATTCAGTGTAAAGAATGAGCTTTATACAGTTTAGAAAAATGCTTCATAACCTACTGTTTTACTGAGACATGTTAATGTGGTAATTAGGGCTTCTCCCCCCAAAAAGATGGCAGGATCAATAGCCCTACTGAAGTGCATCGGGAATGCACCCATGCACTCAGCATGGGCAACAGACAGGAGGAACTGGAAGCCACTGTGTAGCAGGAAAACTGCTGCTGTTGTGGAGACATGGTGGGATGACTTGCAAATTGGAGGGCTGCAGTGAATGACTCTAAACTCTTCAGAAGGGAGAGGCAACAAAGGAGAGGCATTGGGGTAGCCCTGTGTGTTATGGAGTGTTTTGACTGTCTGCAGGTAACTGGAGGTTGGCAGATGTGACACCCATATATGAGGGGTCAGAAGGAGGATCTGGGGAGCTACAGGCCTGTCAGCCTGACCTCAGTGCCAGGGAAGGTAATGGAGCAGATCATCCTGAATGCCATCACACTGCACATGCAGGAGAACCGGAGGATCAGGCCTAGACAGCACAGGTTTAGGAAAGACAGGTCCTGCTTGACCAACCTGATCTCCTTCAGTGACAAGGTGACTTAGTGGATTAGGGAAAGTCTGTGAATGTTGTTTACCTGGAACCTTAGTGAAGCCTTTGACACCATTTCTCCCAGCATTCTCCTGGAGAAACTGACTGCTCATGGCTTGGATGGGTGCACTGTTGGGTGTCTAAAAACTGGCTGGATGGCTGGGTGCAGAGAGGGGTGGTGAATGGAGTCACATCCAGCTGGCAGCCAGTCCCTGGTGGGGCTCCCCAGGACTCAGTATTGGGGCCAGTCCTGTTTAACATCTTTATCAGTGATCTGATAAAGGGGGGTTGAGCGCACCCTCAGTAAGTTTGCAGATGATACCAAGTTGGACAGGAGTGTTCATCTACTTGAGAAGGCTCTGCAGAGGGATCTGGACAGGCTGTATCAATGGGCCAAGGCCAGTTGTATGAAGTTCAACAAGGCAAAGTGCCAGGTCCTGCACTTGAGTCAAAACAACCCCCTGAAGTGCTACAGGCTTCGGGTTGAGTGACTGGAAAGCTGCCTGGTGGAAAAGGACGTGGGGATGTATTTGGTTTTCCAGTTCAAGTGAAGGAGGGTAGGAGCAAGAAAGATCAGTTTTGTCACTGTAGAACATAAACAGACAGCAGTGAAAGTGGGTGAAAAATGGCATCTCTGGAACCTGAGGTCCCAACAGTGAAATTCATCCAGTAAAAAAGGAAAATTATTTTTGTAATTTGAACCTTTCTCCAGTATTCCTGTAGACGTGGTCCTCGACCGCACCCAGCCCCATCATATGTAAAGGATATAACACCTCCTTCCCAAAAACATATTAGGACAATCAGAAAAATTTGTTCATCAAAAGGCCTGTCAAGCACTGGAACAGGCTGCCCACGGAAGTGGTGAAGTCACCGTCCCTGGAGGTATTTAAAAGGCATGTAGATGTGCCACTGAGGCACATGGTTTAGTAGTGTGCTTGGCAGTGCTGGGTTAATGGTTGAGCTCACTGATTTTAAAGGTCTTTTCCAGCCCAAACAATTCTATGATTCTGCAATGCCTTAAGAAAATTAAATATATTGCCTTGTCCAAGGATAGTTTCTTAAGCCCCTCGGAATAGTCAGAAGAAAAGAAAAAAAAAGCAAAAAATAGTAATCCAGTACTATGATTTTAAACATAACATAGTGAATCATCTGAAGAGCTGTTCAGGATGACACTGTCCAGCTTTAGTTTGAATAGCAGTTTTCCTGGTAAATGTAATTAAATAATGCTAAGGGTTTCTAACAGACTGGCGGAAATGGTCAGTCTGTAATTGACTGACCATGATGTAAGGATTTTATAATGTGAATAAATGAAGATACTCATATGGCTACTTAACTTAGAAGGAGAGAAATTAAGAGACTGAGGAGAAAAAAAAAATTACTGTTTTCAGGTACTGAAGAGGTCATAAGTCAAAAAGGCAGCGAGGAGAACGGCACAGCTTGAAATGAAGGGTTTTCTGCCATTAATACTCAGGTGGTAGGGAAAGAGAAAGGAAAGAGGCATTGGAGGAAATGAATGAAGGAAGGGGAAGATCAAGCCCACGGATGAAATCCTAAGAGTGAAGAGTTGTGCAAACCAGCAAGGTTATTTCTGCCTGTGCTCTCTTCAGACCTGAGCTGTGTTTTCTGCTAGGTTCAGATCATTTACCATATCATGAGTATATAAGTAATATACATACACACACATATATATATAGATAATATATAAATGAGAAGGTGGTGACTGCACAAGGGTCAGCTGAGGTCACTGTGCTCAGTGCAGATGAAGTGACAGGTAGGGACACACACATCCTGCACACGTGGAAAGCCTGGTGTCCAGAGCAAAGCAGGGCCATGGGTTGTTGTGTTGCAGGGGCTGCACTGGGTGCAGAGGAAGGTGTGCAAGGGCATGTGTGTTAAACCACATGTGAGTCCATAGTATGCAAGGACAGCAAGCCAGCAGTCAGTCATGTGAAAGGAGATGCCCTTGAAGTTTCAAGTTCAGCATATTGGCTGGGCTTGGTGGGCCCACAGCCAAGGACAAGCATGGACACAACGGGACTGGAGGGAGCATTGGAGGAGAGGGAAGAAAAACCTTTACTTGGCTTGAAGCCAACTCACATTATGTCTCCATCTACAGCTTCAAACAGGGGATTCAGATGCAAAGCTTGACTAATGGAAAGAGATCAAAGTGATTATTCTTTAAATCATTTCCCTCCCCGCTGGCCCCTGAGTAGGGCTGTGTGACAGGCAGCTGAGGAGCCCCAGGAGCACCAGTGGCCATGGTGTGATGGCAGTGCCAGAGATGACACAACAGATGGAAAAGCTCTAGGGCAGAGAGGTAAAGCAGGTGTCAGTATTTTCTGTCCTGGAAGGTTACAAAGGTTCACCTTCATTCATTTTTAAACCAATTTAGTTAATCTGGTGCAAATCCTTGTGTGAACACATTAAGAGCTGACTTGAGATAGACCAAAATGATGGAAACCTGCCTTGCAGAGACTTAAGGAGCTTAGACTACTTAGTTTATCCTACAGAAGGTGAAGAGTTGACTTTATTATTTTCTGCACGTCCACATGTGAAAGAGAAAGATTTGATAGCAGACAGCTTTATAATCCAACCGGGAAAAAAAAAAATCAAACTTACTTTCTAGTGGGTGGGAGCTGAAGCAAAACAGACTAGAAATCAGGTCTACAGTTTTGCAAGGAGAGAATGAAGTGGAGGAATAAATTCCCAGGGGATGGAGGGACTTGATGGACAGCTATCAGGAAGCCTTTAAGGCATCAATTTCTCTTCTTTAGCCTCATAGGTAAGGTAGGCACACGCTTAAGAGAGATGCTTTACTGAGCAGCCCATATAAAACCCACGTTAGGTGCCCGTGTTAGGTGGACAAGGACTTGCTTCCATCTGCTTTATGGTTCACTGATTTTTTAAACCAAAGAACCCTCAAGTTGAGTGTTTTTTTAAGCTGCCCCACATGCACCTATATCCAGTAGATTTGCAGCCTTTGGCTTTCAGGAGATGAAGTGAAACTGGTGATTTTTGGCTTCCCAGTGGCAGATGAAGGATAGTAGGAGAAAGAAAGATCAGTTCTGTCATCATAGAGCCTAAACAGAGAGCAGTGGAAGTGGGAGAAAAACAGGGTCTGCAGGACCTGGGGTCCCAACAGGAAAATTCATCCAGAAAAGAAGATGATTGGTTTTGTAATTTGAACCTTTTTCCGGTATTCCTATGGATGTGGTCCTCAACCACACCCAGATTCCAGTATATGTGAAGGATATAACCCCTTCTCCTTAAAGGATATTAAGAGAAACAGAAAGTTGTGGGCAGGAACATAGTTGTCTTGGGAGCTGAGGTCTGACAGGTACTTCTGCCAGTGACAGGGGAGGCAGTTGGTTGCTCACCACCCCATCTCAGACCACTTTGACAGGACACAAATGTTCCTGGTGCTAAGTCAGAGTGGCTGGTGTGAGAAGAAACATATCAGGTGACAAGTAGAATTTATATCTTAGAGGAGAAACAAGGGAAAGAACATTATGTCAGTTCTCAACTCTGTTGCTCTTCCCATTTTCTACTGATTATAACCAATTTCTTAACCCGGTTTTAATAAAACATCAAGAATTAAATTACCAGTTACTGCAATAGGTGAGTTACCAAAGTGTATCCCAAAAGCAGCGTATGAAACTGTTTCTGTTTTGTGAGATTTTTGCATATGTGTTCAGGTGGATGTGAGTGCTGTTCTGAGTGCTGTGGGCAAATGCAGGAGATGAAGCAGCATAAGGTACCTTACCTGGAGGAGCTGCTTTTGCAGTCAAAATGCATCTGCAGCCTCAGGTCTGGTACAGGAATCAGCCCAGGAAAGGTGTGTCACCTTCAGTGCTCCCAGCACCGTGTTGTTTAATATTGTTATATTTCTCCCCTTTGATCACTTGTTGTAGATGAATTTAATTTCTCTGTAACTAATTTAGAGCATCACACAAGGCAGTTCTCCATGCTCATTATAAGGGACTTTCCTAATATTTTTTTCGCTAAAGTTAGCCTCCCTCTTGCTTTGGCTTCAGTTTTATGAGTGTGTTAATTACTTTCAGTTATATTACTTGAAAACTCATTAGTGCATTTTCATTAAGCACATTATTTTCTGCTGTTTGTGCCATTTATATTGGTTTTCCCTTTTATTTTCCCCAAATTTGGGCAGTGAGAATTTGAGGGACATGTTACAGAGAGAGAATTCCCCTGTGGCTAAATAATTTTTTGCCGATGGGTTTGTGGCTGTGGATTTGTTTCAGGTTTGCATATTGCATATCACTGCTATTAAGAGCAAAAGCCCTGAATGGATGATGAGGGCTTCTGTTCTGGCAGTCAACAATTCTGAAAAATCACTAGGCAGGAAGCTCCTATTTGACTGCATGTGTCATTACATGGAAATATAAAAACCTAAAAATTGCATTATTCTCCACTGTCTCCAAGACTCATTTTAGAGCAGCTATTTGGATCCCTGCCACATTATCTTCTAAAAAAAAAGGGACGCCTGTACTTATGATATTGTCTAAAATGAATCTTCATCCATGGATTGTTAACTGTGCATCCCTTATGGTCAATGGCTTAATTAAATCAGATACTGATGACCTTAAAACTAATTTAGCACTTTCATGCGTACTCTTTTCTGTTTGCTTCATGTCAAATATGAATACAATGGTGAAATCTTATTCCAGCATTAACGTTTGCAGCATCCTGCAATGAAGCACAGTAGCTTGGTTTGCACAATGAAAATTAAATGGAAGCAACTTATTCTGGCACAAAATGTGCGTTGCTGGTCAGTTAACTAGAGTAAAAAGAGCCATCATGTTGCATTATGTTGTAGGTGAGATGTGTTCCACAAGCTGAACAACTGAAGTGTATTAACAGTTGCCTGCCCATAGTTGCTATTGGATATTGCTGCACTGATTTGCAAGAATAGTTTCATTGTATACTCATTAAAAGAAATTAATCAGTGGAAGACATCTCAACAAAGATGTCCAGAGTTTCTGCACCTTGGACTATAATGAGATTTGAGAGGCATATACAGAAAACAGAACCAGCTTTCTCTGGGCTTCTATCAATGTTTCAAAAGCTTAGAAAAAGCATTAATTAAACTGTTTACCAAGCGGCTGAATTTGTAGGGTGTTAAAAGATACATTTCTACCTCTGCTTTTCTTCTGCTTGTCAAGCTGCCTTTCTGCATCCCAGCCTGCTGTTTCTGCCTGTCTGTCCTGCCCAGTCAGCTCAGCTCACTCCAGTTGCTGTCCTTCCCAGGTATGACACGATAACCAACCAGTGGGAGACCATCGCTCCTCTGCCCAAGGCCGTCCACTCAGCCGCCGCCACCGTCTGCGGTGGGAAGATCTACGTCTTCGGAGGGGTGAATGAAGCCGGGCGAGCTGCGGGGGTCCTGCAGTCCTACATCCCTCAGACTAACTCCTGGAGCTTTATAGAGTCTCCGATGATTGGTAAGGAATGCATGGTGTCAGAGTAAACAGGAGTCTGCACTGCACAGGTGTTTCAGTGCCTTTGCAGAAAGCAAACGAGTTGGGGAGTGGGGGTAGATAAGTTTATAAGATATTGGCAGAAATGTATGGATAGGATACTAGAGAGGCGCCTATCTGGATCTCTACTGAAGGCAATTGTCACTCATTAATACAGCCTGTTTCCATTAATACAGCCTGTCACTCATTAATACAGCCTAGAAGTGAGGAGTTTAAAGCAGAGGAGAAAGGAAATCAGTTATTAGGTATGAACAACTAGTAATTTTACATCCAAAAAATCTCAGAGTTCAGTGGAACTTCATCCTGGCATCATGTGGCTCCATGTGGTTTCACAACACTGCTCAAGTAATGGATTATCACTCATGGATTTGTTAAAATGCCACCTGTCCTGTAGGAAGTGATGGTCACTCTGAACTGGGACTTATCAGTGACGTCCACAGGCATATGTGCTTCAGAGGCTGAACTCTTCAAGACATAGTTTATTGAAACTGTGTTTATTAGTTTGTGATGCCCTTGAACTCACCAAACATTTTACTGAATAAGGAGCAAGACGAGAAACCACATTTTCCAATGTACCAGCCAACATCAAAGGTGTCAACTTCCTTCCAAAATTAGGACAGCGCTCAGAAGTTTGCAACTTATTTGCTTTATGTGGCAATTTGCACCCTGAGTGTTTAGGCTGCCTTTGGAAATGAGGTTTAGTGTTCAGCCTGGCAAGGACATTGCTGCAGGGTAAAGCTGTCCTGGGCTGCTCTGCTCTGGGCTGGGGGCAGCCTTTGGTCTGGCTGCACCCGAGTGGCCACAGACACAGCACTCATATGGTTATTACAGAGAAGCTGCTTTTGAAGTGGTTTGCTTTCACATCCTAGATCACAGAATAATAGAATGGTTTGAGACCTTTAAAGGTCATCTAATCCAAGCCTCCCTGCAATAAGCAGGGACATCTTCCAGTAGATCAGGTTGCTCAGAGCCCTGTCCAATCTGACCTTGAATGTTTCCAGGGATGGGGCATCTACTGCCTCTCTGGGCAACCTGTTCCAGTGTTTCACCGTTTTAAACCTCTTGGTTGCATTGAAACTGTGACATGAGGTGCTTCATTTTTTAAAAATCATATTCTCATTATTGAGCCATAGAGCAATACGAGTAGCAGATAAGAAATTATAGAAGCACAGTTATGAGGTATTCAAGTAAGGCCTAAGCATATTCAGAAAACTAGAATAAGCTGCTCTTTTTATTGTAGCTTGTTAAAATGATTACGACTCTTTTCTTGGGGTTTCCTACTAGATCAGATCATGAGAAGCTGGTATGCTGTGGCTGTAGCCTCCTCTGCACAGCCAGGCTGCTTCCCAACTCCCTCTCTGCTGTTGGTGTGCAGCCTAACATAACATGACATGCATATGATGCAGCATGAAGCGCCCAGCAGGAGGGCGTTAACCGGGAAAGTCATGTTTATGTAATACAGCAGCACAAACAACCCTATTGCCTGGCTTTTTCCATCACATGGCTACAGCTGCTGCTGTTCATTTAATCCACTGACTGACAGTATGAGGTTTTCCCGGACTCACAGCACATTGCAAAAATGAATGCATTATGCAAAGATGTATTCCTTTTCCTTGCCATAATATTACAAGTGCCACAGGAGCTAAGAAATCATTCCCTGGGCTCGTTATACTGTCTAGCAAGCGTCAACATCATGCGTGCTTGGAAAAAAATCATCTAAACCATCCAGAGTTGGGTCCGTCACCCGTGGTTCTAATGGATGTGCACTATTATTTCCTAACAAAAATACATGAAAGACACCGGCAAAGTTAAAAGATGGTATTTATGTTTTCTTGGTGTAAGCAAAGTTCATTAGTTAAGCTGAAGGCATAAAATATATGATAAAATGTGGAGTTCTTTGTTGGGTAATGCATAACATCAATTTACTTGCAAATAAAATAAAATAACACAGAGTCTGAAAAATGGCACCCCCATGGAGAATGTCTGGGAAAGTGAACTGATGTGATGCCTGATCTTCACAAAAAGGCAGTGGAATGTTGGAAATATATTTTCCTTTCTCCACCTCTACAAAAGCTATAGTGTCACCTGTATTTGTAAAGTGTCCCCCAGGAACTGGATGCAACACCAAGTACAGTAGAGCCTAAAACAAAGAGGGAGTTGAAGGAGCCTTGCAGTGCTTTTTTGCAAAATGGAGCTGGGATGAATCCTGCTATGATCTCTGCCAGGGTGCCTCTGACAGCCTCAGAGCCTTTTCGTGTTGATTTGTGAATTCTTAAGCTGTCCCTCTGAGCTAAGTGAACTGAGATGTGTGATGGTGAGTTGTTATAAGGTCACCCCAGAGATCAGTGAAACCTGTTGGACCTCAAATAGGACAACAGTTTGTTTAAAAATGCCTCAAGCATGCTCAGATATGCAACAGTAGCTGGAGGTATTGAAAGCAGCCAATGTCTCTGGAGATTTTTAGACCAGTAGTACCTGTCTCAGTTCACTGTGGTACTTTATGATAGTGAGTAGGATGCAGCGTGGCACACGTTTGAACCCAACAGGTCCATCTCTTTCAAACCATCATGGTCCAGACTAACCCAAGGCAACACTGGCATCAATCATGGCAAGGGGGAGGCTCATATTTGTCTAATCTGAATGGAGGTGAAGCCAGCTGGATACTGGCATCCTACCTGTGCAGGGGAGATACCAGATGGGGACTGATAGCAAGTCCACACAGTTCAGCCCTTGCTCTCTTCTGCCTGGATTTCTTCTAGGAATATGCAGTGAATTCACTCCCAGTTTCCATTTATTCTTTATCCTTCCCCTGTCAGGAGGTGTTGGGATGTGGATACCTGTAGGTGTGACAGCAGGCTCACCAACACGCTGCACATGAATGCTGTGGGAGCCTCTGGGCAGGTGTTGATTACACACATCCATATTTGGAGAGGAGAAGGTGTTTCTCAGTGCCCCATCCTTTGCCCCACCTCAGTTCTCTTCACCTTTGGAGTTGACAGATGTCCCTGCAGCAGTGCAGCCCACAGCTTGATGTTACTGGGATAAGGGAACCTCACAGGGCTTTCAAATTGCATATTTTCGGTAAACCACCTTGCACATCACCTTGTGTTTTTAGCTGTAAAAACCAAAGTCCTACAAGAGTAAATGCACCCAGCCTATGTACTCCCAGCATCTGCCTTTCCATTTCTGGCCAAGCTGTCCTATATAGCTGTGCTAAAAGTGTGTTTCATGCCAAGCTTCCTGAGGTTTGTCTTATTTAACAAGATGGCCACAGACATGCTGAAGTCAGGGATTGTAAGTAAGCCTAATTACCTTGTCACTGCCTTTTAGTTCACTTTGTGCCTTCATGCCAGAGCACTAAAATACACATTTTTTGATACCCTGAACAGTCAGCATGGAATTACAAGTTTTTATTACTGTTTCTGGCTTGTAAGAAAAACAGTGTTTAATCATCACCACTATTAAATTTTAAAATCCTGTGAGAACTAGAGAACGAAGCTCTAAGTTCTGGGAGCATTTCTGGTTTCTAATCCAAGTATCTAGCTCCTCACCACACTGTTTACTCCTGCAATGGTTTGCCCGACCAAAGCAGGACAATCACAGGGCTAAGAATGCCACACATGTCTAGAGAACTGCATTAGCAGCATCTGTGCAGTTTTTTACTGCACTGCCCACTGGCTTATTTTAGTTAAAATGCATAATAATCCTCATTAATTTTTTGACTTCAGAAGAAAAATCAGATATATGTCTTGGCCCTCTCTCAAGGCCAGTAATTTGGTACTTGTTGGAGAGTTTGGTTGGCTGTCATCTGCAAATCCCAAAGCAATAAGTGTTCCATCTTATCCTTCAGTGTATTTTTCTTCCCATGACTAGTTCTTAATTTTTTTTCCCACTAGTAAGCTTGAATTTTACTTTCCTTTGTCTCACCCAGTTCTCCTCCTTTCAGAATGATTTTTCCCACTCCTCAGTGTGTTCCCCTACATGTTCTCTGCCCTCTACCGAGCCAAATCAGTCTTTTTGTGTTTGCTCTTTATCAGATGTCCTCCTTTTCACTCCTACCTCCATGGCTGTGCTTTATCCAACTCTTGAGCAATGTTATGCCCATAAATTTGATGCTAAAACTGCTCTGCAGTGGCAGGTGGAGCCTCCTGTTTTGGCACAGGCCATCCCCTCCACGCATACACAAAATGTGGTGTTTGCAAGTGAGGACACTCGACTTTAGGGTCTCCAGGGAGGGTTTGCTCAAGGGTCAGTGGGGAAACCATAGGGCTGGGTGGCTGGTTGTGTAGTTGGGAAAGACCATCTCCCAGGAGAGCTTAGAGCCAGAAGGGCTGACACCCGAGACTGCTGTTCATGGCAGTGTCTGCACTTGGGCCTCATGAGCTATGTTAAGGATCAGACCACAGTCTCCCAGCTGCTCTGGGATGTTATCCTATCCGTGACTGTGACATTCTTGAGCTTGTCTGCATAGTATTCAAGAAGGGGAAGAGGCACTTACTATTAAAAGCAGGCTTAGTTTGCGTTAACTAGTCTCCTTTCTTTAATCTGCTTCATCCAGTGCATCAATCTCCCACTGGCCACCCACGCCTGCTGGGAGACAGTTTGGTTGGAGTTATGCCTGGGCTGGTGGTGTGCCCACATTTCTTCCTCCCTATAAAAATGTTTAACTACCTTAGCTATAATAACTTTTTTCCATATGAGGTGCTGCTACCATTCATTGTAATGCCACTTCAGTCTCTGATCGAGCTCATTACTGGAAGGCAACATAAGATCTTTAAGCAATCATGGAAGGGAAAGTAGAACTGTGCTACTCGACCACGGAGAGATTCAAGAGCCATGGAACATATGCCAGACAGCACTCTGTCCTTCCTAAGTGAGGAGCATGGTGGCAGGTTAAATTATCAACCCTATGTGAAGTACACCTCTGGCTCAAGGGTTGTCATGGAGTGCACACTCCTTCCTGCAATGAGCTGTCACAGAATAGAAATACAAGCATATTTTCCTGTAGCAACAACAAAAGAGTGTGATGTTACAATGTTACCCACTTGGGTAGATTACCTTTTACCTATTATTTCATTTACACTTATTCTGCCTTTTAATCTCAGGTGTGTTTGCTGCCTGGGACAAATCCTATTTCAGATTTTCCAGCCTGAAACTAATTAGTATATCTGACAACCCCCTTGACCTTTGGAGGGGAAAGGAGGCTGCTTCTCTGTGTCCATGCTTCCTCTCCCCTCTCTTCCTTCCTTCCAGTAGTCTTTTGAAATAACCAGTGTCCCCACTGTATCCCATAGAAGCCTCTGACCCATAGAAGCTCATGCTCATGCCCAGAAGCATTGACTAAAAAGCCCAAACACAATATGCTGTTGCGAAATTAGTCTCCCCAGCCACCTGCCTTGCTCTGTGACCGTGTTAAGGACTTAAAGCAGCAAGAGAAATTGGAGTCTCCTGAGAGTTTGCATGAAGGTACTGAGCCCTGGAAGAGACAACAGCATGGGAAGAGTGTGGGTAGCACCTGGGATGAAGTAAGGGTAAAGATTGAAGGTGGTCATCCACACCTAAGTATCAGGAATGATGGCTGGAGGTTTCCAAAATCCCTGTATCTGTGAACAATTTCCATCTCCATGGTAACAAAACAAAAATAAAACCTACTGTTTCCTCTCTACATGTCTCTGGAGAGGTGTCCCTTGTGGCTTTCCTGCCATATCTTCACCAGGATCGGGAGACTGTTTGCTGTGAACTTCTCCCTTCCTGAAAGAAACAGCAGAGATTTCTCTGTTCCTCTCTCTCAGACTTACCTGATACCAATTTATGAAATTGTAGCTAAAGACGAAAGAAGTAAAAAGACAACAGATAGAAGATGTGTTGAAAAATTGATGAGAATCAAACACTACTGCTTCTTGAAAAAAGGAAGAAAAAGAATATCAGACTGTCTGCCTATTTGAAAAGAAAAAAAAAAGTCACTATATAAATAACCAAGGGGTTTCCCTCTCATTCTTTAACAAAAAGGAATGTGAAGTCAGTGATTCAGTCCCCTGAGAAGTCGCTGTTTCTGCCTTGAGGGAGCCCCAAATAATTTCCCTGTGAGATTTGGGAGCTGAGTTCTTTTTTTTTTTTTTTTTTTTAATGTGAGAGTTTCATTTTCCTGTGAAACAGTGCTAGTCAGAGAAAAAAATCAAGAAGATGTGATAATTAAGTATGGAAAATTTCTGATGAGTTTCTTAAGTGGAAAAAATGTCACATATGCAAGTCTGATTTGGAAAGAGACAGGAGCTGGGTTGTTACGACAGATAAGTCCTTCTGATGAATTATAGTGGCTTAGTGGCACGGCAAAGAAACTGAATACTCCTTGTTCTATTTTCTGGATGAATTAGTTTCTTCCCATCTGTTCCCAAGGATCAGTGACATTTTCCTAATACAGCCGTGGTTTTTTGACACATGCCTGTAGATACTCAGTGTAATAGGAACGCAGCTTTAACCCATAACATGTTTTGTCTGTTTTCATGCCGAGTGCTGCACCTCTGTACATCCCCCTGGGCACACAACAATATGGGGTAGGATGAACTGAGCCAGACCACCCATGGCCATGCTGGGACAGAAGCAGACTCCATAAAACCAGTCTTTTCATTCTAGTTTTATCAATTCAAACCTCAGTTAAGGAGATTATCTCTCTTCTGGAGATGTTCATTAGCTTTTCCTTAACTCCTGTCAAATTAAATCTCTGTTAAATATTTAATGGAATAAGGTAGTTTTACAAGATCCTCAGGGTTACAACACATCATGCAAGAGGTTTAAGCCCATCTTTTTGTGTGTTCATAAAAGGACACAGTTGAGGTGTTACAGATCTGGGAGGAACATATAAGCCCCTTCAATGTTTTGTAGAGGCTGTTATCACAGATGTAAGATCATAGTAAAGATGATATCAGAGCTCTTCTCCAGCTGCCCCCAGCTCCCTCCACTCAGGCAGGAGGTTGCAGGGGCTGAAGCCAGCAAGACTGTGTCCAGGGTGATTCTCTGTTGGAGATGCAAGAGGACCAACCTTTTCTGAGCATATAAAAATGCAGATTCTGGAGAGGCTTTAACTTATAGCTACATATGGCAGAATTTTACATGTCTTCTGACACCAGGATGAGCTGAAGGGCTTAGGCTCTTGCTTCTCAGTGAACTGGTTGTGAGGCTTATTTTAAACCAAAACAATGTATTTTCCTGCCTTTTGTTCCCAGACATGCTGATTTGTTTCACAGAAATGTTGATTAAAAAAACTGCATTGCATCAAGACAGACACCATCATGAGAAATTTCAGCCCAACTGGCTCATATTTAATAATGTGCATATGGCATGCTAGCAGAGTAAGGGACAGGCCAACTAATTAGATTAGAATTATTTTATTCAATAATTTATGATTAGTTTTACTAATATTTCTAATAATGCCACAGCTAACACAAGAATTTTAAAGCATCCTCAGACAATCTGATTGAAGTTGACTCAGGATAAGAGACTTGCTTAATTTCAAGCTCCAACCTCACACAGTTTGTTGCTAAAATGCAGGACTGCTTGGAGATACACACATGTCTGAAAATAAAGTGCAGGTGAATTTATGAGACAGATAAAGGTAAAAAAAGAAATCAGGTCTCAGAAAATTTTGTGGATTATGTAACGTTCCCACAAGCAAAAGCAGAAAATAAAAGAGAATCAACTATTGGATACTGGATATTATTAAGGGGGTCTCTGTGCTGTGGATTTCTTTTGTACTTAGCTGCTGCACAGGCATGGGAAGCATCTGAGTTAAAATTTGCAGCAATTCAAAATTCTGAAACAATTTGACATCTTAATTTCATCCTTAATTTCAGAGGAGCTTTCATGGTGACTCCATTAGGCTTTAGGAGAGGATAACTGTGCTTTACCAGTTTAGAGGGAGGCACATACTGGGGGATGAAGGAATAATGAACTTTAAAAGTGCCTCTGAGAACTTGAAGAGAGGAGAACAAAACTAGGAAAGATTTCCTCATTTTTTTTTCCCTAGCTTTGGAGGTTTAGAGAAACGTGACTTATCTATAAATAATGGGAATGTATAAATAAAAAAACGGTCTCCAAACCTGAGCCTAAAACTGATCTCAGTGTTGCTTTCCATTGACAGATAACAAATATGCTCCTGCAGTCACTCTCAATGGGTTCATCTTTATTCTTGGAGGAGCTTATGCACGAGCAACCACCATCTATGACCCAGAGAAAGGCAATATTAAAGCAGGTCCCAACATGAACCACTCCAGGCAGTTCTGCAGGTGAGAAAAACCATAAAAATGGAATTACCGGTGCCTTAACATTTTCTGCTGATAGATAAGCTAATTAAGATGAAGGGGAGAGGGGAAGGGAGGTGTGAACCATTTGGGCTTTTTCCTCATCTCTTTTTTGCACGTGTTCAGGGACACAGCATTTCCCAAAGTGTACATCCAGGACCCGACTATGGTTCATGTATCTCCTCACATTCAGGCACAATGGATCACGGGAAGGCATGTGTGTTGGGTTCCTCCAGTGACTACAGGAATGCTGTTTTCCTCAGTTTGCCATGTGTAACTGGAGGATGATAAATATCTGCTGTAGAAGAGACCACCATAATGTGGAACATATTTTTGCTAACTAGCTATAAGGTCCTTAAAAAAAGTACTGAGTAAGCATCACACACTGATATTAATTATTATTATTTATTAGGTGGTTTTGATTGCTTTTCGGGCTCACTTCCCCGATCCCGGTCACAAGCTGAACAAATTTCCCTAACTGGCCGACAAAAATAAAATTTGGCACCCATTGCAGGTACTGGCAGAACTTAAAGACCTTTTAAATAGTTTTACATGGCTGCTGCTACAGAAAGACGGGCTTGTTTTGGGCTGTTACACAGGCCAGCCCCTGGCAGAGCAGATCCCCATACTGGGGACTGGCTGAGCTGTTGGTTTCCCTGGAAAAGCCACAGCTCATCAGCAAACACTGCCACAGGCACCAAGTGAGTGTTTGTTATCCATGTCTGATGCAGGAAAACCAGGACAGAGGGGATGTGCCAGGCAATGTCCAGACAAAACACTGGCTGGTGTTGGGAGGACTAGCAGCAATGGGGCAGCAGCAGGACCTGCATCTCCCAAAAGTTTAGCCAACAGCCCTTCTCCTTGCCCCAGGGGTGTCCCCAGCCCCCATTCTACTGTTCAAAAACACCTCCATGTTTTAACCTGTTGCATTTAACCTTCACTTTGGTGCAGATGAGAAAATGCCTTTTTAAAAAAGCATGCTCGGTTTTTCTCTTTTTGCTGTTTTTTTTTTTTCTCGTTTTCACCTTCTTTTCCCTTCCTTTTAGTAATTTAAGGGGCACCCTCTCTTGGCTGCTGGAGCAGATATTGCTGTAAGCAAAGGGGTCGGAGCAGCCAAGCTCCACCCTAAGCCAGCTCCATCCCAGTGGTTCTCTACCGTGTGCCCTTGCGCTAAGGACGTGTCCTCCCAGTCCCTCTGCTCTAGCAGGAGGCAAAGGAGGATGAGGAGTGCAGTGCTCAGGCAGTATATAATATTTTTCTCCTGAAAACCAGAAATAACGTGTACAGTGCAGCTCAGGATTAGAGCCCTAAACTGTAAATGAAACACAAGGGACTTGGACATTTGATACATTCCTACATCTTCCTGTTGATTCAAAGCTGCTCTTTGAATATCTCGGTTTTGTAAAAAGTAACAAAAATCTGTTAAATACAATTCAAGGGAAATTGCATGGCTGATTTCAACCAGGGGCTGTTGGCTGAGCATCTCACTTGAAAACTTCCCAGGGTTTCTAATATGAAGGGTCGCTTTGCTCGGCACCCTGAAGGAGGGAATCCAGAGGGACACCTCGAGATAGACCAAGGAGAGTGAACCAATGACCTAAATACTACCCAGTGCTTAGGCACCATGATAAACTGGCGTTGCTTAAGTAGAATTTGCCACTCCTCAGTAAAAAGTAACTTCAAATTTTAAACTAAATTTTTTCTAAAGCAATAGTGGACAGGAAACCTACATTTATAGTGGAATAGTCACTGGAAAAGGAATAATCCAGTATATCCCAATTGGATGCCAAATTTAGGCACCATTTCAAACATTTTTGAATGTTCTGGGAAACAGTCAAGGAAAAATATTTCAGCCTAAAGAGGATGTAAAGCCTGTGACAAAACCTAAATAAATCAGTATGTACAGAAATGGGGAAAATGGGAGCTTAGCAGTAACAAATAGGTTAAAAACTGGCTGCTGCTACAGGAGGCTGAGAGAACCAGTGAAATACTGAAGGATAATAGAAGTAAAAAGAAAAGCACTGTAAATCTTTGGGAATCCAATTTGTAATTTTAATCAGTTATAAAACCATTGCTGATGAGGCAGCACAGTGTAATACAGACCAGTTGGATGGTTATTTCTCGTTTGTATTTGGAAGGGAGCAGGAAGGTTTGGTTCCATATTCTGCTGTGAGGAACCAAAAGCAGTCACTGTTGGCAGCAAGAGAAGATGTGAACTCACAAATTAAGTTCTCAGATCCAGCAACCCGGCTGTCTTAGACACAGATGTCCTTAGAGATTCTATTGTGAAGCTGATTGAGCCACTAATGTTGATTTTTAATAACTTTTCAAGATGAAGATGGATCAGGGCACTGCTAAAGTGACTCCATATTTTGAAAAGGTGAAAAGGAGAATTTCAGTGCAGCAATTAATTTTTCAAAGTACCAACATCAAACTAAGTGGTCTCACTCTGCAAAATAGCAGAGTGATTAATTTGAGATTTCATCAACAAATAACTAGATACTAATAAAATAATGAACAGCAATCAATGCACTTTTCCAGAAAAGGAGGCTTGTTAAACCAACCTGTTATAATAGAATCATTTAGGTTGGAAAAGACCTTTAAGGTCATGAAATCCAACCATAAACCTGACACTGCCAAGACCACCAAAGGTATCAGGAAACCTAGTTCTTTGTTTTGGTTTTTAATACAACACGCCTGGCTGCTAAAGACAACTGTGACGCTGTAATATACTGCGATTTCTCCAAGGTATTTGGCTGGTATTATATGGAATTAACAAGGCACACAGTAGAGAGATTAAATCTGCTTCACTGACAGATCTCAAAATGTAGTTGTTAATGAGAAGATATCATTGAGCAAGGCCACTGGTAGCAAGCACTGCTTCTTCTTCAATGCTATTTAATATATCTACCAACAATCCAGGTAATAGAAATTCTCTCCAGATAAAGGCCGCAGGTGGCATAACACTTGGTGGGTAAAAAATACTACAGAAGGAGCTATTTTAGCAGCTACCTGAATATCTCAGTTCAACAGTCTCAAGCTAGCAGTGGTGTTTTATATACAAAATAATACATGGAGGAAGCACAATCTTAGCAGCCCTGCTCCCTTAGAAAGCCAGGAACTCAGAGGAGGACATAAAGGAGGTCACTCACAGCTGCACAACACGAGCTCGCATTGCAGTGTGCTGGATAGAAGGTCAGGGCAGTATTGGATATATAATAAAAGCCCTATCACCAAAAGGAAAACAAGTTGAATGTGGGCAGAGCGAGTGCTGCTTCATCCAACGCCGGCGAGACAAATGCAGGTCTGCATCAACATGTGGAAGTATCAGCAGAAGTTCAAAGGGAAGCTGCCAGGATGACTCCAGGAAATTCAAGGAGTTTATCAAAGGAGGGCTGAGAGGTGACTTGATCACTGGGAGCAAGTGGAAAAGCTTTTAGTCTTGCAGACAAAGGTATAGGAGGTTACAGGGACTGGAAAGTCAAGTTACATATCTTGGCCTTGAAGTTAAGCACTTTCCCAACAGCAAGGATAATTAAACAGAGAACCAGCAAGGGAGGGGGTGAACTCACCAACACTCAATGTTTTTAAGAGGAGATTAGATATGTTTCCAAGAGAGATGCTGCCTGGGGAAGTGTCCATGGCCTACGTATACACAGGCTCAGATTAACGAAGCAGAGAGGTCCCTTCTGACCTTAGCCTATGAATCTATAAATTCCTCATTCCACTCATTACCATGGATCACAAAAAACATGGTTTAAAAGCAGCAACATAAACAACTTAAAAATTAACTACATGCTATTGATCTCCTCTCACCAGGAATCATTCGATACCGCATTTGCTGAGAAAAAATTTTGATCGCATCACTTTTATTTTTATCTGCTTTGTTTCTACACATTAGTGATAAGGGAGCATGATGGCCTCGAGCACAGAGAAAAGAAATGTGTGTGACATTCCCTGCTTGTGAAAAATTAAAGGTCTGTTCAAATGGTTTTAATATCAAGTTAAATTACTTTTAATGAAAAATAAAAAATAAATGGTTTGGGTCTTCAGCTCATAATCAACAGAAGAGGAAATTAAGCATCATTTTCAGATTAAGCCCAGCCTGATGGAAGTCAATAAGAAATTTGTGCTGACCTAGAATTAACCCTTTGAAGGATGATGCTAAATGGATAAAGAGCTGTAATAGGCCTGAAGCATTTTAAAATACACTGAGAGTTCACACACACGTCTGGAATATCTTCCACACGACAGGTGAGGGAAATATTTGACTTTTCCCAAACATCAGGCAAGTGTAAGCTGTTTACCACAAGTACCCCATCTCGGTTTGGCAGCCCCTGTTCATTTGCAGGATCTTTGGATGGCAGACAGCAGCCAACAGGTATGAAGAGCTGGGATGATCACACCTTGCTCTGCCAGACACCTCTCTCCAAAAAGACCTGCAAAGATGTCCCTCCCCACCAGCGTAGCAAGGCCTCCCTTTGCAGGCAGGCATTCTCCCTTCCTACAGTGCCCTTCAAGGGTTTATTTTTCCACAGGCAAAAAGAATACCAAATGCGTTCCTGTGAATGATTAAAAATTCCATATTCTGCTTGCTTAGGATGCAGGCAGCGTACAAACAGGCTTGTGCTACAGAGAGCCTCCACGGGGCAACAGCAGCAGCATGGTGGTGCCAGCAATAATTCCAGAGAAGCTAATTTAGTACCAGCAATTCCCAACAGACACCAGAAAAGCATTTTCTTCCTCCTCCTCTGACTGCTAACCAGTAAGATTTATTAGATGGTTCTCCCGAATGGAAATCTTTAATAAAACTTTGACTCAGGCTGAACAGCACAAAACCAGGGTCAGTTTGTGGATTATTTCCTCCCCCCCTCTTTTTTTCAAATAAGGCCTTGTTCTTGAACACCAAAGCCTGGTGCCTCCTGTGCTGAACTGCCAGGCATTGCTAATGTATAGCACCAGCCACAGCCTCCCCCAGCTGGCTCCTTTCCTCGTTGCTAAGTTCCTGGTAACTCCAGGCACTGGAAGGAGTTAGAGCACAGCTTGTTTGGATGGATATTCCCAGGTGAAGCTATTACAGAGCAGGGTTCCTTAATGGCTGCTTGCTTCCGGAGCCTGCAGACACAGTCTGAACATGGTCTGTTCAGCCAGCAGCATTTGCAGCTGGTCTGGAAGGGAAAACCAAAATCTTCCAGCATACCTGGAAGGAGATGTGTGTGTGGGACTGCACTCCACAGACAGCAGATGAGAACTGCAGCACCAGACTACTGGCAATAATTTCTGTAGGAGCTGATGACATGAAGGATTTTGGTGGGCGTTAAAGCATAAATGATACAGACAGAGCACTTGGGGCCATTACTGATGTGTTGTGGACTTTGGAATAAAACATTGCTGGTTTTCAGCAACAAGTAACGATGCCACATGATGGTTTTGGATCATTAGCAAGGGAAAGTGCTCACAGAGTAGGGGAGAACATAACTGGAGCTTGGCCAAAACACCCACTCTAATAATCCTGCTCCAAGAAGGGGCATGATATCCTCCTAATTGACCGTGACTAATCTGGACCCTCATTTATCTGTCTCATTGTAAAGATGACACCTCTGGCAGCACAACACGGCCACCCGAGCTCGGCCTTCTCAGACATAACAACC
The DNA here is from genome assembly GCF_003945725.1 of Corapipo altera. Taxonomy (NCBI): domain Eukaryota; kingdom Metazoa; phylum Chordata; class Aves; order Passeriformes; family Pipridae; genus Corapipo; species Corapipo altera. The sequence goes on from NW_020884883.1 coordinate 16,349,381, forward strand.
TGGCTGCCACCCCGGCTGCTAAACAGCCCCAGAGCCTGTCAGCACAGCCACCAGCTCAGGACACTTTGGCACCTGACCCCTTCCACCCACAGACACCAGCAATGCCTTTTGTTTCGGCACCACAAACCACTGTGCAGGTGCCTCGAAAAGGTCCCCGGTTTAAACAAAATCTTAAGGAGCACCTGCAGCTCTGCCTAACACTGCACAGAGCCAGGTCCCACAGGGGCTGGTACTCTGGAGGGTTCCCTCATCCTAAGGCCTGCTCCACTCAGTTGATGAGCATCACAGAATCACAGAACATCCTGAGTTGGAAGGGACCCACAAGGATCATCAAGTCCAACTCCTGGCCCTGCACAAGACAACTCCAAGGATCACACCAGCATCGTTCAGTTCGACCTCCAGTAAAGCCCTCCTGTAATCTTAGAGCAGGAAGGAAATTCACTCACTAATAAATGCAGGCATTTTGTTTGGTTTTTTTTTTACTTCTTCTAAGCAGATCTTGTGTCTACCTAACTGATAATATTTAGTAATACTTATGGAACTGTTCCAAATAAGTGTGTGCTTATGCACACATAGCCAGGAGTGAGGAGGAGGAAGAGCATTGTTTGAGGCCATAGAAGATACTAAGTTTCAGGAAGTCAATACAACATAGTAATTCAGCCATTCCAAATTTTTTACAATTCCAGACATTACAAGAAAGGATTTTTTAAAAATTTTTTTTTAACTTTTCCTGATAAGGCTGATGTGATCTTTAGGACTCAGCAGGAAATTCTAAAACAATAACAAACAAAATTGAAAAACATTTCTGGTAGTCCCACTGCTTGGTGATATATCCAGCCATCATGACTGGGAGAGGGAAGTCCTGGAGCAAGAGCACTGAGGCACTCATCTCTAAAACACTAAATTAAAAAAAGGTACTGATATCCTCTGCATTGGGTTGCTTTGAAATTACTGCCCATCAGGAGACTTCCATCATCCCACTGCACTCAGCACTTGTCAGGCTGCACGAGAACCACTGTGTCCACCTCTGGTCCCCATAGTTCAAAAAAACCAGACAGACTGGAGGGGGTCCAAAGGAGGGTCAACGAAGATGATCAAAGGGTGAGAAGAGCCCACCTGATGAAGAAAAGCTCAAGGAGTTGGGTCTTTTCTTCTTGGAGAGGATAAGGCTTAGGAGGAACCTCACAGAGTATTCCAGCACTTAAAGGGTGGCTACAAGGAGGGACAGAAGCTCTTTCTGCACAAGGAGACATGGTGAGAAGACAAGGGGCAACATGTGCAAGTTTCAACAGGAAAAGCTACATCTCAATATAAGAATTTTTTACACTGAGATCAATCATTCATTGGAACAACCTCCCCAGGGATGTGGTGGAGTCCCCTTCACCAAAAGTTTTCAATGACTGGACAGCGTGCTGGATAACCTCATCTGGCATCCCTTTCACACAAAAGATTGGACCAGATGATCTTTTAAGGTCCCTTTAACCTGGCTATGATTTTAGGGTTCATTGATTTGCTTTGTCCATCAAGTCCTTTAACAGGCAGCTGTCAGAGACGAATCCTCTCTGTTGTTTGCTCAGGCTGGGCAAGGAATGCAGGGTGGATAGGCAGGGAAGAGATGTAAAGGGTATTTAGATGTGTATAAGCACACCCATCATGGACAGCCAGGTCCCCACCAGCCCTTGGCACACCTCAACCTCACTGGAATTTTCCTAGGAGCATGATTCATAGCTCCATGGAGGTTAGCAGATGGACCAGACTAGCAGTGTCAGTGTCAGGGGATAGTCACAGTGCAATCCTGTGATGCTGTGTGTGGTTTGGGAAATGAGGGACACCCTGGCACCTCAGGTGAACTGGCCTTGGGGCAGGAGAAGCCTCTCCAGCAAACAGCGGTAATTACCTGCAGAGTAGAAAGTCAGGTCATTAGCCTGCAGGGTAATAATTTGCTGAAATGTATTTTCCTGGAAGGAGTGGCTGAAGTGACCTCCATTTTGATACCAATTACCTTCACCCTGGGAGTTCTGCCAGAAAGGTGGAGGTCTGGCTGTTCCTCAGCTGGGGAAGTCAATGCCCCAAAGCCACCAGAGGGTTTGTGTCCCCACAGCGAGGCTTTGTGGCACGGAGCTTCCTTCCTTCCTTCCCAGGCTCTGACAGCCTGTAATCATTTTATCTCTCAGGATTAATGGCACTGAACAATAAACTCGCATCCTAATTATTGTAATTATTTCTTTCTTTGTATGTCAGCCTTGGTAACTATGTTTTTACAGCTGATGGGATGGAAGGGAGGGGATAAAAGAAATATTGTCACAGTAATGAAGAAAGAGCAATGAGCATACTCCTTTCCACTCACTTTCCTCAAGGTTTTAGAGTCCACTTGAGTTTCCTGTTCCCTAAGGTCCCAGAAATTAGCAGTGATTGTCCTAATACTGCAAAGTAGCAGCAATCTAGGACTAAATTCCTAATTATCTTAAGCACCTACTTGCCACTTTAGCCCCAAAGATGACTGAACGTCTCCAAAGTCCCCTGCACACATAAGTACCTGCTACAGACTCAGAACTGTCCATTTCTCCATAGCAGGAGCAGCTCTCCTCAGGCATGACTCACAAGCTAGGTGTTGTGCCAGTCTTATCTATGGGAATTGCATATGGAGGGGGCAGAAGCTCCTCTAATGAGCATGTAAAATTCATACAGTCTTCCAGAGCATGGAATTAAGCATCTATTTCTTCCCAACATATTAACACTATGATGGGAAGCTGCAGGACTGAGGTGCTTGTCCCAGCCACTGGGCAGGAATTTCTTCCAGTGCTGTAGCCCAGGTGCTAGAGAACAAGAGCAACATTTCCCCACCCACTGTAACCCCAAATCCAGAGTATAGGCTGGGGAGAAACCCAAACCCAGATCATTTTGGGAAGGTGTGCTTGGCTACTCAGCTGCTCTGTGGCGGCAGCTGCTCTGGCTCAGAGGAGCTGCTACTGAACATCAGGCAGAAAGGGACCTGGGAGTTTGGACTGACAGGAAGCTGAACAGGAGCCAGCAGTGTGCCCAGGTGGCCAAGAAAGCGGCATCCTGGCCTGTATCAGGAACAGGGTGGCCAGCAAGACCAGGGAAGTGATTCTTCCCCTGTACTCAGCACTGGTGAGGCCACACCTGGAGTGCTGTGTCCAGTTCTGGGCCCCTCAGTTCAGGAAGGATATTGAGGTGCTGGAGCAGGTCCAGAGAAGAGCAACAAGGCTGGTGAAGGGAGTCAAGCACAGGTCCTTATGAGGAAAGGCTGAGGGAGCTGGGGTTGTTCAGCCTGGAGAAGAAGAGGCTCAGGGGAGACCTCATCACTCTCAACAACTCCCTGACAGGAGGGTGTAGCCAGGTGGGGGTTGGTCTCTTCTCCCAGGCAGCTATCAGTAAGACAAGAGGGCATGGTCTTAAGCTGTGCCAGGAGAGGTTTAGATTAGATATTAGGAAGAAACTCTTTACAGAGAGGGTAATCAGGCATTGGAATGGGCTGCCCAGGGAAGTGATGGATTCTTCATCCCTGGAGGTTTTTAAATGAGACTGAATGTGGCACTTAGTGCCATGGTCTGGTAACCACGGCAGTGTTGGATCAAGGGTTGGACTTGATGATCTCAGAGGTCCCTTCCAACCAGGCTGATTCTATGATTCTGTACCACAGAGGAGACTTCACTAGATGAAAAGTGGGTGGCTAAAATACTACACAAAACACAAACAGCAATCACTACCCCATGGCCTCATCTCTAAACTCTCATCCTGCTGGTTTCAGCAGCCCCTCCACCACATCAGGGCTGTGGAGCCTGGGGAGGAAGCATCATCCCCCTTCCTCAGACTGGGTTTTGCAAGCTATAATTCCCAGCCTGTCATGCTTCTAAATAGGAACTTGTTCCAGGACAGAAATGGGCTTCTCACTCCTCAATAAATATCCTGAGTCCAAAACTGTGGTTTAATATGCACATTTGTCTGATTTACTGTGTTGGCCACCTCTGCCTCCTCCTTGCCATAAGGACTGAGCCTTGGCAGGAGTTCCTGCTGGGCAGTGCCTCTCCACCACCAGCCCTGGTTCTTTTGGAGGTGGGCTCCTCTTTCAAAGCCATCTTTCAGGATGACACTTGCTTTACTCAAGTCCTTATTCTTCCCCATTTCTCCCTGACGTTTCAAAAATAATTACCAGTGTTTCGGTAAGTTCATTAGCAAACTCCCTTAGGACTCTGGGCTATGTATCATCCAGCCCTGATGATTTGTGGATAGGCTCTAATCAAGTGTTTCAAGTCTCTCTCTCCTTCCTCCTCCTTTCAGATTAACAGTTATTTTGACAAGATTCTCATTATTTCCTATTTCCTGGTGCTACCCAGGGACTAGGCTTATTTGAGGTCTCACTGTTGTCATTGTGAGTTTATTTTTAACCTCAGGCTCTGCTTCTCCACAAGGACATCAGAGTCTTGTGTTCTTCAGAAGCACATGGCTTTGTCAGTGCCATTTTAGTCTCAGTTCATCCTCTGTCCTCCAGTGCTCTCTGGCTTTTGCCATTATTACTTTATATCCTTCTTCTTCCCACTGCTCCAAAATTAGCCATAAGAAATTACTTTGCTTTTACCAAGCATAGAGGATCACTACCCTTGTTAGATCTAGGCCACCTTCTTGGCTGCAATTAATTTATCATTTTCCTCTGCTATCCTTTGGTGTGTACACACTCTCCTGAGTCTCCATTTTCCTTCCCAACACAATCATCCACCAGCTATTCTCAAAAGGGATCCAGCCACCAGAAAAGCCAGCACCAACCCTATCCAGTTTAACATCTTTAAATCAACTTGGAAGGCAAATTTGGGCTCCCCAGCAGACGAAAAGCAGGGACACCCCTCCTTTTGGGTTTCCCCCCACGTGCAGTGGGACAGCAGCATGGAGCACAGGGCAGCCCTGCATAGGCAGCCCAGCTGCCTCTGTCATACTTCTGCCATTTCCAAATACACACAGGGGAGCAGTCCCTCATTGTCCATCTTCATTAGCCCAAAGCCAGTGTCCTGCCCTGTGCAGGATTACTGAGGAGAATGAGGCATTAAGCAGAAGGAAGAGATGAGGCCAAGGAGTAATTTTTCTTTCAAATACCTTCCCTACCTATGCACCTTCCCTCCTACCAAGAGCCTATGGACCACAGGATTAGCCCAGCCCCCTTATTCTCCATTTACAAGAGATATCTGAAGTCAAACACTTCCACTTTCAAAAAGCAGTAAGGGTTTTTGTCTTTAGATGCCAACATATATCTCCCTTGCCATTCCCTCAGCTGCACATCCCCAGCCATCAGACCCGTGCACCCTGGGTTCACTTTTCCCTGGACACCACACCTCCGGGGTGCACAAGGACAAGTCAGTGGGACCTCCAGGCTCCCACACTATGGAAGCGTCTGAAGCAACAGAATGTGGTTTGAAGGTGTTTCTCCCCCCCATTTTGCAGCATTCATTGATAATTAAAGGAGTAACTTGAAGCAAGGTCTTATTCCAGCCAAGGTGGCAGGGACCCCAAATTGCTTGGATTGCTTTTGCATGTGCACAGTATTACAGGGGTGCATTGTCCTCCTGCTTTTGCTGCAGATCCCATATGTGGGCTGGAGAAACATCTTACCTGGATGTATTTCTGTTATTTACATTAGAGACAACATTTGCCTACCTGGCAAGAACACAAAAAGGATTAATTTTGGGGAGAGAAAGGGAGAAGGAAGAGAAATGCTCACACACCTTTATATAGATAAGAATAAAAGGTATATTCATTGCTTACCCCTTCTTACAAAACATTGGGTTTGTTTTGAGCCTAAAAAGAAAATTGTTCAGCAGGACCACTAACTAAAACTTGCTTTTTCTTATATAAAACAGCGCTGTTGTTCTGGATGGAAAAATCTACGCCACCGGTGGGATCGTCAGCAGTGAAGGACCTGCCCTGGGAAACATGGAAGCCTATGACCCTAAAACAAACACATGGACACTTCTACCAAATATGCCCTGCCCCGTTTTTCGACACGGCTGCGTAGCAATCAAGAAGTACATCCAGAGCGGCTGATATTCCCCAGGAGTTGGATGGAGAACTGTTTGTACCTGTTGAAAGCAGGCAAAAGGAACAGTATTACTTAAGGAACAAAAGCAGCAAAGCCAGCCAGTGAACATATTGCTCTAAAGTCTTGAATAGTGTCTACATTGAATGTAGAAAAATCATCCTCACCTTTTGGTGAACAAGGAGCAGAGAGCTCCGTGCTATGTAAGATATTGTAACTTAATAATGCAAGGGTGTCACTAGATGTTATAGTGGCACTTGTTCTGGACATCGGCTTTTGGTCAACCCAGGTGCAATAGAATTTCTCATATTTTTTAAGCTGGGGAAGAGAGGAAAAAAATAATCTGCATTTTACTTTAGAGCTCGAGCTTGATTCTTAAAATAACCATGCAGATTAGTTTTACTATTACACTTTAGGCATCAATCTATTTGAAAGGTCAAAGTGTCCTTACCACTTTGATTCCTACATTTGTTTTTAAGATATACATGCTTTTCAATACCAATGACTGAGAGAAGTCTTGTGTGACAGATGGCTTATGTTGATGTCAGTCTTCCATCAGATCAAACAATTCTTTCAGTTCTCTAGAGAAGAGCCCAGATGGGGGGTGAGGTGGGGACTGGGGAGAAGAAGAAGAGCCATTGGTAATAAATTCCATGTAAAATGATTTAAAAAGGTCTGTTGGGCTGAATGAGTTTCTGCTCCAGGTGCTGCTTGTGTGGGCACGTGCGGCTGTGGCCACAGGTCGGAGAGGGGGGGGACTCCTAAACCCTTTCCTCCCAGTTTCTGCTGATGCACTTGGCAGTGCTTGATTCCCATAATGCAAAATGAATTGATTCCAGTGGTGTTCTCCTGATAAACCCACTCTTCACTTCTGGCTGGAATCACAGTAAAACACACAGCATAGTGTGGGTTTTCCATGTTTTCATCAAGCAGAGAAGACACCTCCTGTGGCTACACACTCATTTTGGCTCTCAACCAAAATTCCTTATGTTAGGATACATGCCACTATTTTTTATGTAAAGTCTGAGCAGTTTTTTGTTTTACTTTATTTTTCAAGTTCCCCGCCCAGTGTGAAAACCTTATCATTCTCTTATTTACAGATTTTAAATACATGAGTTTAAAGCCCATGGTAGAAAAATGCCCAGTGTAAGAGACTTCAAATTATTACTATGTAGAGTTGTAAGTATATGCACAGCACAGGGGTTATATTTTTATATATATTAAAATATTGTCTATCCAGAGAGCATTGTGATGTGGAAATTCTTTATAAATTTATACATAAAAGGATCAAATGGGAGATGGACCGGGTAACATATAGGGGGCAGGGGAAAGAATCTTAAAATTCACCAACAGGAAGCAACCCCAAGCTACGGATTGTCTGATTTCTTTCCACAGAGAGGGAGAAAAAAGTTGCCATACTTGCCTTTGCAGACTCAAATCCCAAATGCCATGCCAGTAATTCAAGAAGGAGGGTCCTGTACAGGGCACGGGTGAGATCTTACATTCAAAATCTAGTTGAATTTCATACCAAATACAGTAGCCTTTTTATACGAAGGGAGGTCTGCCTACAGCTTTGGGAAAATCAATGCAGATGGTTAGCTAATCATCTTATTTTATTAATAATCATTTATAAAATAAAAGAAAAAAAAAAGAAATTTGTATCTTGCAGTATTTAAAGAATAAGTGCTCAATTCAGCTGAGTCAAGCTATAGGGTGACTCAAGTCTCTCATTTTGACAGTGAGGTTCCAGTCTTTGTTATGCAGTTGTTTTATTTATTCTTTAAAGAAAAGAAAAAATAATAAGCACAACAAAATTATATACTAGTATGTCATTTAAAGTATTTATGTCAAACAGGGTGCAAGTGTGAACCTAAAGATTGGAGCACAAGTTTCTAACTGCCTGGGGCAGGACTAATTTTAGTGTTGGTGTGTGTCTACCTCCAAAGGAGGTGCTACCTGTCAGCAAGACCGAAACATATTCGACATTTCCAATTTAGCTTATTTCTTCATTTCTCACACTGGAACAAAACTGGCTATTTCTGTGAATAATATTAAAAACAGGGTTATCTGTAATGGTATTGTATATAGTTTATGTTTACTGTTAAGTTCTTGTTATATTATAATAAATATATTTATAGATCTAGATTCAGCATCCAGATTGGATTAATTTTGTCATGACTGATCAAGAAACAACACTGCACAAATGGGGACTTCATGTTTCATCCCAGCCATGGATGAAAATGTGTTCATCCCATCCAACTAGCTTCTCTTGCAAATCCAAAAATTTATTGCTAATACTTAAGTGCTCAGTAGCTTCCAAAGTACTTCCATTCTCCTTTTGGAAAAAATTCTTAGAAGTAGTTTTAGATTTTATTCAGCAAGACTGTTTCTTCTTCATCTATTTTCCCAAACGTACTATTAAGTAAAGAACAGAAGGGCTCAAGATAGTTTAGGAAACTATGTTGAAAAAAAACCACCTGATAAACAGCTTTTTTACTTTCTTTTCTAAATGAAAGTTGGGATTTGTGCCACACTGCTGCAGCAGTGTCTCAAAGATGAAAGCCACATTTGCCCTATGGTCAAAATTTCTTCATATCCAGCGTGGGAGCTCTGTACCTCACTGGATACAACATTCAGAGAGCACTTCAGTGCAACTGTTCATGGTTTCTTTGATGTTTCATTAGGGTGTCATCTGGTAGTTGTAAAACTGGATATGGAACAAAGATGAGCCAAATATAACTAGTCTCAAATACCACCAGAGTGGAACATTTCAGCCAGATCTTAGGAGGCAATATCTGTTCTACACATTAACAGGAAGAGCCTAACATTTATTGAAATTGCCTCCAGTTCTTACAGAGTATTTAAGAGCATGAGCTGCAGTTTTTAAACATTTTAGTTTAGGCTTAGTGGCTCAGGTTGAACAGCCTGTGAAGATTACTAAAAGCCTTGCAATTCAATATTACAAAACCATGCTGCAATAATCGAGACCAAGTGGGGTGAGTTGCCAACCTTTCATCAAGGCTCTGCAAGGATCTCTTACTCAGCACTAGTCAATAATACTTGGTAGGATGAACAAGACACAGGCTATTTGCTTTACTTGTATGTGGAAATTATTTTAGTTCCCCTCTGGGAAGCTGGCTGAGCGCTTTTGCCAAATGAATCATGTGCACATATCTGCTCAGAGATTTTTCTTCTTAAAAGCTTTAAGAAATTCAGGGGACAGGCTGGCTCAGCAGCCTGATAATGATAAAAACTCCTTTGTTCGCCGGTGTGACTCTCCCCTGGCTCACCTGGGAAGGAGAGTGATCTCCAAACAGGGCTGTTCACTGTGTTCAGGTAATCACCTACCCCTGACAATTTACACAAGTCGTCCACCTTTCTCCCATTGTTTCATCCAGCGGCAAACACACTGTACTAATAAAACCTCAGCCACCCGGTCTTTTAATTAACTGCAGTGAGGTGCTAAGGCTGAGCTTAGCACAGTGCAACTGGAGCAAGCTAATTAAGAGCATTCGTTACACTTCAGCTTGCCCTTGGAGGAGTCCAGACAAACCCAGCGCCAGCGCGAGCACCCGCTTTCCGCAGCTGCAGGGATTATCCAGGAGAGCAGCCACAGCTGCGCTCCTGCCTGGCTCCACCAGCACCATCGGGTTCAATCAGCAGAGACTGAAAAGGCACAAATGGCTTCAGGTACTCGCCCAGCTTCCTGTGAAGAATTTCTCTGGGGGAAATAAAAAAGGGAGGGTGGGGAAATGGATTCCAAAGCTTTTCTCCACTGTCTCAAATGCAAGGGCAAGTTCTCAGAACCACGGTGCCTCCCTACCACCACTGAAAAAGGTGTAATGGAATTTGGGATAAACCTACAAACAGTATATGCAGGCAGGAGCTGGCAGGCTGCAACCTGTGCCAGGTTTGTAGGAAGACAATGACTCTGTATCTACCTGGACATTTTTACAATTTGTCATGGCTAATACAAGACTTTTAAATTGAATGAGACCCTTAAGCTCACCCCTTACTGCCTTCTTCCCCATTTTAAGTTGGCTCCAAAGCAGGAGCTGAAGCATGCTTTCAGCTGGAGTGAAGATGCCAGCAAGTACAGGAAGGCAGCAGCAAGTTCCCATCACTGGCGAGTGTTCTGGGTTGATAACTTTAGACTGCAGAAAAAGCCAGGAAGAAAATGGTCTGGAGGGAAGAAGATGGATGCGTCCCAGGCACGGTGTTCCCATCACTCATTACATTAAGCTGGACAGCGATACCGGAACAGAAACACCATTTTTCCTCTGAAAAGCCAAGCTGTTTGAGGCATGATTAAACACTCACTGAGGTTAGAATTCATGAAAGCAAGAGCTGCCATCATGGGCTCCTCAGCAGAGCTGTGGAAGCCTGGAAAGAAAAACCAAAGTGGCAGACTACCCTGAAAAACAATTCGCCCTTTGCTGGTGGTCACTGGTGTTTTTTCTTTTGATAACACACACTATTTTTACTAAGTCCTGTTTCACTGGCAGATTTCTTAAAAAGTAACAAGTTCCAGTTTTCTTTTTCCAAACAAATTCTACTTCAATCGGTAGCAGCTTTGCACACAAAACTAAGTGTTTTGGCTCAGTTAGTACTTGGGAGAAGAAAGCTCCAGTGCTGCCATCAAGCCAAAATCTGCCTCTGAATTTTTCATTAGTGGTGGTCTGTACAGTGAAGGTTTGAAATGTTTCCTGCTGCTTCTAATTTGTTGGTTTTGAGCAGCTGTCTTTTTTCCTCGGGAGTTCGTACATACCCCAGATCTTACACAGCAAGATTCACACTGGCAAAATACACACAGTATCAAACTCTTCCATGACTTGTCTAGAGAACAGCACTACTAACCCAGGGTTTTCAACAGCTTGAGAGGCAACTTCAGCATGTAGTTTGTAAGCAAATTAACACAGAACTAGGAACTGTGGTGACAACAGGGGCTACGCTGAATGTTGCCCAAAGTCATGCAATCACAGGCAATACAAACACCTTTTCCATCATCCACAATCGGTGACCTTTTCTCACATTTTCGTGGCTAAAGACCAGGCACCTACCTAAGGTCACCAGTGACACTCCTACACAAGCATTAGCTCATTAAAAACAATACATGTTAATAATAGTTTTTACAGACAGAAAGGAACCAGTTCCTCTCTGCATCTTGGGAAAACAAGCAAAGCAGTCTCTAAGTTCTGTTGCAATGTCCTTGTGCTAGTGGACAGCATCCAAGTAAGGATCAGGGAACTGAACAGGGAAGGGGATGCACCAAATGCTCTAAGGGTATCTCTAGCATTATGCTCTACCTGAACCACGGCCCCTCCACTCAAGTAACAATAAGCAGCTCTCACAAAGCAAGCCTAAACTTCCAATCCTGCTGGAATATCTATAGCACTGTTTCCATTAAAAGAGATCATCGTTTAGTAAGGTATTTGTTTTCACGCGCAGTGAATGCAGGACTCTGTTACTTGTTGACATCAAGTTCAATTTTACCTGCTTCAATTTATGCCCAGCTTTTCTGCAAAGCTGCCTGTTTATGTATAGGGACATGTCAGGCTGAGGAAGCTGGGGCTGTTCAGCCTGGAGAAGGTTGTGTGGAGACCTCACAGCAACATTCCAGTATCTTCAGGGGCCTACAGGGAGCTGGAGACAGACTCTCCATCGGGAACTGTAGTGACAGGACAAGGGGGAATGGGTACAAACTGTAAGGGGGGAAATTTAGGTTAGACATTAGGAAGAAATTCTTTATGGTGAGGGTGGTGAGGCACAGGAACAGGTTGCCCAGGGAGGCTGTAGATGCCCCAACCCTGGCAGTGTTCCATTCCAACCCTTAACACCCTACCACATTCTATGACAAAAATGCCACACACAGCCTTTCCAGGAAAAATGAAGAGTGGAAATGTGGCAGCTTGGGAATGGCTCACATTTCTGTTTTCTGTTTGGCAAGAGGTATCCCCCTATGGAGATTAAGATGTCCAGACTGCTTATTACCTGGAGAGAATATTAGACTTTCCCTACAGGATAAGGGGTTTTGAATTCTGGAGGTAACCTAACACTCAACCACCTCCAGAAAGCCCAGAAGTCCCTGCCCTGCTGACATTCATTTTTAATAATGTGGGTATTTCAGAGAGTGCCAATAATGTGACAGTTATCAAAGGGCAAGTGAAATGACTGGGTAATTACAGGGCATTCACCTGACATCAAGCCCAAGTAAAAATGGAAAGATGATATCTAACTAAACTGATCATGAATCAAAGAGATAAGAAGAAATACAATGATTTTCTAGAAAATTGGCTGTATCACACAAACCTGATCTCATTCTCTGACAGGATTACACATTTGATTGATAAGGTAATAGATTTTCAAGCAACATGTGACAAAATACTTCAACTTTCTCACTGTACAGTGTTCAGACAGCAAATATTAAATGGGCTAAGAATAGGCAGATTAATTGAGGAATATCTAATCTGTTCGAGTAATTCTCAATTTGGTGCTATCAAGAGTGTTTCTAATGGGGAAATCCTCTTCTCCCGAAGTTCTTGAAGGAAAATGTTGACATAAATCACTAGTCACAGACCTGTGGAAATGAAGATTAGCTGAGGGATAGATAATGGGGACTGAACAAGTCATACACATGGTGCTGGCTCCTCTGGCTGGCTGGGACCCATAAAACAAAACTTCTTTTTATAAAGCTAAGCAGTTCCTTGGGGAGGTGGGAATGAGGAAGGCTGACATTCAGGATGGAAAATTCCCTCATGAAAAGCTGAAAGTCGGAGAAGCAACAACAGCTCCCAGCCCAATTTCATGGTATAAAAGGAGTAAATTGATCTTTGGATGTGTAAAAAGGGAGGCAGTGAGTACGAATCAGTGATTTTTGCCTCTACAAATGGCACTGGTGGGACCTATGCTGGAATATCCCATCAATTTCCTCGGAGAACAAATGTTTTAGAAGATGTTGAAAAATTGACCTACTGCAGAATAGAGCCACAAAATTGACTTAAAGGCTGGAGAAAATGCAGTGAGAGCCATAAAGAGCTCGTTCTGTTCAGCAAAAAGAAGACTGAGAGGCTACTTGATCACAGTGCATTAGTGTCTTTGGGGGGGAAGTAGGTATGAATAGTCTAGAACATAAAGAGAAAACAAGAAGCAGGGCCTGGAAGTTGAAGCCAGACCAAAATAAATGAGGAATGAGGCACATGTTGCTACCCATGAGCTTAACCACTCGATGAAAAGCTCAGAGAGCAGGGCAGATGTGCTCTGCAGATCAAGACTAAATGCCTTCCCCAAAAACACTGTTAAGCCACGCAGATGTTTGCAGACCCTGTGCATGCATGAGATTAAATCACATGTGCCACAGCATCGGACTCAACAAACCAGCACTTTCTGCCATCATTATTCTCTGTGAATAAACCCAAATTTAAGCAACAAATTGCTAAACATTTAAATCATCATTAGGTGTCAGCTCATTTCCATTTCCAAAATTTATTCTCATGTACTGAAAAGATTAACACTGTAAAATTTATGCTCAGCTTGTGCTTTCGTGGCTGTCCTCTGAATCTTGTGAAAAGGAAGCTTTTTATTTTTAAAAAGCTTTTTGCCTTCTGGACACGATTTAAATTTTAGAGCAAGGCTCTGAAGCACTCTAACCCCAGTATAAATGTGAGACATTAATTTTAAACCAGTTACCTCTCCAGTGCTTCATGAAAACATAGTCTTACATGCTGTATTTCTGATACTTAAAATGTCAATAGAAACCAGTAATTTATTACTAAACTGATATTAATAGTCACATACAATATGTAACTATCCATGCTACATTTCCTTTATCTCACTAAACCTTTTGTAATGACACAGAGAATGCAGTGGGCATCACTTCAAAACTTATGGCAGAGTTATGTTCGTTAGACACCTAAAACATATTGGCAATTTGTCTTTCCCCATCACCAATATCAGGTTTCAGTGTTCTCCCGGGCAGCCTCCACATACAGAAGGAATTCTACAAGATGTAACAGAGACAGCCAGACCTTTACAACAGAACTGGGGCTCTGGAGATGACAAATAGGTCTTAACTAAAACATTGTTTTCCTTTTACAGCAGAAAGACTACTTAGAAAACTAATTCAGTCCAAATTTAACGTATTTTCTAGGATGAATTAATCCTCTATATTCTGTTTTACTTCCTTTGCTGAATAGATACTTAAAAGGTAGCCCTTTTCAAACTTTCCCAAGTCTTGCTTTCCCCCCAGTCAAGAGTCCCAAAGCTGACAGGTCATCTACAAACTCCTACTTCCACACAGACACAGTCAAGCACTGATGTGCTATAGCACAATTCAGATTCTACATCGATGCAAAGGGTTTTCATCACGACATAATTCATCTCCACAAAAGAACAGAATGACAAATGGTGTGAGCACTCCCAGCAGCCATCCAGTCTGAGGGACCTGTACACTTCTCAAGTGTACTCTGCCAAAATCCTGATTGCTGAAAGATGGAAGCAAACACAGAGAGGAGTCCAGCACAGCAGAACCAGCTACACCTCTGCTGTCCCCCAACTCGCCCTCAATGCCGCAGCACCGACAGCCCGAACGTGGAGCCTGAACAACCTCCCCCTCTGCTCCCAACCTGCCCCCACCCTTGTAACTGGATGTGAGGAGCCTTCTAACACCACTTAACTCCACATCACCTTTTGCACCTGAAACTTGAAAGCAGCATTCTCCCATACCGGCATTCCAGGTCAGCCAACCTTAATGCGAATGGACAGGTTTACACCAACATTCCACTAAAAGTGGTGAATCCATTTTAAATCTTAGCAGCTTTTCATATTTTTAAAAGAAAAAGACTTTCCCTGATATTAAAGTGAGGCTCGATATAGCATAACTCAAATGCAATTCTAAAATAAATGGAATTTTGAAGCAGTCACAACCACCTACTGGCAGTGGGTTCAACCAAAATATCCTCCCTGTGCAAATAATCACACTACAAAAAAATTACTCACCTAGAAATGGAATGAGGCTAAATTAATTAGTGTTAAAGTTTATAACCCTCATTTTTACATAATAGTTACATGACCACAAGTGATGCATAGAAGGAGGAGGGGAAAAACAAATTAAGTGTTTGGCTTCATTAATCAGTTCATAAGTTTACTGATTTAGCTTGCAGAATTTATTCACATGCAGTGCTAACTTAAAATCCCATATATTAAAAGTCCAAATGCAAATCCTACCCAAAATACAGAAGAAAAGGATCTCAGTTTTAATTTATTTAAAAGTTACCTGAAAAGTTTATGAAGGAAACAGAGAATGTGCAGTACTACAAATTTAAGGAAATATAGGAAATTGCATTTTAAAACTACTTTCAGAACAGAAAACAACAGAAGGAAGCGGCATAAAGCAGTGAACAAATACGAGTGTTGCACAAGCCTCTACTAAGGCTTTCTGAACAACCAACCCAACTATTTCTCAGTAACTCATACTTTTAAAGTACCACTCCAAGTTCACTAAGTATCTTTCAAGGAATCCTTCGGTCTATTCCCAAATAAAGCACATTTTTGTCTTTTGCCTGATTATTTTTAAAGCCACTGTGAGAAATTAGATCTGAATCTATGCTCTGTTAACATGGCCATTCACACTCCTGAAAGACAGAAGGAGAAACAAGACCTCACACCCTACATACTTCATTCAGACTGCAAACCTCCCTTGGGTGGTGCCATGTGCAGTGCTGGGACCTGCAAGGTCATTCAGATCAAAACAACCCATCTGCCCATGCTGATACTAAAGGAGCCCAGACTCTCACCCATCAACATCATTATTATGTAACAGATATTAAATTTCATACCTAATTGTGCTTCCAAAGCTGCACATAAAAGTGGAATTGGAGTCAGACATGAAGTAAGTTACTACTACCCTCTTCCTCAACTGCTTTTTTGCCCAGTTTGAGGTACACAGAAAGGAAAAGAGGAAAAGGAGCAGGTGTGTTCTAAGTTCTACACCTCAAGAGACCATAACAGATCTACAGAACAGCTTCTCATACTCTATTCCACATGGTATCCATCACATGCAGTTTGTAAGCCCTGGATAAATTGCTGAGTAAGATGCAGGTTGGTTCTTCACTTGCATGACCTCTAGCAGCTTACTCTCTCCTCTGCGTGAATTATTTGGGAAACAAACTAGCAGAATTCCTAGATATATCAGAGTCCATCTTTAAAAAAACAAAACAAAAACCAAACAACCCACAATAAGCAAGAATAACTTTGATAAATTTGATAAATAGGAAGAGTGTGTTTCCTTAAAAACCCTCTAATTAGAAGCCATTTCTCTAATGGACAAGCACTGAAAGCAGAAGTTTGGATTAAACTGCTCAAAATAACTAAACAGCAAGAACCCAGAGGGAAACATCTCAACTGTGAAATCAAAGGAGGTCTGGTAAGGAAAAGACTGTTATCAGCCAGGAGGCAGCATTTCTTTTAAATACATTCTTGAAGGAGCTAAAGCTGTGTTTTCTTGTCATCTTTATTCAAGTATTTCACAGCAGTTATATTACAAATTACAGTAAAATGTTCAAAATCTCCAGAAGTTCAAAAAAAATTAAATAACTTACTTCAAACTAACGTAAAATGAAGTCAAAATGCAAAACATCAATTAAAACACAGTTCTGAATAAAACTATAGAATCCAAAATATACCATAGCTGATGAAGGAAGTCTACTTAATCCACAAAGTAGACACACGTTAATGAAAACAAACAGGACGCCCCAATGTCTAAATAACCCAATGTACAAGATACAAAAGATGCAAGTACAAGCCCAAATTCAAGCTTATGTTGTGATTACAAAATAAAATAAAAACAAAATAAATGACTATCAGCTGCAGGTCCTGCCATTCAGGAGACTGAAAGTAAAACCAGCGCTGACCCACCAACTTAATCAAAACAAAAAAAAAAAAAAAAAAAAAAAGGAAGACGATATTACAAAACCCAGTAATCCTGTAAATACATTGGCATATGAGGAAATCAAGTAACAATACAGAGGACACAAAACAAAAAAATAATCACAGGTGAGATTCAAGCTTGCAAATACAATTAACTCCATAACCATCAACTTCACCCAAGAGCAACTCTATCATTCCAAGACAGCCCCTCCAGCCCCCCAGGGAAATTTCCTTCCTCCTGGTCAGCCACGTTCCATTGGCCCCAGCACAAGGACTCACACAGGAGTTTATTTGCAATTTTCACAACAAGAAACAAGGAAGAGAGGTCAATTTGTACAAACTCTTGCCAGTGCTATGTGGCAAAAAAATTAAAAACATACAAAGAGTAAACAAGTTTAGACCACATGGATAGATTAACAGCTGTTTAAACTCTATAACCACCAGACATCTGTAAAGGAAAACAAAAACTGAAGTGTGGTTATTTGGGCTAAGAAGGCGAGTATATCATTTTAGGTAAGCTGTCCACTAGAACATCTGATATCAGCTACTTTTCTCTAAAACAATATGGCAGCTCCTCAATTAGTAAAGTTGCCTCTTAACGATTTTTCCCAATCAACAACTGACAGTAAAAATTTTCCTTTAGAAACCTGACCTTTTAGAACCATTTTTAATGATAGGCATTAGCTTAAACTTGCTTTTCACACTCACTGGTGACTAAAATTCTCAACTGTTTTAGTTCATATAAATTTATTATCTTCTTACAAATGAATGCAGTTTTATCTTCCACAAGTGCTGCTGTTACTTGAACAAAAACTTCTTTGAGTAAGTGAAACTGGAATAAATATTCTTAAAAAATTCTGCAGCAAGAACCTGAGACTTGCAAAAAACCCTTTTATCAGAAACTTGCTACAAAAAATCTGCTACATTTCATTTAATCAAATCTTAAAGTTTGTAACAATTTCCATCAAAATACAAAATGCTGTTAATGTACCAGACACATAAATATCTCAAACAGGTATGATGCTAATAAATACTAAATGAAACATGGAAAAAAATCCCATAATCAAATCTGAGATCAAAGAATCTCATTTAAAATGTGTTTTCTGCTTGTTTTTGTTGTTTTTAATCGCACTTTCCCACCTAAAAAATACAGTTTCTGCATGGGTTGCATTTAGGTGTAACTAGACATACATGAATGCTTAAAACCTTTTCCTGCCATTAACTATGAAGAAAAACAGTGGCATTCAGGGGAGAAAAAGATCCAAGATAGAATTATGTTTAACCATAATGTACAAAGCACTTTGGATCACTGCAGTAGGCCAAGGCCCACATTCTCTCTCTGCAGCACTACACTGGGATGAGCCCTAGAGGTGGAGACAAGTCCCTTAGCTTCGGTTTGGACATGGGAGCAGAGTGATTACAGTCCTCCATGAACACTGTTGGTAACTAAAATACAAAAAGCTGAGGTAGCTCAGTATCTCTGCAGTAGTCTGTTTAATTAAAAACTAATCACACTGCATTGCATATTTCTGGACAGACACTCCTGCAGCTACGTAGGGACAGTCACAACGAATGGTTTATGATGGGAACACCAGCCAACTGCTCTACAACACCTTCCACGTGGGTTCAAAATAAATCAGCCCAGGTAATGTTGTAACTCCAAACTCGTGATAAAACACAAGGGTTTTTTTGGAATTGCCTAGACTATTCTCTCCAGTTGCCAGAAAGGAAAGGTGTTGAACTACACAATTCAGACCCAGAGAACCCCGGTCCGAACAGATGGATTCCAAAGGACGTGCTCCAATCCCCCCAACAGTAATAATGCTTTGCACGGAACGACTTCTGAAACCTAATGTAAGTTTTATTTTCAACTGAGGTTGGGCTCCAGGACTTTGACCAACTATAGTGTCTTACCTGCACTGCACAGTCCAAGCTATATTACAAACACACAACTTCAGAATGAAACCTGCAAGTATCAACCTTGCTTTCCTTAAAGAACTCACACTGGAAAACAAGGAGATGGTGGGAAAATGCTTCACTTTTAGTAACACAGAAGAGTTTCACTGTGTACTTGTTTCTAAAACAAATATATACCAATGAAAAAGGAATTTCACCATTTTGGTAAAGTATGTGGCTTTTTCAGTGTGTCTTAGTTTAGTTCTGTAGAGTAAGACAGGCATTATAGAACCATAATACTGGTTGCCATCCAATGAAGAGAATACAATTCATCCTTTTGGAGATCTTCATTCTGCAGACAGCTTTCTAACATTGCCATTTGCTATAATCCAAACAAACTGCTTAGCCTAATCTTTCTCAATTGACTAAAAGGCACATTAAAGGCAGTTCTAGAGAGCCTCATCTTCAAATCACTGTACATCCAGTTACTCAAGATTTCTACCATAACACATCACTGCCTTCTTTAGAACAGATTCATTTTGTCCGTTACCCCAGAGAAGAGAAAAATTGGAAAAAAAAAATTAAAAAAAGGTTGCCTGTTTAAAAATATTGAACTTAGATCTGCTCTTTCCAGTCCTCTTGTATGTGTTGGTCTTCACTTTGCCCGAAGTTTTCCCCAAAGATAAATGCATGTAGAGTGAACAAGAGCAGGAATGAGAACAGTTTCTGTAGCACCAAAAAATCTCCAAGCTGTGGCATTGCATTCTTTATTTATATCAGATACAACTATATGAAGTTCTGTTTGGTTCTTGTAGGCTGGTTGGTTTCAGGTACCTGAGACAATAGCACCAAATTCAACAGAAACAAAAAGAGAGAGCACTTAAGACCAAGGCTCTGCACATACTTGGTGCAAATGGAAACTGAATGGCTCAGAGGGCTGCTCTCCCATGAGCAGTTTGAGAGGATAAACCCACCCATCTTGACAAGTTCACAGGAATGTTTCGAACACATGAACTGTTCTTTCCATCTCCTGCAAGAGACACAGACCATCAATTACACATACACAGACAGAAATAAAGTTACATTATGTAGTAGTATTTACTGGGTTTTTTTTAATCTGAATAAATAATAGGAAAACAGATATTTCTGTTTATTAGCTGCTATCTGCTAGCAAAATATGGTAAAAGAGGAAACTAATTAAAGATGTATTAATGCAGAAAAGCACCCTACTATGACAGTCCATGAGAAAAATCGAAGCTTATCAGGGTCACTTATATAATTAATGTGCTCAATATGTATTAGGAAAGCATTGCAGTGGCACACTGCATGAATTCAAGTCTTACTGCACATTTATGCTATTGGTGACCCAGCTATAAACACATCTCTGCACAGTTTGGATTATCAAAGTAAAGATCAGTCTCTACATTCTCCTGCTGGATAAATGTCTTTTTAATCTATCTAACATTTTGCACAGTTTTTCAACACATTTTTAGGTGAAGATTGCAAAGGAACAGCATGAAAATGGTTTGAAAAGTGTTTTGCAGGAACTCTAAAAAAATCCCACACTAAGGCCTTTCCAGGTTTTGTTGTAAATTATTCATAGAGAAGAATATTTAGTGCTCAGTGATCCAACTGGAAACTTGCAATTGTTGTCCTTTTTCTCAGCAGGGCTGGTTATCAGCAAGCTGATCCCAACCCCTCTACAGCTAGAACAGTGATGTTGGATGGAATGCATATCCAGAGTTATGACCAGACTGTGTCCATGGTGAAATGAACCTTTTCTGAGGAAGTTTTATCAGAAACAATCCCTGGTTTCTAAGCCATTAGTACACTAAAATTCTTTCTATTTAGAGATAAAGTCTCAAAGTCTATTTAAAGGTTTTGCCTGTACACCAGTGAATTGACAGATTAACAGTTCTTGAAAAACCTAAACCTATCTCACAATATTCAAATAATGAATAAAAGGAACTGTACAACATCACCTCTATAAGTTGTGATTTGTCATAGTCTCTACGATGTCTGTAGATGCACTGACTGAGGAGCGAATATAATCTCTCAAGTTGGTCAACAGTCAGGTTGTCACTTTTCTTAACCACCAAATCAAGCAGTTTCTGTTGGAACAACAAAAGGTGAAGTTAAGAGGGTTTTCTATTATCAATTTTTACAATGTTTTTAAGGACAAATCAGAAATGCAACCTCTTTCTGAAGCCCTACTTTGAAGGGATACATACAAATAAAATGAACCACACCTGGGTAGCAGCAAGGCTATTGCTTCCATATAGATACAAAAAGGACTTGATGTCTCTCTTCACTTCTCTGCTTATACCCATATGTTTTTTTCTTAAGATTTTTTTTACTCAGCATAGCTGGGGCAACGTTTGTTTTGTTTGAATGCCACTTCATCCTGTTTCATCTTGGTCAATAAAAACTGCCTTGATAGCTAAAGCAGACATTTTTAACAGTTTGCATTGGCAAGAAATTAAGTACTACCAAGTGAAAACACACTTGGAACTCCACAAATGTTGACAAATGGTGCAAAACAGATAAGGGGAGAAGAAGGGGACACACAAGACATGTAAAATTGCTCATAAACAAAAGGTCAAAGTATTGTATGTAGTAGCAAAGAGTAAAATTTAACTTTTTTTTTTCCCCTCTCATAACAATTCTATGGTTCCAAAGAGATTATCATCTATACTCCACAGAAAATGAGATCTCAATTTCATAGCAGGTCAAGGTAGTTTTTACAACAGAAGATAGTAAATTTTATTGTAACTTTGCTTAAAAAGGGACAAAACTGAAAGAAAATTACCTAGCAGTCTATGATACCAAAACATCAGCACAAAGTCCAATTTGCCTTCCAGTCCACTAACAGTTCCCTCCACCAAGTATACATACACAGGAAAGGAAAAGACGATGTTAACTCCTAATTACCAAGCACCCAGCAGTTCCTCGGTACCTGGCATGTCCAATTAATGCATATGAGTACCTGTAAAACCTGCAATTAAAATAGTGGACTGCTGTGACATTACTGGATTTCTAAATGTAGTAATGATGGGACAGTCAGGATTCAGCAGTTCTATTAATTTTTCATCCAAAAAACACTGATCAACTAATAATTTGCAGAAGTCACTGCAGTCATAATACTTGTTTGCAGCCAAAAATATAGGAAACATTGCTTCAGAACAGAGAAGGAAGCATTCTTCATGGAGTTCGTTAACAGTTCAATTTATTTTTTCAGTTCTATTACCTTTAGTCTGTCATGGTCAACAACTACAGAGGGTAAGGGATCTGATGGTTCCTCTGGGACCTGCTCCAAACTTGTGGGCTTTGACTGTTCCACAGCGACTTTCCGTGTTCTCTTGCTTTTGAATATACCTGTTATTTGAAAAACAATTATCAGCAATGCCAGTCTCACTTTGGTGAACAGCTTGTTTCTTCACTTTAGTTTGATTTTGCTTTTTTGGTTTGTTGAGTTTTTTTGAATCAAGCAAGAATGTAGCAGTGCACATTATTCATCAGTTTTGCAGAATTCTGAATGTTTACAGGTGCACAAAACTACAGTTCAGAAAACACACATGAAACTGGTAATCTTTGAACTCAGAAGTCTCAAAAGAAAACTGAATGCCACTAAAAGAGTTTCCATTATATAATTTCTATTTAACAACAACAACAAATTAAAAAGCTTATAAGAGAAATTCAAATACTAAGCTAATGCTGAAAATCTTTCTGCTTGAGTGAAATCCTCATTTTTCTCTCCAAAGCATCCCATGTCTTCATCACCACAGTAATTCTAACATCTGCTTTACTTCAGAAATCTCATGTTTTTGTGACACTTTCCTGTTTTTTGCCACCTCTGCATTCAGGATGTTGTCCAATCCTGTTGCAGAGAATAAAGTGGTTTTATATCTCCTGATTCTCTCCCTGCATTCATTCACTATTTTTCTCCTCCTCAGCTATTTAAAAAATCTTTTCTTCTGAGGACCCCACTATTATAACCATCCTAAAGTATACAAAATTCAACTGCCAAATTTAGAAATTAACACATCATACCCTTCTTGTGATATTCTTAGGACCTTTCTTGTACTATTCTCCTTACCCTTAGAGAAAACACGTATGTACAAACAAAGTCAACATCTAGACAGTGATATTCTCAAAATTCAGATCTCTCATTAAAGCTCATTTACTTTGTAAGTCTCAACACTAACTTTTGAAGTAAAGATTTCATTCTTTTAGATAATTCTGAAAAGCTCATTAAAAAGGCAATCATGCATAAGGCTTTTATTTCTGTTCCCTGAGGAAACTATGTCTCTTGTCTTCAAAGGACATGGTCCCTTCTTTTATGCACCACCAGGATTTCCCTTCTCTTTCTCTTATCCTTTTGCTGCACTGTTACTGTGTTCACTGTGACTCCAAAGCCAGATACCTTCTCCAACAGATAAACAACAGTTTATCTGGCTTTTTCTATGACTTCAACTTTTACTTTAGCTTTTGCAATGAACAAATGTTTTTAAAGGAATACATTACGTATTTCTATGGTTTTTCATCCAATGATACTTTTATCATAAATCTATAAACAAAACTAGTCAAAACTTATCAAGTAGATCAAAATATAAATAAGATAGAATAGACAGACCAAAAGCTATATCATATATTTATCTCCGTTTATAATATTTTAAATAGTTAATTATTGTTTTAATGTTCTCTCAGTATTTACAGTATTTTCCACAAAGCCTACAAAAATAAACAGAACAGTGTTAGTATGAAGATACACTTACTTGCCTAAGATAAAAATACACCAAGTCAAGAGTAGACTTCTAATTTTTCTATGTGAATTAAATGTTTTAAGCATGTTAAGAGTTTCAAATAAATAGTCAGCACTTTATAAAATATTGCTATATAGTATGAATTGTAACATATCACAATGAAAAATATACACATTAACTTGGACACTAATATGAAGAGAGAAACATCGAAAACAAGCTGTACCTTCTTTATCTGCTTCAGCATCTTTAGTTTCCATGTCTGTGCTCTGTAGTGTTATCTCATTATTGCTGCAATGTGGTAACTCAGCTTTCACTAGATCACTTTCTTGACTTTCACTGGAAGCTTCCATTCTCTCCTTTGGTTGATCTTCAGATAAAGATTTTTGCTTGTTACTATCTCTGCTGTCACAGGGTGAAACAACATCAAGTGATTCCATTTTGCCATTATGACAGGCTGGAACAGGTACACCTTCGGAGCTGTGTACAGATGTCTCTCCATTCACACAGTCCCCTTTCAGTGTAGAGTCCTTCCTTAGTTCCTTTTCAGTACCCAGGGTAACACTGTCAGTTATTAACAGGGATTCATTTGAGCTCTCTTCTTCTGTGGATGCAAAATTGTTTTCCTTTCCTGATGTCCCATTGTTAAGCCTCTGCTCTGCATCTATATCCATAATATCACAAGAGGATTCATCATTTGTCATAGAGAGGTCTCCTGTTTCCTCTCCATTCTCCTCAATGCAGTCAGTGCTGATCTCTAGCTCTCCATTTTCCAGCAATTTACTGTCCTCACCATGATTTTCATCATCAGCAAACTTTGCATCATCTTCATCTTTCTTCAAATTATTGACTTTCCTCTTCTTAATAATGCCTTTGCCCCACTGCGAGCGCCGTCTCGATTTCCTCCTTATTCGAACTGAATTACAGTGGGGAAAGAAAAACAAAACCTTTTAGATGCACAGGTACCCACCCTGGTAAAGAGACCAGGATATTAAAATATGCTGCTGTGTGTGAAACAAATGTGTTCACACTTCAAGGAAAAATCTGTCTCTTGATTTCAATGTGAGAAAATTAGAGACACCAAGGACTTTTACAAATATAAGGAGTGGACACTCAGTCATGCACACAATTCCTAAACTGTGGAAACAAGATATCCCTAAAAATGTATTTTATACATTAAGTATAATATACTACATATATATACATTTTACCTATAAATATATACATTTGTAGGTAAAACACTGAAAGAAAACAGCTAAGCAATGATGTAGAACTCACTCTCATTCGGGTAATGCATACTCTAAAGACAGTTATTCTCATTTTCCCTTTTTAGGTCCTCAGCAATTTAAAATCATTATACAACAAGCAAGAAGTGCAACCCATGGATTCATAGAATAATTCAGGTTGGAAGGGACATGAGGAAGTCTCTGGTCCAACCTACTACTCCATCCAGGGTCAGCTGTGAGGGCAGACCAGGTTGCTCAGGGCTTCACCCAGCCATGTATTGAAAACCTCCCCGGATGCAAGACTCAAGGACCTTCATGAGCATCCCACATGGATGTGTAACTGTCATAACAGTGAAAAGGCTTTTTGACTTGTATGCAATCACTTCTTATTCCCGTTTATGTCCATTGCCAATTCAAAGGCATCTTCACTGTTTCAATCAGCTAAATCTCCTCCATCTTACATTCATTCCCACCTCTGTACGCAAGATCACTGCATTGACAAAATGTGGTTTTAAAAAAAAATAATCTCACAAACACCTCATTTATACAATGAGCCTGTAAGCAGAAGAGGAAGCAGTGGTCCTTAAACTAACCTCACCACCCCTTGTCTTCCCTCCATATTGTGTAACTCAACTTGAAGCACCATGGCAATGTGATAATCTTTTCAGTATTTTTGTGTCTTGTTCATTGTTTCTTATTTCTTAACTGTATATTCTATGCCTTTGAAAATTATATAATATACTACTTCTCAGAAAGGGCATTTTATTTTACTAACCCATCTGCAATGAGATACACCTAAGGCACCAATATTAAAAAAAGGTTTTGGGACACTTTTGCAATATGATCAGCAAATGTAGAAGGAAGACTATTCAAACCTAATGCTATTGTCAACATCCTTTTCAAGTGCACTACCAAGACAGTTCAGAAGACCAACAAAAACGTTGGGAAAAACCAAAGCTTCTACGTTCAAATTCAAGCAACGATGAAAACTGCTCATATTTTTGCAAAACTGCTGAACTTGTGGCCAAGTGACTAGAAATAAAAACCACAGCCAACAGTTACCAGAGATCGACAAATTTTCTTCTTTTCAAAATGCATTCTTACGCTAAGCACCTTCATAATGTTCTTTATATTTGCAAGTTGCTTTGATTTATGGGGTATTAAGTCCTAGATCTATGTCTGCCAACCTCACACTGAGTTACAAAGATCTTGCTTTGAAGATACAAGCACTGTGCAGGTACAAGTGCTGTGAATTAATTCACAGACGCTCAGAGAAGCACAGTTGTACTTCAGAACTTGCTTCCCATGAGTGTGTACGCAGCTAGTTTCACCACTGCATTAGGAATAAATCTTAACCTTTTAGCTTTAAAGCTATCTAAAGATACAATCACACTGCAATAAAAACAGTCTCACTTGGAATGTGTATTTATTTCTACAAATAATCCTTATTGAGAACTGCAAATTTTGAGAGGGAAAAAAAAAACCTTTTTCCAGCTATTTTCAAGGTTTGATAGCGGCTTCTACAGTCAGGGTCACTGTTTTACTGATGACAAACTACAATCTACTCATATAACTTTTCAGGAGTTCATGTATTTTTTTCCCCCTAGATTGTACAAGAGATTTTCATTAACAACTGAAGCAGCAAATCTCAAACTAAACAGGGATATGTAAACTTATGACAAAATAAACTCCCCTCTTAGGTAATGGGCTTAACCTCAGTTCAACTCCAAAGATGGGTAAATAAGACACAGAAGGGGAGTAAAAGTCTTTTAAAGGCAATCTAGTGTGTCCTGAAATGTATAAATTATTAGTTGAAATTTTTAAAGATACACTGATTTTGGCTCTTTAGGCTGACTTTGCTGTCAGATAGCTATCTCAGCTATAATGTCAAATATATTTGACATTTTTTATATCAATGAATTGTACTTTAAGTATTTTAATGGTGCATCTCTTCTGTCCACCCTGTGACTCCCACCTGGGATGAGGACCCATAATTTGCCTTACCACACAAGTATATTCCTAAAATTCTTAAGTGAGAGAAATCACATTAAAGCAAAATGGAATTAATCCTTGTATTGCACATCTCATTAAATTTCAAGTCTGCCCAAATGACAGCAAGTCCCGCTCACTTGCTGTCTCATGCAGTACTTTTCAAACATACATTGTACGTGTTGTTTTTTACTGCTATTTTTAATTAGGACAAAGCAACCACAAAAAAGTGCCGCAGCAATGTCTTTTGGGATGAGAGAGGAAATTCTGGTTCCAGATCCTTAGCAACCAAAGCATTGTTATATGTATTTTTCTTCTATACAGACAGCCAAGCCTGTAAGACAGTGAAAAAATTGAGCGAGAAATACTGTATTTAAAAACAATACCCACCACCAGTCTGCCTTTCTGTCTTGCCCAATTCCTGCAGATAAGGGAAGGGTACAAGTAGGAGAAGTGTTTAACGGACCAGAGAACCATGTGACCAATTGCAGACAACAACACCAGCTTTCATAATCTACACTGATTCCCTTCCTTTTTACTGGAAAGAAAAAGGCACTACTGCAAGAATATCATGGACCTGAGGAGCTGGTGTATGAGGCAGGAAAAAGTAAAATTTATCTCTGCATCCTGCAGGACAGTTGAATATGACTCAAAAAAGAAGAAGGAGCTACCACAGGGTAAAACTGATGCAAAACTAAAAGGCTAATGGGCAGGAAATACTGAATTAATGCATTGCTGCTAAAAAATAAACTGGGGTCCCATCTTTGCTACCTTAATGTTTATATTTTAGAAGACTGTGAACTGTCAAGAGTAGAGTGACAGTCTTTTTATTTTCTAGTCAATATTATTTATGACATACTATCAGTTTCCAGCAGGTAACAGAATGAGACAGCTATTTACAGAAGAAAAACTTTGAGTGAACTTTGTTAAAAAAATGAACAGAGTACAGACAATTGCAAGTTAATGCCTTAACACCTTTTCAATTACTCCTTTTAAAACTACTCATCTGAAATCTCTCCATTGATACCCACTCTTCTGGTAGTTTTTGTGCCAGAGGCAGTAAAAATACTATTGTCAGAGGAATCCTGCTTTATAGAACTGAGTTTCTATAACTCAAACTATTATAATACCAATTATTCACACATGAATACATTCACTTGCCTTCTGAATTTCTCAACTCTTCACTCTATAATCTTCACATAACCTCTACAGATTTGCCAAGGGGATCCTCACTTCAGTTCTAGTTTCTTTCTGGTTTGCTTTTTTGTAAATCACTACTCAGAATTTTTAATGACAATAAATACCTGTCTGACCACAAGTCACACATAACATTTCATTTTGGTTCACATGAAGCTGATATCAAACCCAAACTTCAGCTGCTCCTTTTTTTTTTCCTAAGCTGCACAATCCATGCAGACAGTACTTTTTAAAAGTGCTATGTAATACAATGCAATTAACCACTGAATACAAATTTACTCTACATTTTGAAGCAGTAAGTGAGGTTTCTCAATTCTTCCCTTATAAGTTGAGTTACCCTTACAGAGTTGTTTGAAAGACCCATAAAGAAGGCAGACAGCATTTCCCTCAGTAATGATTAAAAAACAAATTCTCTACTGTCCTTACTTCATAAGGACTAATCCTCCACGTGAAGTTAAGTAAAATGAAACCTATAGCAGACTTTTAGAAATTCTGAATTCTTGCCCACTCACAGGTGCTGTGTGGAGATTCTCAAGGCAGATACACCAAGCAATGACAACATCTTCTGGTGAAATAAGCACCAACCTTGTCCAGAGCAGAGCACAGTTCTTGGCTATTAAAGAACAGTGATAGCAAAAACTAAAACCCTAAATGATATGAAACAAAAAAAATCCAACTCCTTCCCACATTCCTGAAATAATTCTGCAAGATCTAATGGTAACTATGACCTTTCTGTCTAGTATGGTCTGAAGAAAACAGACCTCAGAAACATGGGTGAATGGTACAGAAACTTCAAAGTTGAGGATGCACTGTTGCTGTCCCTCAAATCGAGCACAACAGTGACAGAACTGTAGACAGCAATAAAGTCAACAGTTGGAAAAGAAAGTAGATATAATTAGAAAATTCAAAGACTGTCAATTATTAACAAGCAAGTCTGCTTCCCTTAATACGGATGAACTCTAATGAGATGTAGCAACAAAAGCAGAGACATTTCTCTTTAAATTCCTGTAGTCTGACTACTACAGTACAGTGAGTGCAGCACAGTATTCAGAGGCTAACAAGTTCACTTCATGCTGCAGGAAAGACCCTTACATGCCTCTGCACTGCTTAAAATCCATCAGAGAATGTGAATCCTCTACCATTAAATGATAAAACTGACATCCATCAAACAGTAAATTTTCAGTTGTTACTTTATTTCATGAAGAATTCCTGGGGATTAAAATCCAAAGAAGATTCTCATGGCAAGCAAGATTACCATGGATCTAGACTTTTTGTCTGCAGCATCAAGAACCACTTAAAGTAATGCATATTTTAAGTTTTTCTTCCATGATCAAAACCCTCAACTCCTTTTTGACATCTTGTGTGTAAAGTAACTCAAAGCCTTGAGAAAGCACTTACTATCAGCAACTTGTGCTCTCTTATGCAGCATCCAGAATATCTCTGTACTTGCCACAGTAATTTAGCTGCTTCCAGCAGCTCCACATTCCTTACCAAGGGGCACCAAATAGTCCACTCAAAAGTCTCTGGAGTTTCCACTCACAAAGTCCCAAACTGCAGTCAGAGATAAGCAGCAAGAAGGAACAGAGCACAGTTCTGCAATGGCTTAAAAAGCAAAATGTCTGTTAGCTTCCACTAACAGACAAAGCCATTCCTCCTCCAAAGCCAGTTATAGCATTTGCACTACCTCATTTGTGCCAGCACTACTGTTCCTGCAGTAAAACAGATAAGGGAACTAAATCCATCTGAAACGTTGTTTGCTTTGGGGTTTTTTTTCCCCTGGGTTAGAGTTTTCAATATCTTTGGTTGAGCTTTCCAACTCATGAATGACGGTGCTGGCACAGGGGACATGGTGGGAATATGGCACCAGTGACAAGGCAAGAAGTGAACTGCAGTTTGACCATCTTGAAGTGACTAACCCCTGAATGGGTAACTAACCTCTGAAAGATGCCATTTTCTTCACCTGGATGGAGGGCACTCAAGGCACAGAGCTGACAAGTACATTAGAAGAACTGCATGCAACAGCTTCACATATTTATGAACTTCATCAGCATATGTAACAGCTTATGTTGTGTAAACAAATACTAGAAAGAACCTGGCCACTGCTACTCAATAAGGAAGAGTCAAGTTCCATAAGGAGTTGAAATGCATACAAAACCAGCCTTGGCTGCAGCATCCTCAGCATTTTCTCCTCCAGTCACCTGTTTTCCCCTATAATGCTCTCAACTCAAGCTCTTCCCAATATTTCTCACAAAATTCTCAGTATCTCCTGTTTCTCCTCACCCCAATGAACAGGACACACAATACACCACAGGTGAGATGTGCAGGCCATGCCTGGCCAATACCATGTTTTAGCTGACCAGCTGCCAAGAGCAGGCAGAACAGATAACTACCATTTTCCATCTATTGCCTTTTCCTTCACTAGACACGTGGATTTATCCAGCTACCAATTTTCACAAAACCTGCAGGAACCTAATCTTTCAGCCCTTAACTCCTGTCAAATCTCTCTGAACTCTGCTAAATGATTCACAAGTTATTAGGGGAGCAGAGATGGACAGAGAGCACAGGTATGATTTTCTTGGGAAACCAAGATAGAAATATAATTTACATGAAACCAGAGTTATTATGTTAGTAAAATACATGACAAGACAGTCACATGGGAAAATTAAAGAGGAAAATGAAGTCAAAAGAGAAGAGACAATCAGATTAATGCCACCTGTGGAGATAATTTTTAGACTTTCCACCTCTATAGGTCTGCTCATTTTTCCTCTGCTGATTAGCTCTGTGCAACAGCAACTATACATATTCTTGGTACCTTCCATTGGTTCTTAAGGACTAATGAATGACAGCTTCATGCTTTAAGGGAGCCATGAACAAACAAGAAAGAATCATGGCTACTGGGTGATTTCTCTATCAAGGAGACAAAATTGAAAAAAACCAACACAATACAAAGAAATCTGAAGGTAAGAAATGGGTATTAACCACCAGAAAATTCACAACTTCTGAAGACAGAAATTTATCACCCAAATTAAAAGCAAACGTTGTTGCAGATTTAGAAAGAGAGGAAGGAAGGGATCTATCTGGTCAGAAAACTGCTTTTATTACTTCACTTGTGCATACCACTTAAAGGAAAAAAACCCTGACTTTAGAAGAACTAATTAAAAAACCTTTTTACCATGTTTCTAAGAAAGGAGGTTATAATGCTTCAAGAAAACCTCCTTCTTAAGAAAGGCTGAGCCATCTTGCATTACTGAGTTATAAAGGAGATGAATAACAAGAGAATAATAAAAAGTCACTGATCAGGTAAATTGTAGAACCCATTTTGCCCTCTGTCAGAGAAAGGAGACATTCGATCAATTCAAGAGCCAGCTTTTTAACAGTGATGAAAGAAGATTTCTTTGCCACTAGGTATCACTGAGTCTAAAAGTGATGGGATGCCAAAAAAGTCGATTTATTAGAACTCGCACAAATTCATTAAACTGCATTTTAAATACGAAGAATTACAAAACCTATGAGTTTTTAAAGAACTGTTAACCATCTTGGAATCAGTTGAGTTGGTATTTCATCAAAATCAGACATTAAAAAAATATTTCTCAAATGTTTGCAAGTTCCTCTTAAAGCATCTGGTTGAAGTCAGCATCCAACACAAGAGATCAAACTACTCCCATCCAGAATGCCAACTCCTACACTACCCAGAACAAAATGATAAAGAAACAAAGAGAGACAGTTCTCTCAGCCCTGAGAAAAGATGTCCTCAAATCCCAGAAAATCTTTTTTAATGATGTCTGTCAAGTTACAGTACTTGCCTCTATCTCAAGTGAGAAATAATCCAAGTCAAATCTGGAAAGCGGGAGGAGACGACAAAACAGTAGCAAGTGTAGGATGTGTGACAAAACAGCAGCTACTCAAAATTTAATGTTAGCATCTGGATGACTGTTAATATGCCAGCATCCAAATTCTGAATCCAAACTCAGAACTAAACCAAAAGACAGAAAATAGTTAGAATAATAAAAACCATATGGCATCTGGTCTGCCCTGTCCTTTGATAAGGCATTGCTGCAGCCACAGGAATGCCTGAAGTACAGTAATCACTGACACCACTGCAGCAGAGAGGTCAGAGACACTAAACAGATGAAAATCAGACAATGACTGAGAATAAAATGGTTTCTGAGAAAGACTGTAAACAAAAGGCCTTTTCTTTCTAAAAATCTTTAAAAAAAATACTGACAAAACAAAATCCTTTCCATGATAAAGCAGAAACACATAAATTTCACATGACAGCAAAGATCACCATTAAGGGGGAAAGAAAACCAAACTAAAAACCAACCAACCAACCAAAAAAAAAACCAACCAAAAAAACCCCAAACAAACCAAAAACAAACCAACATAAAAACGCACACAAAATATTATTTATTTAGGAACTACATCTTCTGCAAGTTTTTTAGATCCTTGCTTGATCTCCCTGCAGTTCTTTCTATAGAGATCACTAATCACTTAAATTATTGGGAAAAGTTAACAGTGTGTTTACTTCATATTTCATAAAATGACTTTTATATAAAACTTGTATTTTTAATACTTTGCATAACACAAAGGATTTAAATTTTTTTTATTTGCTCCAAATGCCATTTTCACAGCTATGCTATTTATCATGTGGCATAAAAGACATCTTCTCTATGAAGAAAATATAAAATCTGCGGTCTATCACTACAATATATTATCATTAAATGCTGCAAAAAAAGATAAGAATGCAAAGCCAAATCATTCCCATAGAGTTTATTTATATGTAACACTGAAAGAAGCAACTGCAAGACAGTAAAATAGCATGCAACATGCCCCATCTACTGGCAAAATGGAGCAGCTGGATAAAGTTTTACTATACAGTATCTCAACAATTAATGAGATGCTAATGCTCTCTGTGCTAATATGTGTCTAAACCACTTAATTTAGCAGACACACCGAACTGTATATTGCTGGTAATTTCCTTTTCCACACAACGGCAAAACAGGACCCTTCTCATCAGTGTACAGTGACAAGAGGTAACGGGCACAGATCAAAATACAAGACATTCAAAATTAAGGAAAAGAAGTTATTGTGCAAGTTGCAAAGCAGTACAAGAGGTTCCCTAGGCATATCACAGAGCCTCCTTTATTGGAAATGTTCAAAATACAATTAGACAAAGCTTTGAGCAACCAGCTCTGAGGGGAGTTAGACCAGATGATCTTCAGAGGTTCCTTACAACCACAGCAATTTTGTGATTCTATGATCATAAAACTACTTACATCAGACTTTTCACCTATGTCCCGTTCTAAGTTCCCACCAGAACACTTGCACTTTTCTCAAAATACACTGTTGATATGGAAATATTTTAAATTATCTGTGGCAGAACTTGCCCAAATAGATTTTCAGCAACTTCTAGTAATGCAATACATTTTAAACTCATCTATACTGTGATAAAGAATCCACCACAGCTGTACCTGCAATGAGGGAAATGGAAGCTGCAGATGAAATCTAGCTCAGGAACATTTATCACCATGCCTTCAAACACAACAACTATTCTGTGCCACATTTCTGACAGCTCATCTTGGTCTAATCAAATCAACAAAATATCTAAAATGCATTAGAAAAATTATATGAATCACAAAAATAATAGGTAACAAAAAAAAAAGTTTTATACAAAATACATAACCTCAGAAAATAAACCAACACATAATAATCTAACTCTTTCTCTACTGAACAGGGCTTTAAATTTGGCAAGGCTGCTGCAATGTCTGCAGTTCACTCTGCTTTTAGAGAAGATACTTGACAACAATTTCTTTTAGAGTTCTCAAGTTTTTCATCTGAATTAAGCTTTTTGCAGCTATTCTCTAAAATACTGTAAAAAAAAAAGCTTCTAAAAAATAATAACTTATCAGGAAAATAATGTTACAATTGCTGATTTTTTTCCTTAGGATTTCTATACGGAAAAAAATTAATTCAAGTTCAAACAGCAGAAAAAATGAAAGATTTTCACAATTATTGATTGAAAAGTGCAGGTTTTATCCTGTGTAATTAAAATACACAAATAATTTTCCTTGTTACTCTGCTTGTGCAATACATTGTAGTCTTCAAAAAAAAAAATCTTAGTTCTTGACCATAAAAAAAATTTCCACTCTACCTCTCAAATCATGTCTGTTCAGAAATCTGTTCTCTAAACTTGTTTCTTCCATTTATACAATCACAATCCACTATATCATTTGCTGCTATGTGAGCTCCCTACAGTCTGCTCAGTTCTGCTCTCACCCTTCTCTAGCTCTGTCCTCCAAGTACCCTTTTAAGGTCGTTTCTCTTCCTAATTTCTAGTTCCTACTGAACTGACCACATCAATCTTTAAGTGTGCCCATGTACTACTTGTATCCCTTCTGCAGATTTGTGATTGCTCACCAATTCCTGGTTCTCTCTCTTGATTACTAGAGGCATCACATCCCTCCTGGACTAGTTACCTTTCCCAGACTCAGCCTTAAAAGGAAGATTTTCATTTGATCACAGTCCCAAACACCACTAAGCCTCAAATTTTCTCGCCTTCCAAGCTAAATCACCAAAATACTAACAGGATCAGTGCCTTAACAGTAACTTTTTTGTTTACACAGACACTGGCAGTTTCCTACAGTGGATGGCTTGAGTTTTCAAACAACTGCCACTGCCTCCACAACAGGGAAGAGACAGAAGCTGCTCTGGATGCAAGTCACCAGCAACAGCTGCTCCCTCTCTTCCCAAGAGATGTCCAGCTTGGAGGTCTATAAACCCCACCATCTGCTGCACAGCCAGGAAAGTGCTCTGTAGATCAGTCAGAGTGAGAATCTCCATCTTGGATTTCACAGAAAATTAAAAAAAAAAGTTTGGGAATCCCTTCCCTCCACTTCTGTGTTTGCATGAGCTGCCAAATGAATAAAGAACAGCTTGGATCCACATCATCAATTTATTATATAACAATTTATTCGAGTCATAATTCTGTAGATTGACTTCAGTTCCTTTAACGGAAGAAATTACAGCTTCAGGAAATAAAACCATACACCTCTAATTAATTAAACCATTTGACACCAACACCATCATTCATATGTAAACAATGTTCATCTCTGGGCAATTATCACTGTGCCTAGAAAACGATTTCTCATCAAGGAAAAGTACCACTAAGGAGACACAAAGACCAACGAAAATTTGTCTACTTCAATCTATTAGTTTTCCTACTAAGCAATAATTGATAATGCTACTACTAATATATAAATAATGGACTCCACATCTTCAGCAGGAACATCATGCACAACTATCAGTATATTCCTCATACTCACTTTCTCTTATAGTCTTTATTTTCTTTATTAAGGAAACAGTTGTTAGGTATTTACCTGTTCTAATCGACTTACCTCTTGAAAGTAATTGGCAGTGCCTCTGATTATCTACAGTCACACCTCACAATCCTAGAGATTTTGATCATTTACTTGGATTAATGCAGCAGGCTCCAGTGAGCATATCTTAATATTCTCCAGTAATGCTTACTAACTATTGAAAACCATTGCCATAAAGGAAAATAGTAAAATCTGCAATCTCCTTTCTAGCTTTTAGCATGATACTGAATGTATTGAAGTCGAAAGTGAGTATAGTGCAAGTGAGAGAGTATTAAGCAGTACGTAGGTATGTACCTGTCCATACATAGAGGTTAAAAGAACCTGAGTACTCATTAAACCAATAAAATTGATTTTCCAATTGGATCAGTGTTGTCTTAGACTGAAAATAGTATTTTACAAAGAAAATGCAATATACTCATATTGCATTCGAAAAACAGTTATTCTTCATGACAAAAACCAAAATTCTGCTTCTTTACAACTTCTCTTGGGCAGAGATTTCATGTAGCCAGAAAAGGAGTATGTGTTCCATGTCTTTGTGTAAAATTACTTCTGAAAATAATCAGTAAGCAGTAGTAGAGACATATTTGAAAAGTTTGCCCTTGGAAGAACCTCTAATTTTGCACAGTTATCACCCAAAGTACTCACATGCACATTTAGTCGCAGAGTTGGGCCACACCGCCATCGTAGGTTTTTGTTTGTTCCGAAATGCCTCTTCAACTCGAGCTTCTGTTTTCCGTACAGTGGAACCATGAGGATTTATCTGTTCTGCTGGTACTGATAAGCCTGCATGCAAAAGATAACCATATCTATTTAAATAAAGCAAACTGCATAAAACTACTGAATTTAAGAAGAAATTTGGAATACCATACTGCAATAGTAACACGTCAATTAATATTTAGCTGGATACCCAAAGTAAAGATTAGAATCAAGAATATTTGCTTTCTACTTTCAAAATAACTTACTGGTTACATGGTCTTAAAACTGGCAGCTCTCACAGATCAGAAAAATGTGATTGTTTCTCACACTTGGATCCCCAAAGATTGCACTCTTCTATCCATGTTTCCTCTACAAAGCAAACTCTTACTGACCATTTCAACTTTTCCTGATTTTAAAGAGATGATTTAAAATAAGCGGCAAGTCATAATGGCATTTTCTGCCACATCAAAAAGAGAATCTGAATAAGAACCTTGTATTGTCACTGTGATCTATGTTACATACAATGGACCCATTTCAGAGTCAACAGCTCTTAGATTAAGAAAATGCAATTCTGCGTTTAACAAAAAGTATGGTTTGCTTTCTGTAAGGTGGTTCATCTCATTGCTTCTACTGTTTCATAGGGTTTTTAATTACATTCTAAAAAGGCAAACTTTCATAATGGTTAAGCACATTTTAAAGACATCAATGAATCTCTGAAGTTTCATATTTGTGAACTAGAATTTCCTATCCAACCACTAAAACAGTCTTCAAAATATCCTGTCTCCAACAGAAACCAGAACCAAGTGATCGAGAGCTGACATCCATCAAAACCAGTGGATGCAGAAATTAAAAGATTCACAAAGAAACTCTCACCTCACAGTTAGTAATTACAGTGTAAATTTCTAGGTACCATTACAAATATTTTAAACTGCATAACATGTCATTACTCAAAACATCCACCACTTCTACCTTTTTATCTGCTGGTCTCAACAAGAAGTTGCAAATTTCAATAATCTAGGATATATAGTTCTTATTTTACCAACTTAAAACTTGCTATCCTTAGGTTCAGCCTCTTTCAACAAAAGCACCCCACTTCAGTCATACAGGAACAAGAAATTCTAGTTTAACTTCTAGATATTGATTTTATTGTACAGTCTATCTTTTTGTTACACTGCTGTACTTCTGAGACTGGTCACCAGTCACAGTACTAAGTAAAAATGGTGTATCTGTCCAAAAAAAACCCCAACAAAAACAGAAAAGTTGTACAAAAAGAAAGCAACGTAGAAAATATCTTCCATTTTACAACTGTGTAAGACTGCTAAATAACTTTCCAAAAGCACTGTGAAGAAATAGATATGGAGCTTTTAGTCTTTTTCATCCCTTGCTCAAACTACTCTGAAACAGGGTACACGTCAAAGTCTAGACCAGTAGATGCACTGTGATTGTGCTGATCTGCTCTCTTGCCAAGTATATTCTATAGAGCAAAACAGGATAAAGGCAAAGCTGATTAGCTTTCATATCCCTTCCCTCCATTACAATGACCAGTGCCAAGACTGTGTTCCTGAAGTGCTGCCATCCTGATGATCTGCACCACCACAATCTTTGACACAAGCTCTGATCCAGGAACGGGACAATCTCTTGTTGTTGCCTCACAGCCTGAGGCTTCCTCAGACCTCAAGAACTTGATATATTTTCCTTCATTCATAACCAGTTAATCTAACACAGATTCTTCCATGCATTCCAAGTATTGCATCCTTGCTAACCCAGTAAGTGATCTTAGCCCTCCACATTCTACAGCTGGAGCAGCTGCAGAGCTCATTTCTTCTTGAAACCATCACAGTGTAGTCCAGAAGCACGAGTGTCTTTGAAATGTCACTGTGGCACTGTAACAACTCCCATGCCTATGTACTGAATCCACTTTGAAACCTGCCCATTGCTGTCTGTGAGCTGTCGTCCTTCACAATCAACTGGCACTGCTTATCATCTACCTGCATCTGAAGGTTCACTAACCAGCATCTCACACCAAAAGTACCTGCTTTTTCCATTGCATGATGCCATTAGCCTTAATTATGACTTAAGAAACTCTCTCCTTTCAGTAGGGTTTTGACCCCAAAAATATATATATTACTTAGCCACTGCCGCAGAAAGAAGGGCAGCGTTCCAGTTAGTTCTTGCAAACTTACAAGAAAGGGCTACAAGCCATAGAGTCACGCTCTAACAAAGAGCTCTTACAAACATTTACTTTAACCTCAGAAGCAATAACCTTTAACAATCACAGGGACTCAGATAATTAACTGAGCACAGCTCCCAACATGACACTATGGACCAAATTGTGAATATTCTTATACTTCTAATAGAAAAGTACAGAGGGAAAATGAAGGCATTATATTAGTTCTGTTTTACATACACAGTGAATCACAATTGGTTCACTTATCCACACTTCAAGATACACATTGGAGGCTTGCACAAAATTAGACAAAAACATGCATGACTGAATGGGAAAATAAAAGCAATTGTATCCATTTTAACCTGAAGAAGAAAAAGTCTACAGATACCTGCATAGTTCAAAGAAATTTATTAATAAAGTGTCTTCAATCTACTGACAGAAGTATTT
This sequence comes from Corapipo altera, assembly GCF_003945725.1. Taxonomy (NCBI): domain Eukaryota; kingdom Metazoa; phylum Chordata; class Aves; order Passeriformes; family Pipridae; genus Corapipo; species Corapipo altera. The sequence continues at coordinate 16,388,104 of NW_020884883.1, forward strand.
CAAGAACCAGTACTTACACGTTGAGACCAGCCAATTCAACCTCGAAATCAAATAATGCAGGGGGTTTTTTTTTGCCAAAGCAGGAAACAACTTGCCAAGGTAAAGCTGGAATTATTGAAATCAATAATCCCTAACTCAGCATGAAATTTTGTTCTAATGTTATAGTTCAGTGATTTTCAACCTTTTTTCAACTTTTAGAACTTTAAAAATTTTCCATGGAGGTAGAATCTTTTATGTAAACATAGCACTGTTCCCACACTGAGAATATGTTTGGACTTTTGATTACTTTCTCTGGTCACTTCAGAAGCCGTACACAGACTTGGAGGTCTATGGACTAGAAGTTGAAAACAACTGTGATAATTTTGTAGGGGTCTCTATTTCCTAATTCTGGGCTGTTATATTTTCAACCTCATGCTCCCTTCAATGTGGATGTAATAGTTGTTTCTTAATCCAAAAAAATCAATATACTATCACCAAAAATGCTCTTCTGCACACGCCAGGTTGAACTGAGAATCCAGTGGTTTAAATGTCATTCTCCATTATAGTAATTATTATACTGCATGGCATAGCACTTTCAGAACACAGCTCTGATTTCACCACATCTTCAATTGGTACAGCAGTCCTAACATTTATCTGTTCACCAGGTTCTACAGTACTATCTGTAACAGTAGGCAATGCAACCTTCTTTTGAAAAGGACAGTGTCTTATCAGACCAGCTCATACATTTGGAAAAAGTAGACAACTTTCAAGCTCAGTCATCCTTTAATGCGCACCATCCAAATCTGACATGCATTCTATATTTCCTCTTACATTTCTTGATATGGACATTTGTAAATTCTGTTTTCTATCCCATATATCTACAGCAGCTTTTCTTGTTGCCCTTGATGTCCCTTGGACAGGTTTAATTCTATCAGGGCTTTAGCTTTCCTAACCTGATCCATGGTTGCCCAGACAGTTTCTCTGTATTCTTCCCAGGTTACCTTTCCCTGCTTCCATTCTCTGTAGGCCTCCTTTTTGTGTTTAAATTTGTCCAGGATCTCCTGTTCATCCACACAGGCCTCCTGGTGTGTTTGCCTAACTTCCTTTCTGTTGGGACATATCACTCCTGATCTTGGAGGAGGCAATCCTTGAATATTAATCAGCTTTCTTGGGTTCCCTTTCCCTCTAAGGCTTTATCTTACGGGACTCTACAAAGCAGATGCCAGAAGAAGCTGAAGTCTGCTCTCCTGAAGGCCAGGATAGTGATCCTTGCTGTGCACCCTCCTCACTGCCCTAAGGATCTCAAACCCCACCGCCTCACGGTCACTGCAGACCCAGCTGCCCCTGAGGTTCATATTCCCCACCAGTCCCTCCTTGTTGATGAGAAGGTCTGGCACAGCACCTTTCCTTGTTGGCTCCTCTGTCACTTGGAGAAGGAAGTTACCCCTCAAAACATTCCAGGAACCTCCTGGATAGTTTATGCCCTGCAGTGTTGTCCCTCCAGCACGTATTGGGGTAGTTGAAGTCCCTCATAAGGGGGATGTGAGGGGCTTGTGGATGTGAGGCCATTCCTGTCTGTCTACAGGGGGCCTCCACAGGTTGTTCTGTTATGATAAATGAAGTTAAACATACCTCTTTTTCTTCTCGCTTCCTTGATTTCTTCACACATCTTATTAAATTCTGGGTCCAGTTCAGCAGCAATGATAGCATGAGCAGTGTCCTTCAAAGTACACGCTCTATGTCTAATTATTTTATCTAGAAAACAGGACAGCACATTTGTTTTATCACAATTTTGTAAATTCTTTTCCATTTCTACATTGTTCTGTGTTGTCTATTATCTGTGTTGTCTGATACAGACAGCAGTAACCCAGTGTGGAAAGTGCAGAGAGTCCCAGACATAACAAGAGCCTTGTTTAGGAATTAATTTACTCACTGGGGTCTAGGAACATTCATTCAGTTATACTGCCTGCAAAATCACACTGGACATCATCTGCATCTGTAAGGTAGATCTGGCTTGCTTATGTTCCTCCGCTGCTGGTTTTTTTCTTTAACCCGAAATTATTGCTTAATTATTATTTAGCAATTGCTAGAAAGTTCAAAATTGTGCTAAAACAGATTACTTTATTCCTTATTTTAAATACATATTTCTCACTTTAATCCATTAAGAAAAACTGGCAAGAAACAAGCCTTGCAGGTGCCACATTTTCATGCCTATTTGAGGAACAGGACAAATTGCCCATGCTGGAAGCATAAATGCAACCCACAAAAAAAACAGACCAGTTCCCATACCTTTGAAACGCACAAAAGAAATTATTCTACTGTTGACATTTGAAAAGTAATTGTAACTTAATAAGTAAGCCCATATGTGGAGAAAATTGACATCTAGAATGTTGCCTTTCAATGAAACCTACAACAGTCATTGTTTGCCGTTAGTACAAACATATTTAATTTGTCAATTCATCCACACTGGATTACTTTTTCCAGCTGGTGGAGGTACTTCAAGAGCAAGCATCAACATTAACGTCTAAAACATATTATACAACTATCAGATTTAATGTTTTAATAATCTTTAAAGATGACAATTAAGAATATAAGTGAACATTTATTAAGCAAGGTTTGTAAGTCTAGAAACAGCAAATTTTACAGCTAGAAAAAAGCTGAGTGAAAAAGACTACCCAGTATCCAGCTCAAAAGAGCTCAACATGTTTTCTGGGGAAAAATACCATGACAAAAATCTACTGGAAGTTAGAAGTTTTTACTCATGTATTTATGAACCATTATGTTTTATTATTACAAAAAAATATACGGTATTCTTTGCAGATATAATTTTGAGATATTAGACTTCAAAATATTGGTCAGATATTTGCCCTTGCAAAGGAAGAAGAGAGGGGAGAAAAAAAAAAAAAAAATTCAAATCAGGGTGTTTTAATGAACCACTACTTTCCTCTAATCCTGTGATGCGCAAGACCTTCCTACAGACAGTGCTTCAAAGAGGCAAATACTATTATGTCCAACGTTCAGTGGTTATGTTTCCATGCCTTTAAGAACATTTCCCAGTCAAACAATGGAGGGGAAAAAAAACCCTATCCATTTCACTATAGAACCTATCTGAAATTTTATAAAAAAGTACCAGCAAAAAAAACCCGAAGAAGCCACTTTTGGATATCCATACTGCACATAAAACCAGTTAGCCTGGTACTCCCACTGCTCTGCCAGCTTAACGACAGGATGGTAGCAGGTACAGTACGATTCTTCTGCAAATTCAAGCATGAAGCAGAGGGAAGCATGTATGCCCAGCTCTAAAGCATGTGAACATTTATAGGTTAATATTTAGTTAATGCACACATCTGAATGCATGGAATGCTTCCTCAGAATAGCCATGGTGTGCTGTTTCAGCAGTGTGTTCACACAACGGCTCAAGAAATCTTGCATGCCAGAAGGGCAATGCATCATACTGTTGTTAACAGTAGAGGACAGAACTATATTTCATTACCTCCAATCCAAAACTGAATCTAGATAGAGCCAGATCAATTTCTCCCAGCTCAGTTCTGACAGCAAGGAAAATCAAAATATCCCTAAACAGGTGCTCTTCAGATACACTTAGAATCCCAAGTGCCCCTCAAGGGCTTTCATTAGTTCACATCAATCACACCTTAGAAGTCCTCAAAAGTGTGTTATCAAGAACACAGAAAACCTTTTGCTGTGTATTAGCAATGGACTTAGTTGTAAAACAAAATGCGTCATAAACTGAAGAAATAGTTGATCATCTATAGATATGAACCAGTACTGGGTTCAAAAGGCAATGCAAAACAAGTCTAAGTTTAACCAGACTATACTGCATCTAGTCCACATGAGACACTTGCAAATGCCTCAGAAAATCAAAAATTTGAGAAGTGAAAATACAGAAAATGGTAAAACAATCTCATGAGATTTCATAAAAAACTTTTTAACACATTGGACTACATTTGTAGATGAGCCCCGACCTCCAAGTATATCATGTTAAATACAACTACATTAAAAGAGGGGGTTTTGTTGATGTTATTTTATTGATGACACTTGAAGCTGCCAGCTGAAAGGCCTTCTTTTGGCAATGTGCACTGTAAGGCAGCCCTAGCAAAGAGCACACAAGATGTTCTTTCCTTAGTTTGAAGCGTGAACAGCTTTTACATGCATTTCAGTCTACAAATTCCATTTTAATTGAAAGCATCCCATCACACTTTGTCAAGACAATACTGTCTAATCTCTCCTAATCAGCTGCAACTGACTTCCTTGCCTGGTGATTTATCCTGTTTTATTTCTATCCCCAAATACATAGACTTTAATTTCTGTGTATGAATTTCATGTTCTAAGCCAATATGGAAATACAGCAGGCCACTGCCAGATTGTGTGCAGGATTCTCTACAGAGCTCTCCAAATTACGGTGGGGTTTGTTGCATACACAAAGTCTATTCACTGAAAAGGAGTTATCAAATTCGAAACGGAACTACAAAATCTAATTTATTAGAAAACAACTCTGAATGCTGTAGTTCTCCTGCTCTTGTAATGTCCCCCAGTGCACTATATGCCTCAGAATACTAAAACCACAGACTCTAAGGACTTGCTTATCCTAATTATCACATAGCATGCAGTTTCTTTAAATGCCTGAATAGCAACCAAATACAGGATTTAAATACCAAGCTTTCAGATTTAGATAGGCCAAAACAAAGCAGGTTCTTACCTCCAGGGTCTTTGTCTGGATTGTACTCCAATGCATTACTGCAGATCAGGTCAATGTCTGTTAGAAAATCCTTGGCTGTTAAATAGTTGTGTTTATCAATTTTGGTTATTACTGTTGATAGGTCCATTGGCTCTTTGATAACTTCAAGGTAATCTGAAACCTACAAACAAACAGCACACAGAAATGACACAGGACCATATGCATTCCATTTGAACACTGACAATTTCACATCTTTTGTCCTTGGATTCATTCCACATGCATAGCTCTAAGACATTAACCAGACATTTTGATTTTTAAACAAATTTATGTTGAAAACAGAAGTTGTATCAGACTAAAAACAGAGGATTTCCAAAGCTACTTTTTCTTCAGCAAGTCACCAATTCATTTCTCAAAATTAATTTAACAGTATTGTTGAGGCAACACATTTTAATGTAAATGTATTTTTTATTTTAGACTGATTTATTTATAGTTTTTTATAGTTTTATACCACTGTCTTGGACTTGAAGGGCAAAAACCATCACCCTAACTTGAAACACTAGCAAAAATTAGGGAAGCTCTAGTTTGTTCACCTTGTAGGTAAAGTTCTCAATTAACCAAACAGTCAAATTATCAACTTTTAAATGTCTTCTATTAAATACTTTCTTCAATCACTCATTTAACAAAGAAAAGTCAAGTTTTACTGATTGCAGACATTAGATTGACTGTACAGAAGGACAGTGTAAAGAAAAAGCTTTGTGTCACAGTTTACGATGAGCTTAGATCGTAAGTGGAGATTCAGCAACCACTAGGGTACACTAAAAAGTGTTTAACATAATTAATGGTACCATATGGGTCTCAAGCTTGATAGTCAAATGCATCAGCACAGCTGCTGTAACAAAGTTCACAAAAAAAAAAAACCTATGAATTTGTTATTTACTTCAAGGAAAAAAAAACCCAACATTTGAATGTTTCAGTGTGATTAATTAAAAACACTGGCAGTCTCTGAAACAGTACTGCATTTTTTCTTCTGAAAATCACCCACATATGACGGGAACTGCCAAAGCCCTGAAGAGTTAAAAAGATATTCAGATCAAGCCATAACAGCTCCTAAGAATTTATTTTTTAATATAGTGCCTGTAGACATATATTACAACATAAACTAACAATAAAGCATTACTTCAGTGGACAGCAATCTGTCACCTAATTCCTTAAATACAGGCATTGAAATTTATTATGAAAAATTGAAATGACAAAAATTCTCTTTTTGTCTCCCTACATGGAAACATGATGACAACTGGCTCAGGGATTGGAAAGCCAAGCCACAGACATCCTTTTCTTTTAGCATGAGAAAATCTTCACTGGAACCTGTAAACATTACTGCTGAATTAGCCAGAAAAATCCTTGACTTATCACACAGCAGCATTCTCTGCAATGCAAGCAGGAGTGGAACTAACTTTTCCTAAGGAAGTCAAGTAGACTATTGTACAAAAGGAAAGGCCAGTCCTGTTCTTAAACGCATCAGGTGGGACGTAGAGGGTCACATTTGATTTCTAGTGCTGTGATATATTAGCAGCGTTTCTGACCAGGGTTTAAATAACAAATTCACATTTCGATTCTCTCCATCTACAAAACAAGGACATTTTTGGTTCTTTCTTTATGTGCTCTTATTCATGTAAGTTTATACCACAAATTCTCTGGGGAAAGAAAATACCTCTACTACACACAGAGGAGTTTCCTACAATAATGGACCTCCCAAACAGTTCCATAAGAAAAATCAAACCAAGTTACTGCTCAGACCATGCTCACACCATAAGCTGCCATGTTAAACAGCTTTTGCCAGTCTTTCAAAAGCAGTCAGCTACCAAACACTATGGAAAGGTCAAGTTAAGAGAGGATTACTGCATAGGTCCATAAGAGATACCTGTTCCACCCTGTAAGGAATTTACACTCCAAATCTCCTTTTTACAGTGCTGGATTTCTAATCTCCCATATTATCTTAATGTCTTCCAAAAGAGAGGTTTCTCTCTTTAGAAGCAATTAAGGAATATTTTTTTCAGTTAGCAAGCCTGTGCAAAGCTTGCAGTGGGCCAGCATCTGATCTCAAAGTCAGACAAACACAATCCTATTCATACAGCAGCACCTGAAAATAGATTTGCAGATCGAACTGTCTCATCAGTTAGGTGCACACACTCCATAATCGACCAGTTAATGCCTTATAATGTGCTACCAGCTGTGATTAATGGCAGCCACAAGCATTACTGCTGAAATTATTCAACAATACTATTAATGCTGAATACATTACAGAACACAGATCACTTTCCCAATATTATCATGTCTATGATTACAATGCTGTAAAAGCTTTTATTAAAGAATTATATCTACGGTCTCAAATATTTCAGGAGCACTGGTAGGGATAGGAATGTTGGCATTTTAAAATGCTGGTTTCAGTTATAAAACTGAGAGGAATGCACAAGGGTTTTCGACAGGTCACTGGCAATAGAACATACTCCAAACCCTTGCATCACGACGATGAGGCTGTGACTATCTCACCAGCTAAAAAATCAACACTCTCGACTGGAAAGATCATGGATCAAACATCTATTTTTCTTACTAACTTAACTGTTCCCTTTTTTTAATTTATATTCTTTTTCTAACAGCTTCAACTTCATTGTTTGCACATTACTGAAACAAGACCTCTTCAATATCCACCGGTTTGCTGAAGATGTTAAAGCGCTTGTCTGTGGCCAGCCTCTTGGTAACATCCCTGAGAAACAACCGCAGCTCTCGCAACGTGTTCTCTTCCTGGTCCTCCATCCGCTGTTTCTCTGCCTCCGACAGCTCCCGGGCAGGACATGGCAGTGCAAGAGGAAGAACTTCCAGAGCACGAAGAGCTAGGGAAAAAAACAAGAAGTCAGACAATGGAAATATTAACAACACAGTGGCTCTTGGGATTATGCCACTTCAAATTCCTCCATATATATTTAATCTCCTCATGGATCTAACTACTACTGCATCCTTAACCCCACAGCTCTCTATCTTCCAAAACTGTTAACTCTAACTATGAAATTTATTCTGCACACTGATTAATGCTGCCACATGTTAATTACACTGTCAATTACCCACACCTTTTTAAAAAGGAACATAACACAAAATAAAACATTCAGATCACATTATAATTGGTTTTACTGTAACTTAGTTTACCAGCCTGTTTCCTTCTTGGTGGGGGCATTGCTGCCTCATCAAGAATTAAGCCTTTGAAAAATCTCAATCTGTCTTCTTCACTTGGTCTTTGAATATAAAAAACCTCTTCATACTGGATTCTGAAAATACATTTCACCTAGGGAAAAAAAATTTCAGAAAATTGAGTCCCCACTCAGAAATACATGATCAACATAACAAAACACTAGTCACAAACCTTCCAAAATCAGCCACAGGACAGAAGACAGTAAATTCTACCTAAAGCGGTGTTTACAGTAAAGGTAAAACAATACTTGTAATTCTCACTGAGTAGTAACTAAACTTGCAGTATCTCACAATCCTAACAATGGCCACCTCTGCAGTGAAAGGCAGGGAAAGGGCAGGAGAAAAAAAAAAAAGTCAAAAAAAATGTTGAGAAAAAAAAAAAAGGAACTTCCCTCCCTCATCCTGAGCCTCAGAAGACATAAAGCTAAAGGTCAGGTCTTTATATTAATCTGCATTTAATTATAATGCAGTAATTTACCAAAATAAACAACTGACAAAATTAACAATTTTGTCTTCTCAGCAGAGTAGCATGGAGCTTATGAAAAATCAGTAATATGGACATATATCCCTCATTAAGGAAAACTGCAAACATTCAATTAATACTACATTTTCAGTTTGACATATATTAAATTAAGTTAGAAAACCATTACAAAACAAAGTGGTTTTACATGACCAAAACATTCTGAAGAGCACAGAACTCCCTAACAACACCTCCTTCCTTAATAAACTCACCTCTTCAGGCAATTCACTAAACATGGACTCGGAGGTAGACAGTAGAAATATAGGGGAGAAAGATGGTATATCTTGCAGCAGAGTTAGGAAAGTAGCTCTCACAGTTTCACTGACAGCTTCCCACCAATCACCAATATGAGGCATGTAAACTATACTTGGTACTGTCCTTCGAGCTTCACGAAAGATCTAATTAAAAGAAACAGTGATATATAAACTAAATAATTGTTAGTATCAATTGTGAGTAACAAAATTTTTGCAGATTAGGAAATGACTCATGTTTGTGGTATTTTATAGACAAATGTTCCAGCAGAATAAAATTATCTAATGCTAAAGACTTTCTAAACAAGTGTTTGTGACTCTTGGCTGTAGCATTCAATTATCTTACGTCAATATGCCAGGGAGCACAGAGCAACTACTTGTCATATATGTTTTTAAAACTCGCTATTAATTGATCAAGATGAAGATTCAACTGATTTGAAATCCATGCAAAATCCACTGTCAACTCTTTTGAAGCCTAAAATATTTAAAACTAAGCAAGTAAATCTAGAATCACAGCATACCAATTCATATACAAGTGAATAAAATGAATATCAGGCACCGAATACCAAGACTAAGATTACCTGGTATTAGGTATGTGGTGAGGGGGCAGGTTAAAAATGTAATTACTCTCACTAGTAACTAGAGAGATCTCCATCACCCTCTAGAGACCTCTTTATTTTAAACATGAAAATAGAAGGAGTCGATGAAAATCTGGATTTTAGGTTACATTCCAGCTGGCTGCCTTTACATTGGTGCAACTAATCTTTTCCAGAGTTACATAATTGACTCATTACAAGAGAATCTGAAATGTCACCTGTGCACATGACTCTTCAGGTGTTTTGGCACTGACTGAATAAAGAGCTGGCAGGTCTAGCCTGTGTACAGAGAATTTTTCCAGAGTGTGCAATAGTGCTGGAGCAAGGTGCGAAGTCTGACCCGAACCTCTTTCTCCAGAGAGCAGTAATCTCGGTCTGTAAGAGGTTGGCTGGTGATAAGCTGACCTGCAACAGAATAACAATCACAAAAGTCAACTAACACACCAATGTTATCAGTGGATGGATATATATAATAAGATTGTTTTAGAGTCTAGAAGACTTTCAGTAATGGGTAATAGCTTCCTAAAACGGCCTAAAAAGATTCAACTAACTCAACTATCCCTCAACACTACTTCAAGTCCCAATAACTCAAGTTTTGTCTTACCTTAGGTTTCACAACCATTTAATTCAAACTCATCTGTGCAAACTTATGCATAATATTAAATTCATGACAATTTTCATTATAACTAATTTATTTAAAACTAATTCCTTGATCATATTAAAAGACTTAATGGACTTACAGTAAAGACAGCAATTTAATCATGTCTAGTTCAGTCCTAACTACTAAAGTATCTCTTCAGTAGCCTCAGGAATCCCAGGTCAATCCTTTCATCCCTTAAGTGCTGCCCAAGATTTTCAAGAAGCACCGAACATTTCAACAGTTTGTTTATTTAAGAACAAGAATTTGAAGTAGGATAGAATAAAATCACTATTCATCTTGTATTCTAGCATATTCATACATTTCTATTCAGTAGATTTCCAGACAGAAGGAAGACTGTAAAGGAAAAACTCCAAAGCTAAACTTTTTGCTTGTTTTTTTTTGTTGTTGTTGAGAAGAAATTCTCAGCAGTCCATACAAGGGGTTTTGGGATTTTTTTGTTTGATTCTTTTGGGGGATTTTGCCCTGTTTTGGGATAAATGAGACATGAAGAGAGAAGCATTAAGTTCTTCCATTAAAAGTCTTTTCCTCTGATAGAAAACTGACTATAAAACAAGAAAGTTTTTAATTCATTTGCATTTTGTCTCATCAAGGTATTTTTATCTGCACATCAGTCAGGTTGGGCAGTGAAACAAGACTGGTTGGCATTACTTCATGTTAAACATTTTGGAACAACAATGAACACTGCTGACCTTCAGTTTTTCAGTTCTGGTGGTGGAGGTTACATATACAGATAACAATTAAAAACGTCCAGAAAATATACTCTTCCAGATTCTCTTATTTAGACACACATACACAAATACATATTGGTTTCGTTTTGGCTTCCTCCTTCACAACCTCACAACAAAAGCTTAAATTTGGCATTAAAATACTTGACTATGTACCTCCAACTATTTGAACTTAAATCCTTATTTTTACGCTCCATAAATTCTGATCTGGCATTACTATTTAGCACAAAAATTTTAGCAGTTTTCCACAAGATGGCTCTACTAAACAGTACCACTAATGAACAGTTTTTCTAACTTCAATTTATTCATTCAGCAAACTCCCTGCAGAAACCATCACATAAAGTAGTCTAAAAATATTCTTAATATAAAACAAAGAAATGTTAATTATTGTTAATTACTGCAGGACATGGTCTTTCCTAAGAACATTCCCATATCTGGAATTCTTGACCATGCACTTAGATGTTTCCATCACAGAACACCACTGCCACCCCAAAGCAAAAGAATGTCTTCCTTAGCTTTCCTGAGGTAGGAATTTCATGGTTTCATCTGTCTGGTTATATGAATTTAGAGGGACACTCACATTGTAAAATGAAGGTAGGGTTTATGTATAGCAGCTGATGACTGTTTCTTTGGTGATCCTGAGTGACAGCTCGTCTCAAAAATTGAAGAAGCATTCTCATCTTCACTATCATCTAATATTAGACTTGGTACATCTGTTCCAAGAGATGTATTAATTAGAACTTTATCACTTTTAAGTACATGTACAACAAACAAGAAAAGACATTACAATTTTGTGTCAATTATAATAAATCTTCAAATGCAGAAAAAATTACTTAAAACTGTCTAAATATCAGAATTCAGAATAATAAGTACTTATTACTTCAAAAACCAAAACAAATTAAATACTGTAAGTCTAATAATAATTACAATTTATTTTTTTAAGCCACCAAGTTGAACAACTCAAATACAGAAAAGTTTAACTTGTTACGAAATGCTTCCTTTGGTTTTATTTCACAGTTGGAGGTTTTTTCAAGGATAGAGTCATAAAATTTGTAATTCCTCAGACTATGGAGAATTTTGTACTTATTTATTTGTTCTAAGTGTCCAAATTCTCACAGGTACATTTCTTCCAAAATTATTCTCAGTATGACTACCTAGACAATGTATGTTTATGAAGAATTGTTTTTCACCCTCTGATAATCTGGCAAAGAATATCAAATTACTTTTTATCAAAATCAGTTCAATGCATTCCATGTTCATTTACTATATATCTTTACCTATTTTGATTTCTTTGCTAATACAGTGAAATACAGAGAGATACAAGTGTTACCCTCAAAAATACTGCATGATTTGTGGGTTTACATAAAAGCCATGGGCACAGGTCATGCTACACAGATCAAACCATCACCACGGGACAACGGAATCACCTTCAAGGCAGCATTAAGTGTTGGGTGAAGATGCCACCTAAGGACAGTGCATCTAGCCACAGGGTCCCAGGAAAAAATGTTAAGAGGCAACAAAAGTTCCCTTAGTTGGCTGTGTGATGTAAGAAACTGGATTCAGAGTAGGCCGGGTAGGAAAAATATTCCGCTGGCATGGGATGAGAACGTGCCACAATCCTTGTGAAGGCATGATACAGCCACACACCTGACAATTATTCCTCAGGGAGCAAAGATGAAAAAGGCTTGCAGACCCCAGCCAGTGGCCAAAAGCTAGTCCATAGCATGAAAACATAGCATAGAAGCTGCTGGACGTTTAGCTACAGCTACAGACAGAGACCTTCAAACCAGCTAGATATAAGCCTCCTAACTCTGGGCTCACTACAGCCCCTAAACACACAGAATTTCCAGTATACCAGATGCAGGCCATAGGGTAAGTCCTATGCTCCTGTACTGGACACAGCTTTTGCTTCCTAAGACACATAATTATTTTATAATAATCTTTTACTTCCAAGTATCAAGACTATGTGACATCCTTTGCTTGAGCATCTGACTCACTGAATTACAAGAAACAGCAACTGTTAGTACAAAGCAGAAAACTAGATGTGCAGATTGTAAGCACACCAGTAAGCATCTCCTATATACCTGGCTTTGAATCCAAGAAAATTTGAAGCCCTAGTGTATAATCTACATTTACATTTAATCATTGTACCTGAAAGTGGATTTTTCTGATTTTAACAAAGATTAAACTTATTATTCGATATTTTCTTGGATTTAAGGAAATAAGAAGAAAAACTAAGGTAAAAGAAAATGTTAAAAGAAACCTTAGTTCACGTATCTTCAAAACTGAATATCTAAAAATACTTATAAGTATCCACAGCAGCACATTATCTAGTAAAACTACTATTTAAATCAATTAATGTTTCCAAACTCATTTTGTTAGCAGTAATGAGCAGTAATAAACAGGATTATACAGAATGTAACCAAAGAAGATATTCTGAGCTAGAACTTTACAACAAAGAGGGGGACACCAATTCTTCAACCATAATGACAGTCTCTAAACTGGGTGTTACCAACAGGTTAACAGTATTACAGAGAGACTTAAGCATCTTAAACAACTTTGGTTATGAGAGCCTAATACAATCGAGGGGGCCTAATAGGATCTAACTGCAGCTGTAAGCCAGCTCAATTCCCCTTACCCACCACCAGGGCTCCCAGGGCCTATCTCTGGCCAACTCCAACTCTTGTTAAAACCTCCAGCTATCCCACAGTCAGCAGAAAACTGACCTGACAAATACATCATTTTTGGATGAGTTTTCTGGCTAAAATGGTTTAACAAAGAAACCTGAGGTACTAAACTGGAAAAGATAGAGTAAAAATGCACAGCTGGGCTGCAGGAACTGCAGCAACCAGCACAAGGATCAGCTTAAGCTGCCTGGACTACAGAATGAAAGTGTGCTCTGGAACAGGAATGGAAAGAAAGTCACAGCTGTTACACATTTGCTTAATAAAATGAGCTATTTGCAAGTTAATCACACACAACCTCAACTACCATTTACAGAGTTGGGGTGGTGAGGTGAGGGTGACCCCAGGTAAGAACAGTAGAAAACAGTGTGTCAGAATAGGTAGATATCAAACACAAGGTACCTGGTTCAACATTTAACTTCCAAGAAATGACCAGGGTTACTATTAGAGTATGTCTCAAGAGAAGAGCTGGGTAAAAAACCCAGAACATATTGACTCACTGCCAGTCAAAACAGTCAATTGCATTCCTTCTTATCCCCTGCTTCCTCAGTGCACTCACATTGCCCCCATTGCAGCAGGGTTCTGGCATTCACTGACCCCTTAGTGAATGATTTTACTAACTAATTTGGCAAAAAAAGCTAACTTGACAAAACAGCAAATAGTTCTCCACTTGCTAAGGCAACAGAATCAACTCAAGAGGATCAGGAGTGTACCAGACCAGAGGTAAGGGAAGCCTCAGGGCTTTCTCCTTCACCAGCAGATGACCATTACACAGGCCAAGGTATCTTGGCTAAACACAGTCTCACCTGCTGAGCTGCGAGCTCCCAAAAGCTTCTGCACCATCAGCAAACAAAAGACTGGGGGCCAACACAGGACAGAGACAATTTTTCTTATTTTCTGGCCTCTGATTATGCTCCATTATTTCTTTTATTTAAATTGTAAATTACTTGTGAGTTTTCCTTTTCTTTGGATGGCCCTCACACCTCTGGGACCTTGGTCTATAAAAGTCGGTTTATGAGATTCCACAACAACTTGGAATCAGCAAAAATAACTAGGAAACATCCGAGGATACTGTATTTATGTCCTAAAAACACTGATGCAAATACACATCAGATTTAAGGCTAGTAGGAGAAGAAAGCCAGCTGGAGTATTTCCAAATTGAAACAGCACTTGCAAGAAGAGCAAAATCACACACATACCTTCACTTTTGTCACCCTGGCTAAATTCAGCATGAGGGAACACCTTGTGTAAAACCTCAAGAAGTTTAGTGAAGGTCCGTTCCAAGAGTGGTCTGATCACAGGAGACAGTGCATGTCCTGAAGATGTCACGGCACGTTGGGAAGCAGGCACAATATTCTGCATTGCATGATAAAAATCCTGCGCACTGAGAACTACTGAGGAAACATCCAGCTGTAGCTTCTGACTGCTCATGTAAATCTGGGGGTAGCGTCGTCTCAAGGCAATCAAGGCAGCCTCAGTGCAAAGTGCTTTTATGTCAGCTCCACAGTACCCTAGTGCACACAAAAACAAAAATATCTTCCATTAAAAACAGCAATGCTGTGCTACATGTGTCTCAAACATGCCTCAGGCTAAAAAACAATCAGTAATACTTAATTGTCAAGGTCCATAAAGCATCTGCCAAAAGGTATTAGGTCATAATCTGGTGATAGTGTTGTGTACCAGGAAGTTAGACAGGTATATTAAATACACAAGAAATTAATTCCACATTGAGGTTAAAATTACCTACATTTTCACTATATCATATGATAAATAGTGTATTTTCAGTCCTGGGTTATAGGTCTGTCATTGCTCTTTTCTTTTAACTTTGTCTAAAGCATGTGTGGAATTTTATCAGGCTAGTCCTTCTTCTCTTTTTTTACTTTAATATCTCTACCTTAATATGTTCTTTAATAGCAAAGTAATTTTGTTACACTGAACATCACCAACTTTAAACTTTTACAGTCTGAGAAAATGAGCAGTATAAAGAAAACTGTTTCATGAACAGAATATGGAAGAAATGAAATCTCTTGTTAAAAAAGCATACTCTGGACTACTGGAAAAATGTTAACTTCTACAATCAAGAAAAATGTTTCAGACTTTTAAGAGTTTCATAATTTTACTAATATAACCAAAAGTAGACATTAAAATGCATTAGAATTTTAATTTACCCTTTCTTCGTAATTATCTACAGGTGGCTACCTATAATTGCTTAATCATCATTGCTGAAAAACACAGATCTGATAATTATGAAATACTGAGAGACTTAATACCTCTGTGTCTTCTGCAGTACTAATTGTTTGGGGGTTTTCCCCAGAGCTAGAAATTAGCTTTCAAATTTTCCATCTCTCTCAGCAAGACACATTAATATGCTCCTGTATTTTGAGGCACCATAGTTTTATCTTTCAAAATCTGTAAAACAATATTCCAGTGAGAAAACTCTTTTAGAGAATTAGAATCACTATAGGAAAACGTGTTGCACTGAGGTACTGCCATATAAAAGTTAATGGGTTCGTAACAAAGTGTTTATAGAAGTTAATTAATCAATTCTTTAGTTAAAACTATTCTCAATCAACTAACTGGTTTTTTTACCAGACTTATTCCTCCCCACCAGGTCTTACACCTTCTGCACTTTTTCTTCTCTATTTTCTTATTAAGCTGAAGGGGACAGGTTTAGATGGGATATTAGGAAGAAATTCTTTAATTATAAGGCACCTTACACCCAGAGAAGTTCCTGAAGGTTGGACGGGGCTGGGAGTAACCTGGTCTAGTGGGAGGTGTCCCTGCCCACAGCAGGGGGTTGGAATTAGATGATCTTTAATGTCCCTTCCAAACCATTCTGTGATACTATGATTGATCTTTTGGCAGCACTAAGTCCTGGAGCCTGCCTTGCTTCTCTCTTTTTAGCCTCTCATGTATTTTCAGTGCTGCTGGCATATCTATTTTTACAAGATCCATACAGCAATAAGGAACAAAGCTGATTCTATACACAGTGTAGAAAAATAAAAAAGGAAGTAATTAATACAGAAGACAGACACTCTTCCATGTCCATCTCTCAGATATATAAATTTGGAAGTTAATAATAAAAGATAATAAGCCTTCAGCTATAAAGATGATTTAAATTAGATGAGACTTCAAATTGCACCTCTTTCTCATATACACTTGAAAGTAATTTTTATAAAAAGAAAAAAGAAAAATCCAGGTGGAAGATCACCATAAATATCAGATGACTTCTGAAATTTTTAAACCAAGCTTTGTAATTTTATAAAAAGGTTAGTAGCTATAATTGTCTAAATTTGATGAGCCCACACTGTGACTTATCTAAAACGTATGTAGCAATACACATCCCCACGTTACCTTGAAATAAATACACATGACATTTGAAGCATGTTCAGATATCTCCACAATTAATCAACAGACAACTAAATATTTCCAGCACTAAGGTTATGTTGTCAGGGTTTTTTTAACTAAGCCACATCATGAAATTAAAACTATGCAGCCACACTCCAACCATGTGAAACTATTAGACAGTAGCTACAGGTGCATCAGAGAAATCAAAATCACACTTTTTCCTCTAAATTCTGCTTTGTTTTTTAAGTATCAGGTATCACAATCCTATTTAAAAATTGGCCCTATTCTCATTCAATGAGCACACTGGAATAAACAAAACATGACAGGGTGGGGGGAGAGCACTAAATTGAAGCTTAAATCAAAGGTATGTTGGAGATATACAACACCCTGAATACCTGTCACCTCAAAAACTAGTTTAGTATGTTCATGACAAA
Organism: Corapipo altera; assembly: GCF_003945725.1. Taxonomy (NCBI): domain Eukaryota; kingdom Metazoa; phylum Chordata; class Aves; order Passeriformes; family Pipridae; genus Corapipo; species Corapipo altera. The sequence continues at coordinate 16,405,241 of NW_020884883.1, forward strand.
GATTCAGCAGCTCAGGTGCTATATCCTTTCCAAGTTTTCTATTAATAAATGCTGTAATATCACTTTCTAAGTCATTTTAATCACCGTTTGTACATCTCCAAAGAATTGCAAAATTAGGAAATAATAGCCTGTAGCCTATTTTTAAAATTACATTCTCAGGTGATCAGATACACAATTAGTCTCCATTTCTACTTTTCATTTCTCAGGAGCAATTACATTTGAAGACTAATAATTGGTGTCTCTTTTTGAGGGGCTCTCTTGTGCATACTGTACATCCATTTCAGTGACAAAAAATCTGCAAAAATCCTGTACCTTGTAAAACATTAAAGAGCTTTTTATTCCTAAGAAGCAAATGTACACTGATCAAGATGAAGAAAAACATGAGTGAAGTACTGTCAAAGCAAAATTAAATGTATCATGCCATCAGTAAATATCCCGAATTTTTTTTTACCCAAATTGACACTATAATATAAACCCAGGGTTCAGTGATTTGCTTCCATTTTTGATGTATCTCACAGAAGATGTTCAATTTGCCAGGCAAAATGTACTGTCACACCTTAACTTAGAACAAAACAAGGATTCTTGTCAAGTAGCCAATTTTCTTCTACCCAGCACCACCACACTCTGCTAAACATTTCTGAAGTCCAATTTTCAAAAAGCAGAACAGCAAAAAAGTGGATTCCCATGCAGATTCCCAAAGACTGCACCTTGATCACAGTCATTTTCAAGCCATACTCTTCCACCTCTGCTGTGCAGAAATCATGTCCTCTTTAAAATTTTTTCTAATACCCACCCTAAAAACCTACAACAAATTGCTACTGAAGTGGGTGAAACGTTTAGGGAAACAATTTTAACCACTTCTTCCAATGTATGTCATTCAACTTCCTACAACTCCTAAAATGGACTGCAGAGAAAGAGAGTTAGCAAACAACTCAGCATGACAGAGATGAAAAATAACTATTACATTTTTTTAAAAGAATTGTGAAAAACATGAACACTAATACCAAAATTTCCCCCTCCATCATTACATCAGGATGGGAAAGAAAAATCTAACAAGATATCATTTTGCCACAAAATGCTCCTGCAATAATAAGCACAGAATGGAGTATTTTGAGTGTGATAGTTTGCTTCTTTACAATTTTACTTAAAATTATTTAAACAAGCCTTACTACATTGTAAAAAGATTCATCTGCAGGATGACAGATGGAGGAATTCACAGTTTTTTGGTTGCTAATGTTTTGTTTCCTACAAGACTGAGTTCAAAGGTAACAGTCTCTCTACCTACAGAAAGTCACCATTCAGAAGAGAATAAGCACAAGAGAGAAGAAAGAATTTACAAAGCTCAAGGTGTCTGGGACCCATCTCCAGTAAGGAGAAAAAACATAGTAATTACTTGTGTTTATTGAAGGTACTAATAAGACACGAGTGTGTGGTCTTCTGAGCAATGCTGTGCTCTCCCCAAGCTGTTTCATTTCGTCTCACACACACTGCAGTCATGAGCCCATTCAACAAAGTGAAGTCTTTAATTCTCACATACATAGAAATCTTCTAAAAAGGTATGTAAATCCATAACACCTAGGACAAAAAATCAACCCTCAGGAAATAACCTATTTTTTGTGAGTCCTGAGGCTTTTCCCTTTCGATTTCTTTCTAATTACACCCCCCGATCTTAAAAAGTTCGGAATTGCACATACACCTGTTTCCCCAAAGTCATTCCCTTCAGGAGTATTTCAGCAGTTTTCTTCCTTAGGATCCAAAAGCTTAAGAGTTAAGTGTCATCAAGTCTGCTGAAGTGGAGAGAGGAACTGTGTGAAAAGCCTGGTCAGTCTGGGCAGCTTTTACTTGGGGAACTGAGGGGGTGTTGTTTTTTTGGGAGGAAAGCTGTTTTTGAAGAAAAGCTGCACACGAGAGGAAACAGTAGACTGGTATATATACTGTATGTGTGCCAATGAGTCTGAATTGTAATGGCCACAAAGAATCTGGAAAGTCTGTTTAAATCCTCAGTTGCTGCAGATTTCACTTATAGAAATGATGAGGGAATCTCAAGGCGAAGAAGATAAACCAGTCTTACTTGCTGTTTTGAAAAGTCCTTGTAATAGTCAAAAAGTTTTAAACTTGGATGTATGGAAACACTTAAATTCCAAGATACAGAATGGAGACAATCAAGTATACAGTAGTTGGAGAGTAGGAAAGCCAAGGAAAACAGAAGAGGGTATTTCTTTTTGTTAGCTAACTTTTCCACAAAACCAACAGGCTTTATGGAGCACAAAGAATGTCTTCCTATCAAACCTACAAATGGCTTTCCCTGTTGTCTGAAATTTTAAAATACATAATTGTGTTCTCAATGAAAAAATAAGGAGAATTTTCAAAGAAACATCTGGGTTTTTTCCCACCTATTCCCCTCTCTCCCACTATGCAGCACCACTGTCTTTGCATAAATCAAGCAGAATTTACATGAAATGGGTTTGGCACGTGCTGTCTTATGCCCGGCAAAGCTTAAACTGCAGTTTGCTGGATAGTTATGTTTTCTCCTCACCAGAAGATGTTGAGGTCTTTGTGCATCAAAAGCGGAGGGATGCTGCTTCGGTGACAGATGTCCCTGTGGATGAAGAGGATAATTCGGATGTACTGTAGCTGACTGAATGGACTGATGTTCAATTTAAAGTTCTTAGATTCTCTGATGTGCTGGATTCCAAAGCACAGATATTTGAGACTGTCCTTTTTCTGAGAACTTCAGGGCTTGTCAAGGCAGACAGAGGATGTATCTTTGCACGACAAATTGCAGAGAAGAGATTGTGGGGGTGTGTGCTTAAGGGTCATTTCCTCTGTTAAATTCACTATAAAAATATTTGAGCTTATTTCTGATTAGATTTAAACAGCAGGCTTATCTTGAACAACCAACCTCCATTCAGTACAGCAGGTCTTTGGGAGCTCCAAAGGTGTATTTAATGTATTCATGGTGTGGTGCCCTTTTTTGCCCCCCCCACCTATGTCTACACTTTGAAGTTGTTCTGTGCTAGCAATCTGAAAAAAAAATCATCTTTAGAAAGGCTGGTTAGTTTGTTGGATTTACATCAGAGGGGAGCATGCCAGTAAGTAAAAAACAAACAAAAAACAAAAGCCAAAAACACACACGAGTACTGATTTTTTTTCCTCAACAAGTAGACAGAAAACCCCAAAGTCTCCCTATCGCTTTTGTAATGTACTAATCTAATGGGAAGTCTACCTAAAGATTCCAATTCCAACCTCATTTTACTTCTCTTTGACGGGATGCATAAAGACAGTGATGTTACAGAAAGGAAACGTGGTTGTATTTCCAAACTACTAGCTACTCATATTGTGTTTTAGTAAGACAGAAACATGTTTTGTTATCACAAAAAGTGTTGTTCAAAGTACAGAAGCTTAGAAAGGTAAAGATAAGAAAATACCTTGATACATTTAACATACCTTCAAAGTTTTACACAGAAGAGAAAGCTTCTACAGTAAAAGTACTAACATCATAACACTCACCAACACATTTTTCAGCCAGTTCTCCTAAGAAAGGATCTGACAATTTGGGGTTCCAATCCCTGGTATGAATTTGTAAAATGTGCTTTCGTGCCTGATTTAAAAAAAAAAAAAAAATCAAAATTAGCAAACTAAATCCATAATATTTTAGACAAAAATAATATTTATTCTTGTGAATCTGAAGTTATTTTACTGGTTTTTGACATATCACTGAGAGATAGTTCTATATAAAATAGAACTTAGTACTCAAAATTTTATAGATAAGCAGTAATTTTTTCAGTATATGTTATATATTTTAATTGCTGTTTTATCAACACTATTATATGTGAACTCATCAAAACTCATTTTCTATTAGCAATCATCACAGGTTTAAATTTAATTTGTAATTACTGTACCTATTATTAACAGCTTCCACTGTCAAATGCCTCACCAATGAATGTGTTGCTGAGTAGCACAGCACATACACACGAATCCCAAAACAATGTCAGCTAAAAATTCTATAGGATCCAAATACATCTATCAATATACAAAGTAAATCTAATTTTAAGCCTAATTCATGAAATATTATGTCTGGGTTCATGAAAGCCTAGAATAGGGAACTGAAATGTTCCTGTTGCCAATACAATAATGTCTGGTTTTGCATCTATCTACATTTTTTACATACTTAGAAGTCTACAAAATTTAAAAAGTTATTTTCTCTTATCATAACTTCCAAAACCCCAAGTAGTTAGGGTTCATTATACAAATCCATTGTTTTTAGATAAGCAATTAAGTTTACTGTGAATAATTTACCTATCCTGAAGATCTGAAGTTCAGTACAACTTCATGTATACAATCTGTTTGTACCACAAATGTCTTCCTAATTAAACATTCTTACAAGCAAGAATGTGTACTTTTATTTTATAAGCTTGGCTGTCAGGCATTACAATGTTTAACATCCTAAAGATGTTTATTAATAAATCTCATTTCTAGGTTTTACCTTTTTATCAGGCAAGTTGAAAAGAAATTCCCTGTCAAAGCGACCAGGTCTCCTGAGTGCAGGATCTATAGAATCCAGTCTGTTTGTAGCACCAATTACAACTATTTCACCTCTATTATCCAGTCCATCCATAAGGGCAAGAAGAGTAGACACTATAGAGCTAAAAGAGATGTTTCAGAGAAAGAATATATAGAGAACACTGCACGAAGTTTTGGATTTTCAAATGCAACATTAATAATTTCAAAGGAAAAAAGCCACGTTTAAAGAAAACAGGTGCATAACAGTTTTAAGTCTCATATGTTCCATTAACCTCCTTGTCTGCTGGTCCCAAATTTCTCTCCTATTTCTCTCAGTTGAGTGGAAGGAGATATACACACAAATGCCACCACCTATAGAATGACAGATACAAGTGTGTTGCCATACAGAGCAGAGCAAAACTGAGACTGAAAGCAGCCAGGAAAATTTTCAGCCAACTGTTGTAAAAAATGTTTTAAAAAATGACATGATAGCAACCCAAGATAAGTTTGAACTGAACTCTCTTGTGATTTTGGTTCTAGATAGTATGATGTGCATTCACAGAACATTAAAATTCATAATCTTAAAAAAACATTTTTTCAACTTGTTATTCTACTGGGCTGGTAACAGACAATCTGTTTAGAGCACAAAAACAAAAGAAAAGCTGTGGAAATCTTGCAGTTAATAACATGGATGAAGGATAATTGCCACTACAATTCAATTCCCAGCAAATTACAGTCTGCCTGGAGGACCCAAAAGATGACTTTCAACACCAAAGAAAAAATCTGTCCTTTCTAGGGTAAGTGGGCTCCAGAAAAAGTAAAAACCTTTCCTGGGAACTGAATAAAGTTACATTTAAGGGTTTACCAAGATAACACAGCATATACCAAGATAATGGCAGCATATGAGAAATATTACCTGTGAATCTGATCTTGTCTGCTAGAACGAACTGGAGCCAAGCCATCTATTTCATCAAAAAAGATTATAGAGGGTCTCATCAAGTATGCCTGGTATGCAATATATAAGAAAAACTGAGTTAACTGTTAATTCATAATTTATCCATCAACATTGAAAACTGTTCTTACTACAAAGCATTAACATGGTAAACTGACATATATATTGTGACATATTTGATAAAACATGTACAGTCTGAAAAGAAAACTGAGTTTTCAACTATAGCACTGTTTCAAAGCAAAACAGGCTGCAGTCTGCTGTGAGTAAGCAAGATGGCACCAGTGTACCAGTTTTACTGTGTGCTGGACAGGTTAAAGACAAACTGAGACACACTCAGTTACAGAAAACATGATCTTATCTGCTCATAACCTGTTTGTTTAGACATATCTATCTGAAAACTACTTGTCTTTGAGCTACTGCATTTCACTTGTTTATGTGACTCTCTCTTCTGTCCCATCTCTTCTGAGCCCAATAAGAACAGCGTAACAGACACAAAACTGACACAATTGTGCATCCTCCTCCATAGCATTTATCTTGAACATGCCAGTCAACCTCAAACTCACTGATTCAAATTTTTTTTTCCAATTTTTACCCAAACTACTTTGCTTCATTAAAGGACTTCTTCCTTTCAATTTTCAAAGGAAGTAAAACTGTTGTCAATATTCCTCTATTCTTTTCATCTACATATGTCATTTGGACAAATCCTACTTAATTTATGAAAATTTACAAATATTTAGTTTCAATTGCAAATAACTTCGGCTGCCTAAACCACAAAAAACAACATACAGAGAAATTATATGAAAAATATGTATTTTCTTCTAACCTGATCAAAAAGGAGTCGAAGCTGACGTTCGGATTCACCAACCCACTTACTGAGACAGTCTGCTCCTTTCCTCATAAAGAAAGCCACCTTTTTGTCTCCTTGACTGCACTCATTAGCTAGAGCTCTAGCTACCAAGGTTTTACCTGTTCCAGGAGGACCATAGAATAAACAGCCCCTGAAGATAAATGGATCAACACAGTCACAAACTTATTTTATGTCTCCTGAAAAACTCCAAGTCAAATTTTATAATGAAGACAGGGAGCCTGGAGAAGAAAGACTTAAGATCTCATATTATTAGTGTATTAACATGACTTCATAAAATCTAAATTTGTTTTATTCTTTCAAATCAGTAAAACTTTGATTTGTAAAGATCATTAATTAATGGCACACTAAGTTTCCAAATGATAATTTTACATTAGTTGAACACGTCCTCAAATATTAGAACTTAGTTAGGTTAATACCTGAGTCAGTGTTTGTTACTTCTTTGGAAAGAAGGAATTCCTTTAAATTACAAAAATACCCCAAAATTTTCAATTTACTTAGATTCCATGTACCCATTTAAATAACATACCAAGATGCCTGATTAAGAAAAACTAAAATCATAATATAACATTATTGAGATTACACCTATAAAAGAAACATCAGCATTTCACTTGATTTAGTAAAATATTTGATAACATAAATAGGGGAAAAAAAAGGCAAGGTACTACTAAATAGAACACTAAATAGAATCTTTCTTTAACCAAATCACCAAGTTTACCCTCATATCACAAGGAAAATAAACTAAATATTTTTTTAAAACAAAGAATTGTTAAACTCTTCATCCTGCTTATTACATTCTGATAGACAACAGGGGTAGCAAACACATAGGTCTATTTGAACTGTAAAATACTTCAGGGAGAGAATCAATCTCCTTTTTTTTTTTTTTGCAAGTGAAGCATTCTTCAGAGATTAATAAAATAAAACAAAGCAATATGAATAAATGCACCTACCTCGGTGGCTGAATTTTGAATTTTTCAAATATTTCTGGATAGAGAAGAGGAAACACTACCATTTCCTTAAGTGCAAGGATATGATGGCTCAATCCCCCTATACTGTCAAAACACACCTTAGGAAAAAGAAAATAGAGCATAAAAAGCTTATATTGTAACAGTTTGCCACAAAAATATCTTTACTTACAAAATATTTGAAAACAAATTACAAAAACCACTGCAGTGACCAACAGGACTTCCCTGAATTTTGAAAGTGTAAAGAAACAGTTGAGAAAGTCAATTCTTGGCTGCCCACATGAAGTTTATCTGGTTTGCAAGCTAACTGTGCCTGAACATCTACAGAGATCCAGCCTAAGTCCCAGATCATCTTTAAGCTCAGGCACAGCATAACCTGAATACAATCAAAGCACTTCTAGACAGAGGGTTCAGCTCCAGCAGTAATTCAGCAGCTTCTGCACAGCACACACCATAAGCTGATGCACCTTGTTGGTTCTGAACGCACAGGACCCACATGGTACCAGAGTTAACCAGTCCAGAGGGTCAGGATCTCTGTTTCCTGCACTGCTCAGCATATCCCAGTTTCCACTAGTACAAGTAATGACAAACTGACTGTAAGCAAAGTAATACAGTTGGGCAATTGATGCTTTGGCTTATTTATGATATGTGTGCAGCCTGCTGGCTACCCACAGGCCAAAAGCAAGTGCCTTGCAGTCTAAAGAAATAAACAGACAAAAGCTTTGGAAAAAATAAAAAGAGATCAGCGAGTTTCTTATGAATTTACTTCAACTCTAATAAGAGGTTTTGGAGAATTCTACTTGTACATAATTAATTGGGTGAAGGGAAATAAAAAGTTCTAACAGAACTTACCGATTTATCAACAATCATAGGGTCGACATCAGCCAAACTGGCCCCAACTTTCACACGTTCTCGAAGGATTCCACTAGCTAAGTCTTCTGCTCTAAAGTTCAAAGGCAGGCACCTGTTCAACAACAAACAAAACATCAAATAAATACTTTTCTGTTTTGTTCATTTGCTTGAAGGGAAGAACCAAGAGATTAAATGCCTTCTACTACGTAAAGGGACAACCTTTCTGGATCGGTAAGGCAAACAAAACTGACCTTTTTTACTGTGGTAATTATTACTGTGTATGTGGAAGTTCCTTACATAAAGTTAGTTTTATGCTTCCATACAGGTACTTCAATCTGGACAACTAGGCTGTACAGACTATTGTGATTAAACACAGAAGAAACATTTCTTTGCTTTAAGGATGTAGTACCTACATAGGTACTACATCAGGTCAGCTACACAGATAAAGGTACCAGTAAAGACACAAGTTACACTTGTGCAGAACTGCACTTTTGGTAGTTGTATAATCGCTTGAATTCCTCATGATGGAAACGGGAACAGTGTGGCAGAGAGGAAGAGTTGGAAAAAAAAGAACAGGAACCTTTTTTTCTGCTGAATTTTCCAACTAATGCATCTATGGTAGTAAGTATATTTACTTATAGATCTTCCACTTTTAGATAACTGTTAAATAAATTTAAGGTCAACGGAATATCTGTTGGGTGTGTAGAATGCATGAATTGTTACACAAGAGGAAGAGGAAAGAGTTAGTACTGGGAGTATAACTGAATTAACTGGGACCAAGTAACATCAAGAACAGAAATTTATTTTAACCAACAGAAGCAGTCTTATAACCCAACTGAATCAAACAGCTATTCTTATCTTTCCATCTTTTTATCACTATTATTAATTATCTACTCATAAGACTTCAAGGTCTATATTAATGTGACCAGCAGTTTTCCTAAACCACGTCTGCAGAATCAAATGATGCATAATAGAAATCAAACCCTTCTAAAGACCAAGGATGTTTTGATACCTATTTCTTGCTCTGGCTATGCTTTTAGATTTTCTTCTTTCAAAGCGTTCTTCATCTGAAGAGGTTGTATCACTGCTGTGAATGGCATGCTTCTTTCTCCTGTTGAAGTGGCAAAACAAACAGAAAACTCAGTCCTTTTTGGAGCAGAATGGCATTTTTGGGTTTTTTTTATAAAAATAAAACTGAAACGACAAGTACAGTACTGTTCAGGTTTGAGATGCACACAAATTTTACCTTCGTTAAGTGTCTGAGAGGGGAACAACAGCTCTTACCACAGGGATTATCTGATTTCAAGATGAACATCACTAAAACAGTAGAACCCCATAAGACATGTAGTCCAGTCCACGTTGCCTCAGCAATGTGATTTGAGTATTCAATCAATAAGCTGCAACTGTACTTTGGAAAGCCTCCAACCACTTTAGCCACTTCTAACACAAGAGAGATATCAAGATCTCCTTACTCAGTTTGATGGTTTCATTTAAATATTCTCTGAAAAAAATCCACACTTCCCAAAGAATATAGTCTCTTTTTAGGAGGTTATTCATTCTGAACAGTAGAACAGTTTCATAAAATACCAGTACTGTAGTTTTAACTTCTCATCTGAATCCAAGTAAAATTACTATTCAAAGTCTGAATGAACCATTTCTTATTTTAGTATGACCATATCTCAGAAAACTGAGTATTTCAGAAATATCAGAGAATGTACATTAAATCTTCTGTACAAAAAGGTGTTGAGTTTGATATCGGTTTGAAAAATTCAGCACTTTTTTTCATGAAAAAGCTGGCTACTAGTAAAAACTCTTGGATTTTAGGTGAATATAGTGAGCTGCATCATTTGTATGACTACAATAATGCACTGAACTAGCTGGTTTTTGCCAAAGGATAACATGGTCAATCAGTTTTACTGCTCAGTGACCAAAACCGAGATAAATGTCAAAGTATCACAAGGAGAATATCACGCAGTTGGCAAGATATTTTATGATAGTGTTCCGACAAGAAAGGATAAAATGAGAGTGGAGCAATGAGCAGACTAAAACTGAAGTGATAATAGTTTTCACTCTTCATATCTTAATAGTAAGTACAAGTCGTGAGATTATCTAACACAGTGTCATCTGCACTTCAAGGGGAGGAAGAAAAAAGACAAACTCTTATTTGTATTACAAAGAAACTTTAGAATCATAAGATTCATCTATTCATTTACTTTTCATATTTTCACTACACCATTAAATTGAGCAATAAGACAAGTGTTTCAGCTATGACTAGCATTCGTTTACTTGGATTCTGTTCATGGACAGATTTGTCTTTTTGAAGCTTTGACTAAGTTTATTTTTTAAAAAATGTATTAAGCTGTAATCTCATCTGTTTTGTTACATAAAGCCTACTGACAGTTTCCAAGACAACTTGGTATATTCCAGACTTCTTTGACACAAAACATAAGAGTCAAAAATTATGCTTGCTAAATATTTTATTAAATTGTTGATAATCCTTGGATGAAACTTGAACTGAAAGAAAACAAAAAACATTAACCTGATTTGCCTAGTTTTGCAGAACAGAAAAGGGATTATTTGTTAAACTGATGTTTTGGATTAAAACACAAAATGTACGGCCTCACAGAAACAGTGCGCAATGTACAATTCTTCCCAGTACTTGCAGCACACCTATTTCCATTCTGTTCAGCCCAAAGCTTCTACTGGGATTGCAAAGTGCCAAGACTCTCCTATTTGTGTGCTGATCAGGGTCTAAGCCTGGGATACAATTCAAGACCCACACACATGCGTGAATGAATTGAACAACTCACTCAAGAATGGTCTGAAAATCAAAAACTGCTAGAATGTCCTGAAGGAAAGCAAATAACTATATACTAAAAGACTGACATTTACCTGATATGGCTTCTTCTTGCAGGAGATCTGTGAATGTCAAACAGTGTATTTTCTCTCTTTTTTTGATGAGCTGGCACTAAGAAAGAGAAGTTACAGGTTTGTAACATCAATTACACAAGAATAATAAACTAATCTAAATGCAGCAGAAAAGTGCTAGATAATCACTTCATCAATTAGGTTACCACTCGTTTCTCTAAAAACTCAAATTAAGAAAAGAACTAGGGGGTGGTGGGAAATCAAATCTCTTATGTTTTGTTTTACTATCACCATACTTGGCTTAATAGAGGCACAGCAATTCCACCCTCGTACTCCTCACACCATCACAGCTGTGCCTATCACAGCACAGAATGCAACTCAACCAGGGCACTGCATTTTTAGTTTATTTTCAGGACATGAAGCTCCATACAGAAACGTTTTCCCAGCTGATAATATGGGATGTCTTCAAATTTCTCTCAAAAAATAAACCACAGCATTTCTCTGTCAGAGTTTTAATTTCTAAGTTGCCTTAAGATAAAGCACATTGATACACCACTGAATACATCCACATTATTTTAAAGAGAAGCATTAAAAGATTAAAAATTGGAGACACTACACTGTACTCTGTATGGACCCTGATGGTATGTCCTGTGAGGAACAACTAAGGACACAAGGTTTGTCTAGCTGGGAGAAAAGGAGGCCGAGGGACAACTTCATTGTTCTTTACAGCTTCCTGACAAGAGGAAATGGAGGTGCTGAACTCTTCTCCCTGGGATGCAGTGACAGGACGTGTGGAAATGGTTCAAAGCTGCATCAGGGCAAACTCAAATTTGACATGAAGTATTTCCTTACTGAGAGGGTGCCCCAACACTGAACACAGTTCCTAAAGAGGTGGTCAGTACTCCAATGCCTGTCAGCATTTAAGAGGCATTTGGACAACACCCTGAATAACATTTTACCTTTCGGTCTGCCCTGAAGTTGTCAGGCAGGCAGACTAGATGATCATTGTAGGTTACTTCCAAGTGAAATATTTTAAATTTCTCATCCAGGCAAAATGTGGTAACTGCTGCTATGCCATTTATCTACAGTTATGATTTAGGTTTACCACTCGAGAGGAAAAGCAGGTGTAACAGTAACTATTTTTTCTAAGTAATTACCTGATTTATTAGACTGCTTCATGTCAAATGTTTCCTGGCTTAAACCTCGCTCACCCCCAGCCCAGCACATGGCAGTACTTGCAGAGTTCAGTGAGGCAGCAATGCCACCCCCACTGACAAACTGACAGACTGTGTCTCAGCAGTCCTGTTTACATGGTGAACAACAGCAGAAGTCACAAGGTGCTGCGTGGGAACTCTGTCAGGGATGAAGAGTAGCCATCCAACTTTTCCCTCCCCACACCCATGCTATTCTTGGAGGTCAGCAGACCAAAAGGACACAAGCACTGTCTGGTTCCTCACCTATTGGAGGGGCCTGGTATCTTTCAACAGTTTTTCTCTGTCTGAGATTATATGGCCGATCATTTTCTTCCCCCTCGGCTTCTTCTACTTCTATATCTCCATCTTCTTCCTGAGACTCTGTTCAGGGGTAAAAATATTTTGAGAACACTTCTACTTGATGTCAGAGTTACTTTTATCTTAAAAATTAACATTTTAATGGTCAGTGAGATTTACTGCCCACTTATTAAATAACACTAATTGGAAAATCACTGGAAATTTAAAGACCAAGCTAAATCTACAGTCATTGTTAAATTTCATTCTAGTTTTCTATAGACGGTTCTGGAAAAGCAACAGAGAGAAAAATAAATGCATTCAAAACAGTTTTAGTTGTAAAGTACTTCAAATATCACTTTTATCCATGTATTTTTCCTTCAATAATTACCCTTCAATTAAGAATAATGCCTGTCTTCTCTTTTCCCATAGGAGCCTCAGAAAATCAAGTATTTGACACAGCACGAAAATAAGTACAACTTTATGATTCACATTTTTACACAAAGAAAAGAAACATAGTGTATAAAGGCATAACCTAGGCCCATCTATTAACAGCATCAGAATCTCCATCCATGGATCTCTGAACTAAGACTGAATTCTTATTCATTGGGACAAATCATATCGTGTACAGCACTTTTAGTTAAAAACTGAGATATGCTATGCTGAACCCCGTATGGATGCTTGAAGCTTGAGTCTGATTTCTTAAGGAAGCCAAGCATGATGCTGATTATGCCATCACAGTTAGCCACAATCCCTTCTTTCTCAGTAATTTTTGAATCCACTGGCCAGTTTCATTCAAATTTTTTAAAGAAGGTAGAATTTCAAACACAGTTGTGTGTCTACAAGCCTTTTGAAAATCAATCAATGGACAGAAAACAGGGACTTTAATTAATACCTTCCCCAAAGAAAGAATACAGGACTGATTATTTTAGAACACACATAGCTGTACATTGCATTCATCACATCCTGGCTTCCACCAGAGCATTGTCGCAGGGAGTATGAAGAAAGCTTCAGTTACTTAGTGTTAGGAAAAACAGGTGTAAGGAAATGTAGAACAAACATTTAGAAACCAGGCTCTGCTCTTTATAGTGCAATATATTGCTATCTTATGCTACAGAAAACTTTGTTTCACAAGGATTTCAGACAAGTCCTTACAATTCTTTACAACCCATACCTTCTTCTTCCCCTTCTGTGGATACCTCATGGTGGTTCTGAATCCCATAGCTATTTCTCCTCAGTGATTTCCTCCTCCTTTTCACTCGAGAATACATATCCATGTTTTCCTGGAATAAAATGCACATGCACTCCCATCAGTACTGTCCCATGTCACTCACAATGTTAAGACCTCAGTTCAGTAATATCCTGAGATTAGCTCATCTAGTTAGAACGTGATGTTAATAATGCCAAAGTTGCAGGTTTGATCCCTGTATGGGCCATTCACTTAAGAGTTGGACTTGATGATCCTTTGGATCCCTTCCCACTCAGAACACTTTGTAATGTTCCACACAATCTGTAGTCCTCAAATGTTTTTCCAGCAGAGTTCTCCACAAGTAGACTACAAAAGCAGTCTCCTTTAAGAGGTGCTAAAGTAAGTCTCTCAGATAGTACTTAGTCCATCTAACACAGTTAACATCAGTATCTAGTTGGTTTAGGGAACAAAGCAGATGACAGTCACTGGTCCTGTTTCTAGGCTATCAGAGTGTGCTTCAAAGCAAAGGAGAAACACCACAGCACATCGTGAGAGCATGACAGTCAATTTACAATAAAGAAAACATATTTTAGTATATATCCATGAATCTAGTTCTGAATTTCAGTTTATCAAGTTTTTTAATGTTGTCTGCTGAGGAAAATCAGAAACCTTTAGACAGAGCTAGACAAATGTGTGCTCTTTGCAAAAAACAACATGCTCCCCCTTGATATTTCTTTTATCCAAGAGTTTGGACACTTTGCACTTACGAATTCTGTGTCTGTCCACATCCGTAGCCGTTCTACTTCCCCCGATCGCCTGTTTCTCCTGATGTTAATATTGTCCATTTCCTGTAGGACAGCTTCAGCAGTACTAAAACACATGTATCAATTAATACACAAAGATAAAAAAAAATCAGTCTTAAAATAGTAGCATGCAGAACTTTTTACATAGCATCTAACATCTTAAGATGTCTATCAATAAACTACAAAACCAACCATAATAAAACTGAAAGATGAACCTACAGAATATAAACTAAGAAGTATGCAAAAGAAGAACTGCTGATGCTATTAAAATCTGGGATTCAAATTAGGCTGTAACATTTTAAAAAACATTTTAAAAAATTTTTGCTTTGTAACTGCTTAGATGTTAAGACTGGGTGCCAGGTAAGATTAAATTTGCAAAATAAGAAAGTAAAGCTTTTTACCTAAATAATTATAATACTGGGAATGCAATTAATGCCTCCACCCCATAAGTTTTATGTTTTCTTACTCTGGCCTCCAAAAGCACTAAAACAAAGAATTTTTTTGTGTTAAATCAGTCACACCCAGAATTTCCTTGTTCAGTATTTGACCTCACTACCATTTCTCATCTATTTAATTAGTCTACATTTTTATTATCTGGAGTATTTGTAAACAGCTGTCAAAACAATGGTGGTATACAAATAACAACCTTGGCCAAGATGCTTCATTGCTAAGGAAGAGAACAACAGAGTATAAACCAGGCCAAGTCAATTATTTGGCCACCTGTCCTGAACACCACGTTACTGCTCTCCATGGTGATTATAGTAGATTTACACTGGAGTTATACTATAATTGTATAATAACTGTAAGAAGGCAGAAACTTTCCCTTCCTTTTTTTTCCAGCAGTTTAGAGGTAAATCTAAAGGGTGAAATCCTGCCTTGAGAGAAGACAGTGGAAGTTCTGGTGAAAGAAGTCAGTAAAATCAAGATTTTGTTTTGAGAGCTCCTCTCAATTTTAAGCAATTCTTCTAAAATATCTGATGTATGACAAAACCACTTCAAGTAAAATCATGCTGCAGTTTGCTATCAAATAAAATACAGTTGGAAGGGACCTAGAGAACTCTACATGCTCTGCCAGGCAAGAGCAAACTACAGAATGCCTACATCATTCCTGACAGATATTTGTCTGACCTGTTCTTAAAAACCTCCAATGATTATGGGACGCATTGTTATCAGTGTAAGCTCATATACAGACTTCAGTACCATGATCTTATCAAATTACAATCTTCATGGTAGACTTTCTCCTACTGTTGAGGAGGAGAGGGAGATTCAACTGCAACTAGAAAAATAAATGTAACTTAACATAAATTTGTAAGCTGATGCTAAGTAGTTACTGAGTAAGTTGAAAAAGAAAATTAATAAAAGACTCAACAGAATACATTTAACAATAAAGATCATACTTGGCAATTGAATGTTTATGTTTAAATCATTTTCCAATACTACAGAAAGCAGTCTCCCACAGATGTGACTGTTAAAACCTGTTTTACAGGTGGGAAGATTGGGACATATTAAGTGACCTGCCCAGGGCCACACAAAAATAATATTTCAAGAAAAGCATTTCTGGTTCCCATTCCTGTGCTCAGACCAGACCATGCCTCCCTGTCTGACCTACTTTGTCTGCACAGTAAATGTCAAAAAGTGACACCCACCCTATGTGAATTACTAACAAATGGTAAAAAAACAAGAACGAAAAGAAAGCTACAAACTTTTGATATTTTATGATCAAAATCATACACGTAAAATCTAGAAAGCTTCCAAGCACTGCTGCTAATCACAATTTACATCACATTTAGGGTATCACTACATAAACAGGTTACCAAGAAACAAACTAGGGTGTGGATTTACAGCATGTCAGGCACTCTGCAGTAACTGCCAACATACAGTTTTAACCAGGTGTAAACACAGAGTAGCTTCCTCCTCAATGAAAGCCTGGGAAGGTGCTCTTGCATTTAGAGCATGGATACCATGGGCAGTCACAGCACAGACCCAGCTGTAACTCAAACCACAGTCTAGCTTGTCTCAGTGCATCCCCACAGTAAAACAGACACGGCACTGCAACACAGGGGTTTCTAATTTTAAGACATCATTAAGGTGCTTTGTGAATACAACTGAAGTATCCCCACATACCTGTTTACTAGCTGATCAAACAATAAACTCTGATTCAAAGTTTCGAATCTGTTTTTCCTGGACCGACAACTTTTTCTGACTTCTATATCTCCGTTTATGCAAGCATGGTCCCCATCTCCCTTTTTTTCCCCTCGAAGGGGGTGGCTTTTGAGAGCTAAGAGAAATTTGTATTACTACTTAAAAATGCAGGAAACAACATTTTCACAAACAAGAATTAATAAGAGAATACTCAGCAAGGACAATAAATAAGAAGTTATGGAGCACAGTACGATCTAAAGAACCGTATTCTTTTTAATTCCTAACAAAGTTATTTTAAAAGCTATTTCTTCAGCTTGTTTCCTTATATGATAATCTTTATGATGAAAATTTGGCATTCAAATAACCATTCAATATTTTTAAGTTAACATCAGTACAACAATGCACACTTGGCCCACAGGTTCAATTCGTAGTCATTCAAATAGAGTATCAAAAGGTGAGATACCACATATGGATTTCCCAGCTACTCTATACAGTGCCAAACAAAGAGATCCCACTCCTGATTGTTCCTCAGGCACCACAATAATTACTAAAATACCAAATATGCTTAATGAATTAACATGTACACAGAGTCAACACAGAACTAAACGGGACAGAATTGATGAAAAAGGGACACAAAAGACAAAGTGGTTTTAGCTGAGAAAAGCAATGAAATGGCAAGTTTGTAAGCTACAAGCATATAGAAAGATTGTTCAAGGTAGCAGGAGCTGCAGACAAGGCAGGTCTCTCTAAAGCAATAGTAGAGTTAAGTAATCTTAAGAACTACAAAAGGCCAAATTTCAGAGGAGTAAAGAGAGTAAGTAAATTAAAGACACCAGCTGGGCAAGGAAGGCCAAAATTAGTTCCTAACAGTAATTTGGGAATTAACAAAAACATCAAGATCATGGCCAAGAGGTCTGAATTGAGAAGAGAAATGGATTTTCATCTAGAAATGTTCCCCATATCCACAGAGAGCATCCAAGATGCTGACAGAAGAAAACTGAGCCAAAACAGTAACTTTTCTGGTCAAAATGGTCAGAGTAATCAGCAGTTATCAAAAACATATGCCACTGAAGATCATTGACATAAAATTGTTAAATGTAAAAGCAGATACAAAAGGGTTTGCTATAATACACTTACATAAGCTACGTCCATTTGGTAGTGTAGCACCAGGCTGAGAAGTTAACCTAGGAAACAGATCAGACACACAAGTAATGTTAACATTCCTTAGCCAAGCAAAAGGCACATGCTGAAAATATAACTTTAAACACAAAATCCTACATGATACACTATGATTTCAAAACCTTTGTGACATGCAGCCTCTGAAGAATCTGCTTCATGTTCAACATTGGAATGAGGACAAAACTGCCCAATACCAATTATATGAAAACCCTTGAATTATCTAAACATCTTTTTTCTTATTAATTCCTTCAATGTTCCTCCTGTTAACTTTCCCCTTACATTTCAGAACAGAACCTTGATATAGCTCACCATAGGCAATTATTATTCCAACACTTCGGATAAAACAGCAGAAGCTACAAACTTTTGGGAAAAGTCTTACTGACTCGAGATGACTCTTGAGCACAGCACTTTGGATTTTGGCAGAAACAACAAAAAACCTCAGATGCAAAGACACGTTGCAGTGGGTTTTAAATGAGCAACAACATGAGTTTCAGTACCTTGGCCAAATTTCATTTGACACAATGATCTAAATTCTCCTGGCCTTATTAAACGTTTTTTTGTATCTTAGCATTTTTAAGAGGTACAGTACAAGTCTACACTTATAAAAAAAGAAACAGAATGTTCATAAGCTTCAATATATTCCCAGTGACCACGGCATATTAATACACTATATTTCATTTATTCTGTCTTAAAAGAGAAAAAAATAACAGAAAAAGGTCTATTTTAGGATTTACAAAGTTTTTAAATAAACTTCATCCTAGCAGACAACAGTTCCAGTAGTGATCTACAGTCACACTTACATATGAAGCATTACAAGAACGATTTTGATTTGTACATAAAAATGAAATAAATACCTACAAAAGAATCAGTATTAACCGAAATTTCATGGATCAGGAAAATACTGTGTACACCAACCTCACAGTTACTTGTAATCATGTAAGGAACCTTATGCATACAAGTGTGCTTTGTAAAATACTACAAATCACAGTTATAAAATAAAATTAAAAATTTCTCTCTCAAGTTATAAAAATGTGCAATACTGAGGCAATAATATATAAAATTTACTTGAGTCTCTATAATCAAACAGGAATAAAAGGCTGAAACAACAATGGAAATAAACTTGACCATTATCCATTCCCTAAAGACAACAACACTGATTTTCTAATTAAAATGTCATGTCTTCTTACAGTCTGAATGCATGAAAATACCAATTACTTCCCTAAATTCAGATGTATTAAGAATCTAGAACTCAAATAAAATTACTTTCTATTTTTGCACAAATATGCATAGAATGAAAACAGAGATGAGAGGATTGATGTAATCCACACTCCTGGAGTCTTAAACTAAAGAAAATTGTATGAGAATAACACACTTCACAAGTAAACTCTTGAGCTGCAGTTAACTGCAGAAGTGGCATAAGTGGGTTAACAACACAGGAAAAACTGGCAAGAGTTTCTTTTTCTCTTGGCACCAATTACCTGGACTGTCCAGTTGAGATGCTCCATTCCTCTCGCTGCCCAGTACTGCGTGATTTTGATTTGTCTTTGCACACAGGATCAGCATGTTTTGAGGTACGTTTGGCGGGAGGAGAGATGTGGCTATCACTCAAACTAGCATCACTACCTTCATCTTTCTGAAAAGAAAAAAGCATTGGACCATACTTAATTGGCTCATTTGTAATACTCTTACTACAACTATCCTTCCAGAAAAAAGACGAAACTTCAGTTTAGTAAAACTGAAATCTCTGTCAAACTCTTAGTGACCAGCCTATGTGAAATATTAAAAACATTTATTCTGAAAACATTACAAAAAATATGAAAGTATTTCATTTTAAATATTAAACTTCCATAATATTTTACCTGTATGTCTGAACAAGCATTTTATTTCTCTAACTGTACTTTTTATATCATACATGACACTGCCACTCTCACCCTACTTTGCAAGAGCTAATAGTGCAATAAAGAAGAAAAAAAGAGCTGTGGAAAATTAAGACACTAACAAACACAGCATTAATTTATTCTGATGTTATCTCTGTCTTTAAGATGCTTAAACACATTATGCTCTTCCTCCTTGTAAGAGTTTTCCAATACCTTCTTCTACCTGTCAAACTGTCCACCACACAGCCAGGAAAAACTGTAAGTGGACTTTATACTTTCACGGTAATTTCTGTCTAACGTGTGTATTAACAGTATTATACACACCAACCACATTAGTCTTAACACCTTTTAAGAAGTACCTAAATAGTTCCAGAGGAGGGTTTTTTCTGTTGTTTTTACTTATTGGAGATAACATTAAGACATAAACTCAAAGATAGTAGCAAGACATTATGTCAGAGCTGTACATAAGAAATGGACAAACAGCAAACTGCAGAGGATCTGCTCCTGAACTACCAGAACAAAACCAAAAAACCAGGATTCTATAAACACAAATTTTAGCTCATCAAAACAGTCTTAATGGCCATCCAGCAGGACCCAAAAGGCTTGAGAGGTGGTCCTGGGCAAACCTCAGGAAGTTCAGCAAGGCCAAGTACAAGGTCCTGCACGTCCATCACGGTGATCCCAAGCACAAATACTGGATGCGTGGAGAAGGGACCTGTGGGTGTCAGTGGACAAGAAGTTCAACATGACCCATCAACACATGTTTGCAGTCCAGAAAGCCAACAGTGTCCTGGGTTGCATCAGAACCAGCATGGGCAGCAGGTTGAGGGAGGGGATTCTGTCTGTCTCTGCACTCCTGAGATCCCACCTGGAGCGCTGCATCCAGCTCTGGGGTCCCCAACAAAGGAAGGACGTGGATCTGCTGGAGCAAGTCCAGAGAAGGCCACAAAGATGGTCAGAGGGCTGGAGCACCTCTGCTATGGAGCCAGGCTGGGATAGCTGGAGGTGTTCAGCCTGCAGAAGAGAATGCTCCAGGGAAACCTTATAGCACCTTCCAGTGCCTAAAAAGGCTACAAGAGAGATTAGAGGGACTTTTTAACAAGGGCACAGAGTAATAGGACAAGGGGAATGTCCTCCTTAAACTGAAAGAGGATAGAATTAGATCAGATATTGGGAAAAAGTTCTTTACTGTGAGTGGGGTGAGGCACTGGCACAGGCTGCCCAGAGAAGTTGAGGATGTCCCATATCCCCCAAAGTGGGTTGGCTGAGGCTCTGAGCAACCTGATCTAATGGAACCCTATGGCAGGGGCATTGGAACTAGATGATCTTTATTCCAACCCAAACCATTCTACAATTAGAAAACTAAATATCCTCTCTTGCAACAACAGAGTAATCAATCCTCAAATACTAAGGTCCAGAAACTGTCAGTGACCACTTATACTATGAAAAAAGAATTTTACTCATATACAGGGAGACGATCACAGAAGTCCTGTTTGTTCATCAGACTTATTAACAACAAGACACTATCACAGTGCAGTATTTAGAAAGTGAAAAGCCTAATGTCTGGGTGCAGTTCAACAAGGCAGCTCAGCACCACTGACCCAGGGACTGGCCCATGCACTCCCTTGTCTGGCTACACAGCACCACTCCAACCTCCTTGGATCTTCTTCTGATGTTTCTCTGACCCACTCATAAACCAGATGAGCTCACTAAAGCTTCAAAAGCTCACTTTCCTTCTGTTAGACGAACTTCCTACCTGGTCAGTGATCTGAATCATTTCATTGAGAGATCAGACAAGTACAAAAGATAATGCAAGGGAAAAACAACAAGGTGAGGACAGGATCACTGTCTGCAGGAACAGAAAACTGCAAGCGAAATAGGCTGTCTACATCACACCTTAATATCTTGTCCCCCGATACCTATTTTTAACAATTATTAACTAATATTAAATACTTACAACACCAATAACAAATTAATAGAGTATTCATTATGATGAACTATTTATTTACTGCATCTTATATGTGACAATAAATACTTTTTATAATACTAAAAAATATTAAATACTGAAAACTAGTATTAAATGCTAGCCGGCCCATGTTCACATCATTTTAAAAGTAGTTTCAGCTTTGATAATTTTTAGCCTGGTAATGTAAATCTAAGGAAAGAAAGAGGTCCATATGGAGATTAATTCTTAAGACTCATTTAGCCCTAGTAAAAAAAAAAAAAAAAAAAAGGTACCTTACTTTTTTTTTTTCCTCTCATTATTTCACTTCTCCAGGACATACATCAATGTAATTCAAAATAAGAGCTATATTACAGGATCCTAATTAGAACTTTAAATCAGATGAAGAAGAATCTGGGATCTAAACATAAGACTTGGTCAAAGTGGTAGCAGAGGTAACTATCACCATTCCTAAATACAAAACACCTGCACCTTGCATAGCACTGTAAAATCCATGAGCAGCCACACAGCTGTTTTCCATAATGTTCTGCAACTACAAAATACCAACTTACTACAAAATGTTAACAGCCTGCATATTCACTTCTGAACACTGTAAGCATTTGTGTAGTACTTTTTGCTTTAATTAGCCACAAGTTCACTCGTGGACTTACTGAAATGCAACACTGCTAAGTCAATTTTAGTAACGACTTTGCGAAACTACAAGAGCTCCCCTGTGCAGGACAGAAGAGTTTCAAGGTAAGCCACAAAACCAGTTTGAAACCGGCTAGGCGAGACAGAGAACATGCAACTAAGGAAGATGTAACAAAGCTTTACGAGGGCTAACATTAAAGCTGTTTTGCAAGCAGTGAAATTAGTAAAGCACAGCTTCCTATACTCCAATTCCACCTCTTTCCATGCAAAGAGCCAAACTCCTCCAGGTCTCCTATGATCACCTTTCTCTGAGTTCCCTGGTACCTCTGGTCCCAAGTCTCAAGATCAGCCAGGATCCCTCATTTGTCCTGTCTATTGGTCGAAGGCAATATAGCAGTGGAGCTACTTCTGAGCTGTGAGCAAGTGGTCACCTGGCAGCTTAAACAAAATATTAGCACTGGAAACAAAATCTGCTATTTCAGGTCTCCCTCTGCTACCAATATTCACAAAATTTATAAAAGCCAAATAACTTTGAGATCTCTAATGCTGGAGACAAATGAACATAGCTTCAGAACACAGCAAATAGCTTCAGAATCTGGAAGGGCAGGTCAGTGTGATCACAGCAATGCAACTGCCTAAGGAACCAGACTAGCAATGAAGGAGTTTATTTAATCAGGTTATTCTTTGTTTAGGCTATTATTTTCAATTGTGCCTCACTTGTCTGCATATTAACTCTACACACAAACTCAGCAAGTACAAGCCAAATTAAATTTTAAGACAGTCAAGCCCAAATACTAACCTATGTTAGGACACAGGCTGTATAAGATGCACTAACATACAAAATGGTTTAGCATTAAGTAGTGACAAAGCTACTAAAAAGTTAAAATCACTGAAATTTTAAATATATTACTAAGAATTCAAGCTCTGTTTTGCAGTTAACAGACAACTTTAAAAATTCAAGCTCTAGGGAATCAAATCACACTAGACTGCCATCCAGAACTTTCACCTACCTACCATAAAATATGGAGATAGAGCTTTCATTACACTCAAGAGATTATCCAAACTGGGATATGCTAGAACAAGAAATGAAATTAATTTCAATTTAGGAAGCCTTTACAGAGAGCAGTCTATCCACTGCTTCCTCCCACTTATAGCAAAAGAGGTCTAATGATTCCACAGCACTCAACTTGCTCCCTCAAGTAACTGGGTCTCAAACCATTTATACCTTTCATGATTAAAAATAGCACTTCAGGTTCAACCCAGAAACTTATTACTTAACAGTACATATCATGAAAACGTTCTGGGACTAGAAAGATATGATATAAGCATCAAACTTAAAAATTAAAAAAATTAATAACACAATTGCAGAAATAGGAACCAATGCACTGAACTCAAAGCTCCTAATGAAACACCATCACTGGAAGCAAATGCACTCACATGCTGAGAGAATGCAGAGAACATGAATTAATAAAATCTTAATCATGTCAGAAATTGCCTGCAAGCGTAACAAAGCCACAAAGAAAAAGCAAGCACAGAAGAATCAAAAAATGACTTTACATAATGTCAGGAAATACAAAGAGAGAAACAAAATTCAGCATAACTGTATTGATCCAACAGAAATGAGAGACCCACCAAACTCCAGTTGTAATCCAGAACAGCTTCTTATGGAAAGCACTGTTTCTAATAAAGAGTCATGACACAACTGGAATTAACAGGACACCATCAATGGTCTAGACTGGCAAAACACAGTCTTCATTATCCTTGGATTCAGGAGTAAAATGGAATGTGACAACTGAGTGAATACCACAAATCTACTGTTGAGCTAAGATTCATCAATGAGAGTCTAGCAGGGACAGTGGGGCAAGCTGTTAACACACCTTCACTGAAGTCACCTGAATGATGGTACCAATAAATCTAGAAAAAAAATCTGAAATTAATAAGTAAATACAGCAAGAAAATATATATAGCTGTATATTTATCTCTATGTTTTCTCTACTTTGTATGAAAAGGAGAAAGATGGAAAAAATGTTTATTATAATACACATATTCATGAACAAGCTACAAAACCACTGATACACAGTATTACCTGCAGCCTCTTCTGTATGCATCCCTAAATTTAAAAGTAATGATTTGATACTAACAGAGCTTTACTTATAACATGTATAGACAAGCCCCTAAGTTTTGGAAGAACACAAGCTAGAAATCAATGAATAAAAATGACTTCTTTCTCCATCAATCCTCTTAGAAAAACAGTGACCACCAATACAGTCTTTCAGCAGGACTGAAGGACACACATACCAGGGGACTCCTCTCCTCTCAGGTGTATCACAGGAACCAGCTGTCTAAAGCATGACATTGGATTAACTTCAAACTGAAATACAAAGATTACCTATAGCATATTGAAGGAGAGGTTTTTGGTTTCTTGTGGTTTTTTAAGTTGAATCTCCTAGCCAACAGAATAACCAAAGAAGTCCCTCACTACACTGCTGGTCTGAACATGCCAAAATAATCCTAAATCCAGTAGTCCTGATAATAGAGGACGAGTACGAACCATCTCTACCATTGCCATCTGCAAGCATGTGAATGCAAGTTCACTGAGTTCTCAAGCAATAGGTGATATAACAGTCAAACCACAACCACACCTCGTAATTTCTGAAACAGACTCTGTCTGGTTTGCCACAGGTTCAGCTGTATTCAGACACAGGCATGCACACTGAATATCTGAGTGTTCCCCCATGGTCAGACTCGCTCTCCTGGCCATGCACTGTGGGTCACACCCTTCTGACTCTGCCACACCCTGAACACTCACACAGCCGCTCCTACAACTCCCCACTCAGGCGAGTTTTCAACCCACTCTGTTAAACCTTCAGCAACTATATTTTTTCTGTTTCCTGTGACCTCTTCCCATGTCTAAGACATGAAATTAATACACTGACATTCAATCTTCAGCTGATCAATCCCATTTCTCGGCATTTTGTTAAATGCTCAAATAGCTTTTCTGATCGACCCACTGAACAAGCACGAAAGACCCTGAAAGTTACTTTCCCTTAATAATAATGAAGTAAACATTTTCAAAAAATCCGTTTCAGCTATAAGTCTTCAAAAACCTCTAGTTCTAACTTTAGTTAAATCTTAATTTCTGATATTAAAAAGTAAGTTTTTCCTCTTCATCTGACTGTCTAAAAAGACAATGACTTCAGATATGTCTCTATCTTATTTTTACTAACTTTGAAGAAAGTGAATCCAGGTCCTCCAGTTATTTTTAACTTTCTATTTTCTAATTTAAAATGTATCTTATGAATAACAACACAAATTCTCAGATATCCCAGGATATTAATAATCTGGATTAATATTTTAAAAATACATGTGAAGAAAATCTAGTCTACCTTTTCTTCTACCAGTTCATGCAAAGTTCTTGTAGAAACATGCTGCCCATTGAAAGAAATAAAATACATACTCAGGGCTACTCAATGCATTTAATGAACACTTTTATCCCAATGGTCTAAAAAGATAAAATCATCTTTCCAAAATAAAACTTGTATTTGTGAAAAAAATGTGATTGTGTCCCCAGTGTACCAATTAGTTAAGCTCATGACTCATCTCTGCCCTCATATAACTATTCAGTTAACAAATAACTTGTATTTTGCTGTGTTTGAACCATGTCTGATTTCAAACACCAATAAAATACACCAAAAACACTCTCCAGCTGTCTGCACAGTGATTCTGGATGAACCTCTTGCTCCCTTGTGTATCCCTTTCTATTTTCTGCAAAGGTAAAAAATATGGATTAAAACATTAACTTCTACAAATTCATTGCATTAAACATCTACTTTAAGATCTATTGAGGAGAGTTAGGTAAGAGCTAGGTACCCTTCCTAATGTGTTTCTGGACTAGGTAAACTAAGCAATTAAAAAAATCAAAAGGTTTCACAATCTCTTTGAGGTATTTTATGATAGACTCTTTTCTGGTTCCAAATTCTACCTAGTAGATAATTTTCTCATGACTGTGATAATGTCATCTGACCAGAATGTAATAAATCCCTTCAAATACTATTTCCAAGTTTTTTTAAGTTCAACACTTTACATTATAGCTTCTTCACCAAAGGGGGGGGGAAAAACCCACACAAAACCAAAAACAAACACACACCAAAGGACTAAAACTCTCCTGCTCAGTACAAATGTTCAGCAGCTGAAATGCTCTCATCAGTGTGCTCAAACCAGGTACCACACCTTGCCTTATGCATCCGCACTGTGTCCTAATTTCAGGATGACACACCACGCTACCCACTCTCTCCAGCACCAACATATCCTCACAAGCTCCTCTCCTCCCCACCCTACCCCACCCTACATTTTCCTGGGCCCTTTCCAAATGCCCTTAGCCCCTCTTCTATAGGAGAACTGGCTACCTGTTTGGTGGGAAGAGGTAAGACCTGATACACTTGTCTGCGGAAAAAAGGTAACATGACTGAACTTGAGGTCGAGCCTAATCCAGCAGACTGTTTTTGTGATGGTACATAACACACTGCTGCATGCTGAACATCTACCCTTGTGTCCTAGAAGTCCAGGGTAAGAATAGTTACTTCAAAGCCAGGTTGGATGGGGCTCTGAGCCATCCACCTGGTCTAGTGGAAGGTGTCCCTACCCATGGCAGGAGTTTGGAACTGGATGATCTTCAAAGTCCCTTCCAACCCAAACCACTCTATGATTCTATGATTCTGCCTGTGCCTTCATGTGACAAGAGGCTGAAAAATAAACATATTGAGATAAAAGCACATGAACTACCTTACTGAGAACATCCAAGTTTCATGAAGGACCTCATGCATTAACTTTGCTGATAGCTTGAAAAAAGAAAAAGGCTTAAAGGAACCCATTGTCTGGTGGCAGTTCTCCAATTTCCATTTGTTTGCACACAGTTGTTTATCAGACACTGGCTCTCCACAGGTGTTAAGGGAAAATAAGATTCATGCTTAAGTGCTTGATGATCTTGGAATAAACAACTATTAACACTGTATTTCATTAGTGGTAATGATAGTGAAGAATGTCTCAATTACAGGATGATCTAAATTCTTTTAACATTCAGCTTCTGCGTTTTTTTTCACTAAACAATACTTACATCAATAATAGCCATTAAGAATATAAAAAATACCATCATTTAGACTTTTTCAGAAAAATAAATTCTTCCCTATTCATTCAGATAAATAAAATCATATTTCTTGCATGGAAAGATTTGCTTCATTTTTTCAATAGATTTCCATTTTATTTCCTGGAACTCTTCAACTCTAGAATTCAGGTTATTTTAATAAATGTGAAAGCTTTTGAGAAAAGTTAAAAGCTTACAAGTTAAAAACAGAAACCACTACCTACAGCACTGTATTGGGGATTTTCACACCTGCAACCATTCCCTCTGTCTATAATAGAAAAAGACACCTGTTCATGTCCAGGCTGAGCAAGTGCCTTTCAGTGTGACACCCAAAAACCTCTTGCAATCCACAGGTGACTTCAACATTTATGAACGAAAGGGAGAGTGAGCTCCAGAGCAGCCTCTGACAAACTGTGACAGAGCCCATAAATAGTGAGCTGAGGTTTGTCCTCTACTCATCATCATCTTCCCACTCCAAGCATTTCCACCAGGAGCACTCCTCTCTCCTCCTCTGTGCCTTCACTAAAATTAGGGAGACATTGTGAATTTTCAGCTGATACTCAAATCAGAAGGATGGAGGGGAGGCAAGGAAGCAGAAGGATGAGGGGAAGAGGATTAGTTTCAACTGGACCAGTAACATGATCCTGATCCAGCTGATCAAATGGCCTGGCAAGCATTAATAGTGGCAAACATTAATAGTGGTGAGTCTGTTGGTTTTCACAACTGCAGAGTCAACAGCCAGAGCTCACAGCACGTGTGAGATCACACACCTTCAGAACAAGTCCACTGAGAAGAGCTCTACTTACTTTATGGGGTCCATGCATCACTCAGAAGTTCTCCTAGAATATTCACTTAAGGGAAGTTTTTAAAACCATTGATCCTCCTTATTTAACACCGAAGGAATACTAAAAGCAACACGTTTTTAGTCAGAACCACATTAACCATTTCCATTACTTTCTAGACTCTGTTAACAAAGACTTTTAAAGCAAAAATTAGATTATGTAATGAGTCAAGAATGATTATAATTCAGACATGGAAAACCAGAAGACAGTCAAACAACTTTTTTTCCTACCCTCAGTCCTCAAAAATCTGTCTTGTTTCTGCTGAACACCCCCATCCCAAACAAATCCTAGAGGACACAGCCCCCTTTAGTACTATTATAAATGTAAATAAAGAAGCAGAATGATCTGAACTATGATTGCAAGGAGAAGAATAGAGAACCCTTGGACCAGAGGGTTCCACAAGGTTTGGACATGACCAGGAAACAGGCTCAGTAAACTAAACAAGGAAGTGTCTGTAGCAAGGTAAGCTACAGGAAGGTGGCCTTCTGTGTGAAAAAAAACTTGAGATTAAAAACACTCTGCATCCCTAACTACAATGCACTTGAAGAGAGTATTTCAAAAGAAGAAAATATTTAAATTGTGTACAATTGTGATATGAAATCTTAAGATAAAAACAACATTCAAGGCCTGAAAGATAAATCAGAGAAATAATAGATGATAGTTATTAAGTATTTGGAATGAGGGATTGCTGAAGCATGGCAACAAATTTCAGTGCGAGTAATCTCTTCCACATGTACAGAATGAACAGCTTCTTCATTTCAGGTTATTTAAATAGCTTGGTTCAACAATTTACCCATTTAAAATGAGGAAACTGACTGGGGACTGGAAAAAGCAAAAAGCCCATTTCTCAAATTATGAAAACACCCAAACCAAAGCATCTACTCCAACTGCAAGTGGACACAAACTTTGCACCAAAGCTTTAGATTAGTTAGACTCTTAACAGACACTAATAGAAGCATAAAGATAAAACCACAAAAATCAGTACAGGCTACAAAAAAAATTATGGAACTTGGAGAAGCTTTTAAATTCTGTACTTCTGATAGAACTAAAACTGCCTCCTTCATACCTACTTCAGCTGGAGTTGAAGCTATTATAGCATACACATACTCAGCAGTGTAAAATCAAAAGGCTTACAGAAGATTACACATTAATCTTACAACTGGTTGAAAAGTTGCCTGTTTAAATAGCTACCAAGCAAAAAGAAACTAGATTTATTCAGGAAGAGAGTCCAAGCAAGTATAAATGCAAAACAACACTTGAACAATTTAAAGCAGAATTAATGGTTAAAATAAACCATGAAAATCCCATCAAAGGTAATAAAGACAATATTTCAAGAGTGAAGTCAGACTGAAAAATTGTTTAGAAAAAGCAGCAAAGCATGAAGTGTACACAAAAAGAGGCTAAAAACATATTGTCAGCTCCCTTTGCAATAAATGGGTTCATGAGCAGTATTACCCACACACAAAGTAATCCATTAGAGCTAAAACATCTAATAAACGATCAGCAACCTTTAAAAGGGTCACAGCTGCAAAATAAGAGCAGTGAAAGCTTCAGCTCATTGATGCCTACTTGCTGCAAGCTTTAGTTTGAGAAGATTCTTATGAAGTTTTTACACAGAAATCATTTAAAGCATCATTAGATTGGAATTAAAACTTTTCCACAGCGTAGCAAACACTCAACAATTTAGGACAGGATGTGCAAAATCGTACCACATCCAACTGAAACTGCAGGGGGATGCAGCCGATCAGAATGTAATTACCTGAGCTAATTATCTTGCATAACCCCAAGCTGTATGCCACTCCTGCAAAATTGTCATGGGCTGTCTCACGGCCATGGGTCAAGCCTTCTGCTTGAAGTTCAGATTGAGACAGAGTGGTTGGAGAAGCAGTTTTTAATATGACTTGGGGACAAGCCCAATATTCAGAGGAAGCAATGCAGCACACCAAACATCAACACCATTTCCTGAGTATTCTTTGGAGTTCTCATCTACTCACTGGATTAGTCTTTATATTGCTTCCTTTGAAGGCCCTGGAACAGCGTGACACCAAGGACAGCCAGCTTCCTACAGGATGCACCCCTGCCTCCCAAAACAAGCCGTGGACACTTCACAGGTGTCTTGACCTATGACGGGGGCCCAGACTGATTTGGCAGGATACACAGGAAGAATTCAAGCTCAGGACACCCCTTTAGAAACGTGAAAGGATTACAAATGCCAACTGTATGGTATTTTGATAGAATCCTGAACACAGATTGCTTCCAACAATTGCTCCATTTCCCACTGCTCACAGCTGTATTAACACTACGCTACCAAGGAACAGCCTGCACAATTCGTTTTAGATCACTGATTTTCCCCTGCTAAGTCCCAAAAGAGCAGCAGACCACTAAACCAGAAAGAACCCGACATTTTATTACACACCAAAAATATGAGCTTTCCTGGGACTCTTCCTTTAAATTAAATTGTTTGGAATAACTTCACAAGACTCTCTTATTTCAGGATGTATTTCAAAGAACTGTAAAAGCATTAACCTCAGCACCTTTACTGATGCTACTGTAAACTCAAACAGGAAGGCAGTTCCGTTCTTTAAAACATAGATATTGGAGAGGAGCTTTTTTCCCTGTAAGAGCTTTACATGCAGGTGGCCAGCAAGTGTCATTTATCCAGCAAAGGAGGAAAATCTAACTTTTTTACAGTTTTATTTGAAACAGCAGAGCATTCAGAACACTACCAGACACTTTGCATAGACAACAAAGAAAACATGCTAATGTCAATCAGGCTCTCTCATAAAGGAAAATTTAATTTTTAGAAAGCTCTATGGGTTATATTTGAAACTTGTATTTTAAGAGAAATTATAATAATTTCTTTAAGTTATTTTTCTATGTTTTCAACAGCTGACCATTAAAGGCCTCTCAAGGAGTAAAACACGGCAATGAGTTTATGCTACAAAAACTACATTGTACTACCCAGAAATCAGAAAAAACACTTCTATTGCTACAGACTGAGGAATTACAATAGGACACACTGAGATGTACTGGCATCACAGAGCACAAATATGCTGCTTAGCTTTCTACCTTCCCACACTGCAGCACCCGATGTCAATCCTCCAGCCCCTGTTTGCTCCCATTAGCAATTAAGCACAATGGAGAGCTCTACGTTGCCACTGAGCAAGTTGAACGATGTTGGCAGCACTACTTTTAGCGAGGATCATGTGTTACAATTATCACTGTGCCCTCAAGTACCTCTTAAGGCACTGCTAATGCTTTCTTGGCTAATTAAATTAAGCTAATCTTGTATACATTTCTAAAATGTCTAACTAGTACGCTGACATAATTTAAGTGTTTATTTCACAATAAATTCGTAAGTTTTCTTGATCAACATTTTTGATTTGTGTTTTGAGATGACTGAGAAAAATCATTTCAATTGCCAAGCAAATGTTACCAGCAATCACAACTCAGTATCTGAAAACATCAGACATTAGTAGATATAAATCACAAATTTAACCACTTATGGTCACAGTATCCTCAATTTTTTAACAGTGTGAATGAATTCCACTGGATTTACAAGCCTTATGTTACAATTCTGTTTCTGAAAACTTTACATGATTTTGATGCACTTTTCTTGTCAGAATGCTTTAATATAAAGCCAGAACATTTTCCAAGTTTTAAGGCTAGAAAGAAAAAAAATACATATAATTTGTATAAAGATTGAATATAAATTTATGTAAGCATAACTTCAATTTCTACTAAACAGTGTGTAAATCAGTCCTAGATGCAGGAAGAAAACA
This sequence comes from Corapipo altera, assembly GCF_003945725.1. NCBI lineage: Eukaryota > Metazoa > Chordata > Aves > Passeriformes > Pipridae > Corapipo > Corapipo altera. Next base: position 16,437,280 of record NW_020884883.1, read on the forward strand.
AAGGCCAGTTTTTCCCCTCTGTACCCTCTCTATGCACTCTGCTATGACATCATCTCAGACAATAAACTTCTTGGCTCCTTGATCCATTTAGTGAGGGATTTTGTTCATTTTAATCTGGCTTCTGGTCAGGAGACAGACGCACATGTATTCATCTTCATCGCTGACTGCGTGGTCGCCAATCAATAATTCAAACCAGTTTACTTTGCAAAGCCTGACGTCATTGCTTTCTCTGGGCTCAGCAAGTACTACAGAGGGAATACACTGAACGTGATAAAGGCATTTAGACTATTACAGCCCAAACTCAGAACAAACAAAAACACACACTACTCATATGTAATTCAGCATAATATTGAAGCAGAAGACTAGAAACTTAACTCAAGTTCTTGGGAAAGGAGAGATTCGAGCCTATCCTTGTATGCGTATGGGGGGGGGGGAACAAAACAAACAAACAAACAAACAAAAAAAAAAAAAGAAAAAAAAAAGCCACAACCAGAAGTATACCAGAAGTAGCCAGGAGGAAAAAAGGAGACAAAAATTGAAGTAGATACAAAAGAGGTGGAAGGCAACTCCTAACCCCTCATCTGGTCTACTCAGCATCATACAGGATGTCATTAGGTTACTAACTCAGTTTTTGTTGCTAATAAGAAAGAGATAGATGATCTTTCAAAATACATTCTGAAAGGTGGGCCACAAGCATTGCCACCAAAGAGCATTTCTCTGGGTGTCCAAGTCAGAACCTCCATGGAAGAAAATTAAGTCAAACAGTGCAAATAAGAAGCATCCCATTCCCACCAAAGCTCCAAACTCGAGCTGCCCATTAACCCACTTAACTGCTGGTAGCAAGGCTGGGTCTCCTGACATGACACCCAAAAGATTTAAAATGGACACACTGTTCCAGTCAACTGCAAAAAAAAAAAAATACATACAACTGCATGAAGACGATCCCAGCACGCCTTCTGCACAGAACACAGCCTCACTATCTGCCTCCCGACAGTCGCTTCCAAAAGCAAAGGCTTTGTCTCCCTACTGCTACAGTTATTCATGTCCTAATCACTGAGATCCTTCTCTGGCACTACTTCAAGAAGATTCAGAAGCTCAGAAAGACGTTGCATTGCTGACAGTACTTCCATCTGAAGAATAAAAAGAGTTGTACAAAGACAACTTTAAAATACAGTGAGAGATATATATTTTACAAAACATTCTTCTTGGATAACTTCTGCTCATACTTGGCAATTACATCTTAAAGAAAAGAAAAAATTCTACCTCAAACACATGAGATTTGTTGTGCAGTGAAACAAGTCTATTCCCATATACCAAAATTTACATTTAACTTTAGAAGAAATGCTCTTTTAGAAGCACGGGCAATATCCTGGGAAGTATTTACAACATTTGGCACTATTCTGCACCATCTCCTTTCCTTACGCCATGAAAATAACAATTTAAACATTTTAATGATTTGTAGTATAAAAATACTATTCACAGATTAAAAATACTTGGAAAGAAGCCCAAGCTACTTTTTTTAGCAGCAGCAAACTCCCTGCAAAGTAAGCCAGTAAGGGTTACACCAAACTTTGCTTCACAAACCACAAGACCCACGATATGAATAAACAGAAAGTGCACACTAGAACAAGCAGAACAGCTTTTTACAGCTATGGTGCTGCATCCCCAGGAGTCTACTGAAATTAAACAAGGAAGAAATAGGGAACAGGGAAAAGTAAGATGGGGGAAGGGAAGAACTGTGAAGCATGAAAGAACTGAAAGAGAAGCACAGAAGGTATGGAGTATCTAGTCAGTAATCTGAGGTGTTTTCAGTATTTTAAGACCAAAAGAATGGAGCAAAAGTTTTCGTGAGAATTCCAGGTGTCATCCTTCTGATCTGCCTCCAGCTATTATTGCTGTTTTTTTGCTTGTCTGATTAACTTCCTCCTTAGCAGGGCTGGGATGTGGCCAGTTGATGCAGGACTGTCCTTCTGACCCTCAATTTTCACTTCCATATTTACATTGTTTTTCTAATATACATGCAGAGCACGCAGCTATAACTACTAGTTTAAACCTTCAAAGCAACACGTGAAGTTTCAAGTAAAGTCCTGCCTATAATTCCTCTTATAAGAGAAATTTCTTCACAGAAAGGGTTAGGGTTAGGAACGGGCTGCCCAGGGAGGTGGTGGAGTCACGATCCTGGAGGTGTTTAAGGACTGAACGTGGCATTTAGAGCCGTGGTCCAGCTGGCAAGGTGGTGTTCGGTCAAAGGTTGGACTCAATTATCACAGAGGTCTTTTCCAACCTAATTGATTCTCTGCCAATTAAAAAAAAACAAAACAAAACAAAACAAACACCAAAAACCCAGTTCTAGTCAACAAAGCCGACTAGAAATAAGGAAGAAGAGAGTCTCACGAATTCTTTCTTCCAGTTGGAATTCACCAAATATTAAATTCTCCAAATCCAGCTGCAGAATTCCACTTGCCATTCAGCCCGTCCAACCAAAGCTACCACAGTAAATTCTGCTGGGAAAGCACTTAAACTTGACGGCAAAATCTCACCCTCCTTGCCACAAAAACGGGGCGGCCGTGGGGGGGGGGCTTTCCCAAACACCAGCTTCCTCCCGGCGCAGCCGCCGGCCGAATCGAGGTCATTCAGGGAAAGGGGAAAAAAAAAAAAAAAAAAAAAAAAAACAACACACACACACACACACACACACACAAAAAAAAAAAAAAAAAAAAAAAAAAACCACCACACAAACCCGGGCCGAGGATTATTGCGAAGTTGCTGCGGGCGCAGCTCCCAACTTTTGTCTGGCGGCGGCAGCGCCGGGCGCGGCCGCAGGGGGAGCCCCGCGCCGCCGGACCCCGCCGGACCCCCCGGACCCCCCGCCCGCTGGGCACCGGCCCGGCACCAGCACCGCGGCAGCTCCGCCGACCGTGTCCCCGCCGCCCCCCGCCCCTGTCAGCGCCCCCCGCCGCCCCGCCGCTGACCCCGCAGGGACTGCGGCTCCTCCGCAGCCGCCCCCGCGTCCCCGCCGGCTCCGCGGTGCCTCCTCACCGCGGGCTGCCCGCCGTCCCCCCGACAGCCCGTCTGGGCACCCGCCCCCCGCCGACCCTGCTGCCCGCGGCCCCCCCGGCACCAGCGGCGCTGTCTCCAGCGACTCCCCGGCCTCGCCGCTGCCCTCCCGCCGCCGTCGCTGCCCGTGAGCCCCCCGGTGCTCACCCGCGCTGCCGCCGCCTCCTCCAGCCCGGCCGCATCTGCCTTGGTGCCCCTCTTGGAAGAGCGGGTGCGGGACGAGATGAAATGGCTGCCGGCCCCGGCCGCCGCGGCCGCCGCTTTGCCCAGGGGGCGCAGGGAGCTCTTCCTGGTGTTCACCATGGCCCCGGCGAGGGGGGACACGGGGGGCGCCGCCGCCGCCGGCGCGGAGGGAGGAGGGAGGGAGGGCGGACAGGCGGGGGCTCGGGTAGGGAGGGGAAGGGGAGGGAGAGGGGGAAAGGGGGGAGGAGGGAGGAAGGAAGAAAAGCCCTCCGGGGAAGCCGCTCCGCCGGGCAGAGGCGCAGCCGGAGCCGCGCCGGCTCCTCCCGCCGCTGTCGCCGCCGCCTCTCGGGCTCAGCCCGGCTCTAACTGGCCGCCATTACTGTCCCCGCTCCCTTTCTCTGCCCGCTTCGCGCCGCCCCCGCGAGCGGCCGCCGGGGGGCGCTGCGGCCCCGGCGCGGCCGTTCTATCCCGGCGCCGCGCGCTCTATGGGCCCGGCCCGGCCCCGGGAGGCGGCGGCGGCCTCGGGTCTCCCGGGAGCGGCTCTGGGACCGGCACCGGCTCTGGCTCTGGCTCTGTGACGGGGTCCGAGCGCCCACAGAACCCCAGAGTGCGCTTCTCGGCGCTTGGCGAGCCGCTGGACGGGCCTGTCCCAGCGTGACCCGGGATCCGCCGCCGCCCCCTGAGGGCTGAGCCGAGGGATGGGGAGTTCAAGGGCGGGGGGGGAGCGGCCGCCCGAGGTCGCGGGGGGTGAAGGGCAGCGCTGGCAGCCCAGAAGGTGCTCGGCCGCCGGCTCTGTTCGCCCGGGGAAGCTCTCTGCCCAGGCGCTGACAGGACAGCTTGGGCAGACACGTCTCCCAAGGATGGGATCTCCGTAATTTTCCGTGGAAAACTGTTTCACAGCGTGGCGAGCCTCGCTATTAATAAATCCCCTTGATAACCAGGCTATCGGGACTGTGCCTTTGCTTCTCCCGCCGCACCAGTCACCGATAATATCTCCTGTGTTGTGCCAGGTTGCCTCAGCCTGCGTTTGATGTTTGTTGCTCGGTCCTTGGAAAGCTCATTTTTCTCTCACCTTCCTTATCACAGATCCAATAACCACATTTCAGAGGGATGAAGAATACAATGTATTACCCGACATCGGATGCCTAAATGCTTTTCAGACTATTCACAAACTATAACACTTCTGACTATTAACAAACTCAATCCCTTCTCGCCGATGTACAGCAAGACTCTCTCTCTCCACTTGTTGCCCTTTATTGAACTTATCCCTGTGCCTGCACACAAGCCCCGAAACTTAGAGCTTTGTAAAAGAAACCTAGCCAAGTAATACAAGAACACAGCTGTAGGTGACAAAGTCTCAACCTTTTAATTTTCATACTGACTCGTTTGACACAGCTGGGCAAGTCATTGCAGTGCTTCCTGCTTCTTTAACAAAAAAGAATAGTATAATTAAATTAGTGGTCACGTGGTTCCGACTGTTAGGCTCAAGCAAGCTTTATCAAAGTGTTTTTATTGTTTAAAGATGGAAAGCACAATAATGTTTTGAGTAAAGAACAATAAATGTAGCAACTACTATCCTGCTTTACCTACCTACTCCTACATCTTTCTTTCCGAGATTACAGTCTGAAAAAGCATGGCAGAGCGTGTACTTAAAAACAGAAAATATGCAACAATGACATCAGGACATATAATAAGAAAATGGGCTATTTAAATATCCAAGCAAAAAAAAGTCCTACTTTGAATAGCAAAAAATTTTCATCTTTATGAGATACTCCTAAATACAGTGCATTTCAGAGTAGGAACTGTGGTCTTTCTCTCATCTGACATTCTCTATTTGAGAGCTTTTAATCTGTATTAGCAACAGTACTTCATCTCCTGTCCCAGAATCTGCGGCATCTTTAAAAAGTAGAATAGTTCTGCTCCAAGAGATTGGTTTTGGTAAGTTTCTTCATTTTTTTATTTCTTTTTTTTATTTTCATTCTTTATTTCTTCATTTATTTGTTAAAAGGTTATGAAAGGATGTAGTAATTTCATACACTCCTGGGCTAAAGGACAAAATAATTAAAAACCTACAAGGGTTTTTGAAGATGGTATTTGGATATCACTTCCTTTCATCCTTCAAAAGAAGGAACAGAAGGAACTGCGAGAGACTATCCTTTACCATATACACGGTAGGAATGAACCAGGAGATATGTTTGATAAGAGTATCACAATCATATATATAATAAATAATGTACTTTTCCATTTCTATCCAGTATTACTGATAGGCCGTGAAACTCAGACATGGTTCTCAAGTTCTCTTGGTCTGGAAACAAAAAGTATGTTGCTCTTCTTCAAGTTTTTGTATTCATCACAAAAATATCATCCCCAGTTTGGGAAAACCAACAGATGAGTGGCCCAAAAAAGGGCCCAGACTGCAGCAGTTACAGTGAATGTCATAACTCAGGATTGCAGTCATTGGCAGGGATGTTTGAGGAAGCTTGCATAACATCTGCTTGCAACATGCCTGATTCAAACCAGCACTCCTCCTCTCATGAACACTGATGACTTTTTAAAAGTAAAATAAACTTGGTCATTATGCGAGCAAATTGATTTTCCTGGGTGCTTACCCAAATCTGCTTGAAGCAACAGAAAGTACTCAATTTAAAAGCTATTTTTTTACATTTGCTAAATATTTATACCACAGCTGTGTCCTTTTTTTCTCTTTATTTTAGTCTTGTGAGCTCATTCCTGTGAGCCATACCCAGAGAGCCCTCTTTATGACGCCGGAGGGACTACTCCTGTAGAGGGATTGATGTAGTTAAAAATCCCTGCTCACTGCTTTGAACATTTGTAGTGCTTCATTCCCATTATGTTAGCATGGTAGGGAACATGGAAAGACACACTTCATTTTGGATGTTTGCTCCCTGGGTTGTTTTTCACAGATGGTTTTATTTTCAGGTTTCTTAGTTGTCTTGTTCCTCTTAGAAGGTGTGGCTGGTTATTTTGACTCAGATTACGGCTCTATAGCTTCCATGTAAGCCCCATCATCATTTTTAGTACTGACAATATAAATAAATCAATCATAAGTTAAAAGGTTTGCTCAGTGGCTTTCCTTGGATATTTTTTTTAGTGCAGAGAACATGTTAACATAGGATTAATATATCACACATACTTAGAGATTTAAATGTGGTTTTACAATGAAAGATGAATTACTGTAGAAAGGGATTTAGAGTAATTTCACTAATCCAAGAATTTACTTGTTCCCAGTTTTTATATCTGTTGTTGGTTCAAGTGTCATATGAAGACAGAACAGCATTAAAAGCCTATTTAGACTCCCCTCAGCACTCTACATGCAGGAAAAGCTTTGGGGGAAAAAAGGTAAGAACTTTGACTCATGAAAGACAATAAAAAAAGGGAGGGGAGAAAGACTGAAGCCACACTCCACTAATATTATGTAAAAAAATTTTGTAGAGTTCATTCCCAGTAAGATTCAATTTCAAGATTTGTAGTTTGGTCTTACAGACAGATATCTAAAACCTTCTGCAAATAAATGCCATTGGGAAGGACCATATTTCAAATGGAACCAACTGATAATGAATGCTAAAGCTTACAGCAGTGTTCGACATCCTTTTATCTCCAGTTGTTCAGAAAAGAGATTAAGATACCTGAAATATGTCTTAAGAAGAAGCCACAACATCTGCTGTGGCAGGTACACCACTAGAAAATTGGAAAAATATGAAAAAGTACTTGACCAAGAGTCCCTTGCCATTAAAAAAGACTCATGGAATAAGTCATATTGGGACATTGTGATGCAAAAAGACGTTAAAAATTTACCCAGGAAGGAAAGCCTTGTTCGCTCTGTGAGTGGCATTTAATGACACAAGAAATATTTGGAGATGAAGGCTTTGTTGTCACATGTCCCTATTTTAGAAGGAAATCAGGAATCAGTTACAACAAAAGAAGAAGTCCTTCATCCCTTATTCAGAACTTTTGTAGCGAGTTTCAGACTAGTATGGACCAGAAGGCTCTATTCAGTGAGTTACCATTTACTTCAATCATTGGCAATTTACCAGAGATTACTTTGCAATATCTCTGAATAGCTGTAACATTCCAAAGAATGGAAATCAAATCATCTTTTCAGGCCTCTATTTATAAGCTCATATGTGCGCCTCTCAATCATGCTGTCAGCTCCTCCTGGTTTCAGTTGAATCTTGAAATAAGAAAAGATTCACAAGAGATTTTGCTTTTGTAAACATGCTCTGAGCCTTTCCCTGAGGGACATGTTAGGAAATTAAGATTGTGTGCTTATTCCTTTGAGAATTGTCCATTATTAACATATGCCTATGGGGTGTAAGTTTGGAAACATCAAACAAGCAGTGTCCAGTTGTCAGGACTGGTACTACCTTGAACACAGAAGGTGCTACAGTCACTCCACATTGCAGGCATTTTGCTGTGTTATTAAAGATGTCTCATTATTTGAAGACTACCATTGTCGTTTAAAAATGGATAAGAGTTATGTTTTAGAATTAAATAGTTAATGTCCATCCCCATTATCAGCACAGTTATCTGAAGATTGTTTTCCACACTAGATAACATCAGTGTAACTTGAAGCGGGATCAGAGAGTAGGTTTCTTAGATAACATTAAATGGGAGTGGTAAAACTTACTTCCTAATATTTCGAAATTATCTTTCCATCACATCTGGCCATTAGCTTTCATAACATTTTTCCCATTGAGCTAAGGTTACAGTGGATAGTTTTTCTAATAATAATAATTGTGTGAAACTCACAGGCTGATGATATTGCAGCCAGGCATCTGCAGGGTCTGTTTTTCACTATCATCCAGGCTGTAAATTACTTCCATCTTGGACAAAAATGGCAAATCATCTCACTTTGGTGCTTATAATCATTAATCATATGAAAGTAGCACCGCCAGCCTGTTACTATGCTGGGTGATGTATAGCTTTGTAGTAAAAACCAGACTCTGTCTTAAAATGCTTACAGTAAAAATAGGCATTTATGAACACATGTGTAGATAAGCTTTAGCACCATAAGAATGCTGAATGGCCTGATTAGGATCACATGGCAAGTCCATCAGAAACATTATTGGCTCATAAATCTCCCTAGTCCTCACACACAATCTTAGCTTTCGAAGTATGTTTCCTTGTTACAGATCCAAGAACGAGCTCATAAACTACACTACCATACCATCATTGTAGTTTCACTTAAGAGTGTCTTTGAGAATTCACATGATATGTTATTTCCAAATGTGTGTTATCTGGTGCAAACATTTGCTCAGGCTGCCTTGAATTTTTCATGGTTTTATGCGTTCTACACTACTTTTAAAATTGAAGCTATATTCACTTTTCTTGTGGATTTACAGTACCAGTGTCCAGCAATATGTGTGGATACTCCTTCCAGTTCATGAGGGTAACACCCTCATCATGATTGCTGATTCACCCAACATCTCCAATGACTCGCTTTTCCACTGCACAGCTGACTTCCCAAAAACATTGGTTCCTTAAGCTATTTCTCCCCATGTGGTAGCCTAGATGGTTTAACATTCCTTCAAGGACTATGTAGGAAAAGGACTCTGTGCAGAGGAATGTGCTGTCTTTGTCAGTGGAATAGCCAAGTACAGAATAACCAGATCCTGTTCTCCCATTTATTTTGCAGTCCCACTTCCCTCCCAGCCTGTTCCAGCTCTGTGTTCACACACTTACAAAAGGCTTCAGGCAACAACTGCTATCTCAAGTTAAGGTCAATCAATACAGCTGATGTGCTGATGTTTAATTATAGGTAGCTGACGGTGTCCTCTGGCACGGGTTAACCTTGTTAAATATATGGTTTAAAAATATCCCTTCAAAATTAATTTTCTGCTTGTTTTTAGACACCCTGTGTGAGCTGGTTCTTCCATGACCTTGATGGGATGGGCAGTGGCAGCTAAAACCCTGCTTTACTTTGTCAACACTGAGATTCACTCCTACATTATAAAACAAGTTCAGGGGTTGTCACTATCTTCCGAGCCAGTGCATCTGATCTCTCCTGACAAAGGGGCATGAGATGGTTGTATTCATCTCATGAATACCCTGTTAGAGGTTTTTCAGCAGACACAGTCTGGGCTGTTTGCTTCTATTCAACACACGGTAAGAAAAGGACCATTTGCTTCTGTTCATCTCGTGTACTGCCAGAGAATAACTCTATGAAATGCACAGACTCTAAAAGGATTTCAGTGATGTCTTGATTGCAACAACATTCTTGAAAATGTCCAGCTTTTAAGAAAAAATTATTTTTTACGTTATATTAGTGTTGAAGATCTTAAGATTTTTCTTACTCATATGCTTTCTCAATAGTTTCAGTCATGAGGGAGAACAGCTGTACTTATAAGAGCTTTTAAGAAACCACTGAATTCACTAGGACACCAGTTACTATTGTAGTAGGTCAGTGTGTCTCCAGCTGTACCCTGATTTCCAGTAATAGACCTAATCTTCTAAATCAATATGTGATTGCAGCTGGGATGCCTCCACCATTATACCAGGTAAGTCCAATCTTGCCCCCATGCTTACCTTTGGGTCTGTAAAATTGTTGCAGAAATGGCCCCCAGGGAAGGGTTAAATACATTACTGAATTTATGTGTTTAATAAAATGGAGTCAGTGTACTTAAAATATTGAAAGAAAATATAAAACAGTCCAGCATTGCAAAACAACCCTCAGATGTTTTAGTTAGGGTTTTGTTAATTCCTTGAACTTTTCAGCAGTGCTACAATATTCATGGCTTAAGTTCTAAATATATAAAACCTCATTTAATGGAATCAGTAACCCTTGTAACAAACAAGTGCCTTCTATTCAAAAATGTCGAAGTATTTAAAGCATTAAACAAAACCAGGGAGAAGAGAATCTCAGCAATCCATATTTTGAAATATAAGACTCTACGTATTTTACACCAAAACAAAAGCCGATTTTCTTACTATTTTCCCTGAAGATTCAGAGGTAGGAGCTGTAATTATAACTCATCCAGTTAAAATTTAACGATTAATCCAAACTGCCTTCAAAAGGTTTAGTGCATTGTGACGTACATTACAAAGATGAAGAAATTATAGCTGTCAAGTGTCAGATTCTACTTCTGTTACTCACCGTCACTGAACTTCGAGACTAAGCATCTTATTTTAACGTTTCTGAACGATGTGATTTTAATTGTTGTGATTAAGGGGTTGCAGAAACGTGTCCCACGTGAGGACGACACTCAATGAAGTATTACCTCTGCTTTTAGAATTACCTTTGATCGCACTTGCAAATTCGCAGTGGATTTCCCATTAATTAATGTGAATTAGCTAGTTGTGGCTGTTCAATTTAGGTTAATTTAAAATGTTTTATAGTGCATCGCTAATTATTGGGGGCTGAAACCCCAACCCTTATTAAACAGCATGCAGGTGCAGGCGATGCATTCACTCTGCTCCGTGTTTTTCCAGGTGCTGGCTGCCCTTGGATGGCTCCTAGCACCACCGTCCCGCAGAGAGCGGCTTCTCCAAGGCCCAGCACAGCGCAGGGAACTCCGCTAAATCCTTCCTGCTTCCCTAAGGATTCCCTCCCCTTTTCCCACGTCTGATTCACCCTCGGGGGTCTCTGCTTTCCAGCCACCGCGCCGCTCTTTTGTCCTCGGTGCGAGGCCTCGGCTGAGCTGCTTTTTCTCGTATGTCAACGCTCGCCCTTAATTAGCGCCCGCCGCACAACGAGACACTCCCGCTCTCCAAAGGGCCGCGCGTGCGGCTGCTCGGACAAAGCGCGGGGGCCGCTGAGGGTGCCCGGACACCGAGACCATCCCCCGCGATTGGGGGTGTGTGACAGACGGACACACGGACTTTGTTGTCGGGACAGAGCTGCCTCGGCAGCCGCAGGCCAGGCACAGAGGTTTATCTCTCTATATATCTGTATCTATACCGGTGCTGCGCCAGGTCCTGCCCGGGCACCGCCGCAGCGGCGCGGGGAGTCCGGTCCGTTCGGGCCATAGGCCCCGCCAGCCCCCGCCTCTCCCTGCAGGACAGCGCAGCCCCAGGGGACCCCCCGCAGCAGGTGCGGATCCGTACGGACAGCCCGGCACTCCCCGCGGGGCCGGGGCGGAGCTGAGCTGAGCTGTGCCCGCCCCGCCCGGAGCCGCCGCGCCTGCGCCGCTCTGCGCGGGACACCGGGAGTTCCGCGGCGGGCGGGCGGTGCTGGGACGGGCGCTGCGGGACGGGCGGGTGAGTCGCTGCGGGGACAGGACAGGACAGGCCGGGCTGGGGGAGCGCGTCCCGCAGAGCCGCCGCCCCCTCGGCTCCCGCCGGCGCTTGGGCTTCGCCTGTGGCCGCCCCGGGGGCGGGCGGGCTGAGCCTCCCGAACCTTCCCGCAGACTCTGCCCGGAGACTTCGCCCCGCTCCGGACCGGCCGCGTCCCGCGCGGGGCGGCGGCGGGAGCGTTCCCCGGGGGGGTCCCTGCCCTGCCCGGCCCCTCTCGGGCGCACTGGGCGTTCCGCCTCTGCGTCGCTACCGCGGTATTGCCTCATCGCCTAAAAATACCTCCCGTCCGCCCGCCGGGCGGGGGCTGCACTGGGCAGGGCGGGTTTGGGCACCGGCGCTGGCGGGGGGCGCGGAGCGTCCGCCCGGCCTGGCTTGGGGGTGCGGGGGAGTTCAGGTGCTGGCAGCCGCAGTGTTGTCCCAAAATAGAGTCTTTCATCCAGAGTGCGAGAGGCCAGTCCCTATACAGAGCCGAGGTATTTGATTTATTTGCGGTTCTGCGCAGAAGGGGGGGCTGGGTGGCAAATCCGCAAAGCCAGCGCCACGACTGTCAAAACTTTTTGCTATTTATACGTTTTAGCAAACAGAGGTATTAACGTTCCTTTGCTACAAGTTACATAGTTCTCTTATTAATGAGTGTGCTATCTTTTATTGGTTAAATGATTGTCTTGCTTCTTATGTTTATTAGTCTGCATGCTCAATCTTTCTCTTCTTTTGGGCTGGTGGGTTTCTTGAGCTGGTGATCTGTGAGTTGGTGGTCACGATATCCCTCTACCAGAATTACCTATTACCTTTTACCCAGTTGGAGCTGATTCCAGCACAGTTGCTGAGTTGGCTTCATTAGTTTCTTCCTTATCTTGGGAGTTCTGCATAATGTCCTTGTGACCCATAAACTCTGCATTCTTTGTGTCCACTATCAGTACATCCTTCTCCCAAAGCTTAGTTAACCACTCCTTAGGTCTGAGATCATTGAAGCATGTCAAGTCCTAAACCTTAACAGGGCAATTGTACAGACAAGTAACTTATCTTTTTAACACCTGGACATCAAGAGAGGGGACAGGTTTCTTTCCCAGTGCACAGCTCCTCTAGCCAGCTGGAGAGGAAGCGTGAATGCTGTGGTTTGTACCTGAGCACATCAGTCACATTCAGGCCATTAGCTTTGATGTTCATCTCGCTATTAATTCGCACTTGCCATTTCCCTGGAGCTGTGGCACGGTGCAGAGCAGTTTTCAGCCGTGATTTCAGTGTGTTACAGGGATAGACAGTGCTGTGCTGGGAGCAGCTCTCAGGAGCTTGTTCTGCCAAAGTTTGTCAGGCAGGCTGTCAGGGGAGAGGGCTGCATGTGCGGGTATTTCTGCCCTTTACAGCTAGGGACGCATCTCAAGTAGTTTCTGGTTTGTTTTTCTTGCAATAAAATGACTGGAAGTGTGGGCTCAGCTGTATTAACCGCAGAGTTATTTGCCAAAACGAATACATCTCTTGAGGGCTGCCTCTTTGGAAGTTTGGCTGTGTAGCCACACTGTGTCAATGGCCCATCCCAGTGGGGCTGGTCACGGGGCTGGAGACCTCCTAGGGCTGTGTGGAAGGGCCAGGAGTGTCCTACCCCAGTTACTAGATGTAGCTGTGGCGGGCTGCTGGCAACTGCAGCTTCTTCTCATGTTTTAAATTTAGTTTCCAGAGATGGAGGTTCAGTTCTGAGGTACTTCTTGTCACTGATGCAAAAAATAAGTACCAAAATTCTTAACATTTTAAATGGCAACTAGGGATGCCCATCACAAGTTAGTGGGAGAGGTGATTTGTGTTGGTTGGGTTGACATGCTGAGCTGAAGTGCTTGCAGCACGTTCTGATTGCCATTTTGGTCATAATAAACATCAGTATGCTATATAGGATGATTTCTTCACCTTGAGAGATTAACGCAAACATTTCTTCCAAGTATAATTGCTGCTGTACTTTAGAAGGAACAGCAGCTTTCACAGCTGACCAGTTTTGAATAACATTCACGCACATTTGAGGCCAGGCTAATGTAGCCAAAGAGCTAATTTGAAGAGCTGCTTCATTGTGTCTGTCTCTTTTTAACAGCTCTGATGACAAGTTACAGAGAATCAACAAAAGCAGATGGCAGGAGGTGGCTCTTGTTGCTTTGGGGAGTAGCCCACGGGAGTGAAAGAGTATAGAAGATAAGCAGGTTAACACAAACTACAAAAAATTACGTTGGACTAAACACAAAAAAATACTTTGTGTCGGAGTGTGTTAAAGCTGAATTTGAGAGAAGTTTGAAAAAATTATACTTTTTAAGCACTTTGCTTTCACTCTACTTACTTCATACTGAGAGTTCTTTTTTAACAAATGCAGTACAGAGTTCCAAGAACAACGATCAGATATGCATATAAGGTCATCATGTACCGGCACAAGCTTGCCTGGTAGATACAGTGCTCTGGCAGAACATTTGTAGGAGGGGGAAAAAAAAGACTGACCCTGATCTTGTGTGACATGTCAAAGGTGTGCAAAGTATGCTGTTTTGACCTAATACATAATAGCATCAGTTAAATTTAAGGCTGTCTTACCTATTATGTGCATATTGACCAAATTTTTTGGTCGTTATAGGGGTTTTCTGAAGGCTTATGTACTTTTCTACATAATGTGTCTCACAAGGATTTAACTTTAAAGATGAAAGAATACCAATATTAAAACTGGAGGAATAACTGGATGTAGGTTTTCTTTTTTTTGGTCAGTGCTGCATGTTGTTTTGCCTTAACCTCTCTGTCTTGTTAAATTAGATGTCAAGACCACTTAAAATTTATATTAGTCTTGCTGTGCATGCTACTTTTTTCAGGATTATGATGGCTGTCACTGCTTAGTTTGATGCTCTCTAAAAGCCACACAATGTCATGACTGAGTCTCAGACCTGCAGGAGAAGAACATCATCTGTGTAACCTGTACCCAGCGATCTTTGGGAATAACTCTTTGAACACAGTTGCAACTTAAAATTTCTGTTTTCTGGGAGGGGGGACTGTTGCACAATTTCAGAGTGGTTTTATTTTTTTAAGGATTTTTTAGCAGTTTCTGGCTTTTTGTGACGTTCTGTAACTTTTTTCAGAGGGCTCAGGAATGAGCACCTATAATGAGATCAGTATGGGATTCTTCATTTCTTTTGACTCAGCAGACTAATCCTGTAGTATATTTAGTACTTGCAAATCCAGGATTTTCTTGCCAGCTAAACGGTAGACCAGAAATGATAATTCACAGTTTCTGAGGTGCTGCACCAATATGTTGAGGTAAGGTAGGAAGGGGAGCCTGACAAATCTTGCCCCCTTCAGTAATGCACAGTTAAGGTGAAGGTCACTGAATGCCTGCAGTGGCAGTGCAGTTTTTCTGCAACCATCTCATAGTGCTGTGGAAAATCAGGGGAGTTTAAACCATGTCTATCAGAGAAGGAGTGTGATGTTTTTTCCTCGCCTTGCATAAGTATGGGCATATATTTTCAATCCACAGTGTTATTATTGTGGAATGTATCTTGTACTTTATGAGAAAGTAACCTTGCTTCTGAACGTCTGGAACAGATGCGTGGTTCATGTGTCATTAAATTAGAAACTGCAGGAAAACAAAGAACCATCTGGAGACTTGGTGGGGGGGAGGTTGAGGTCTCTGGTTAAATGTATTATCTGCACAGGAAAAAATGTAGTGTTTCAGCTACAAAAGGAGGGAAAGTGTGCTGGGCATTTTATTTTGGTTTGGTTTGGTTTTAAACCGTCTTCTTTCCATAATTAGGTGGCACACCAGAATGAAAGACATGGACAATATCCAAACTGTAAAGAAAGAATGGTAGGTGCCAGTTCTCCCCTCCCTGTTTCCCCCCCTTCCTTTCCCATTGCTGTCTGTGTGTCCTCTTATGACCTTTCGAACTTTGTTAAATTCTAAAATTTAATATTTTTTCTCTATCCACTTACTCCACACGTACTGAAGGTTTCAAAAAAATGCTATCATTTTGCTGAAAGATTCCTCACATACCTGAAATGTTTCCTAGATGCAAGAAGCTCTGTAAATATTTTTATTTAGAAAACCAAGGCAGCCTTACAAATTGCTAACTCACTGTGCAGCTCTACGTTTGATGTGGAGGTGTTTGGTTTTCCAGTTCTGTTTCTGTGGTAAAGCATAGTGAATACCTACATTAATGCTTCAAGTTTCTTTTGTTCTGTTAGAAAACTAATGGGGACAGCATACTTTTGAAATTTCTTCTTTAATGTTGTTGAGGTTTTTGTTTAAAGATGTTAATCTGTAGGGATTCTTAGTGTGGCATAGATACGCTGCAAACAATTCCATTTTATGCAAATGTATCAAATTACCATGCCAGTAAGCATTGCTGCTTCTGAATTCAATGCAGAGTTTTATGTAAAACTGGGTATTTTTCAAGAGCTGGGATTTTTTTTCCTGAATTGCTTAAAATAGACTTTTCTGAATCTCCAATAGGAATAACTCCTGCAATGTTTACTAAAAGCTGCATAATCCTCTTACTATGCAAAGAACCTATACTGAAAGATAATCATTCATTCAGGTTGCATATTTCTGCATTTTGATTGGCAAAAATTTAACAGAAACAGCTGTCACATATACAATGTTCTATAAAAAGATGTGGTTGATGCATCTTTTTTAATACCCTGGCAGTCTCCACAGTGTTGAAGGCTTCTATTGTATTTCTTCAGTGTGCTCCAGTGGTGTTGAGTCACTTGACTTTCTCTAATGCACTTTCCAAGACAGTGGTGGTGGTGCTGGGAATGGGCAGGGTCAAGTGGGGGTGGGGGAATAAATCCTAGGGCAGTTTTCTTGTATGTATATTTTAAAACCTATGGCAGAGGAACCTAAGCCTATATCATGGAAATGCTTTGAGGAAGGGCCTTCATTGGTGTGCAGTTAAATGTTGGATGGTTTGAATTAGAAGTATGAATCACCTAACTTGCATTCGTTGTTCTGATACCAAGTTTAGAAGTTTTGCACAGATGAATTCACCTTTTCTATTGTCATTCTTTAACTTTACTTCTAAAGTGCAAATACTAGCAGTTAAGAGACAGAAGAAGTTTATAGAAAATGCACAACACTAAGCTGACCTGATGTTTTGTAGCAGCCAAGTAAGCTGGGTGGACATGAGTGAGCCTTCTACACCTTTTAATACTGAGCTTCTGAGGTACCTGCTTATCCTCATGCATCCTCTAAGGAGTCATTTTTACTTGTGTCTTTGTTCTACAGGGTGTGTAAATCAGGAACCAATGATCAGATTTTGAATGGTACAGAACAAAACTGTGAGTACTTTGTAGATAACCTTTTTGAAGAAGCTCAGAAGGTTGGTGCTATGTGTGTGCCCCCAACTACAGTCAAGAATCAGGTAGGCCGTGAAGAAAAAATACTCCTGTTTAACATAACAGCACTGCAGGGGTACTCTGGAAAACAGATACCAGAAGTCCAACAGTCTTATCCAGTACATTTGTAAATAAATTCACACTGAATTCAGAGAGCTGTAGGAACAGCCTCTCATCTCTCAGTCAACCAGGCCTGTGCTGCTGTTCTTCTGGCTTTTACTAATTTATAGTGGGGTTTAGTGTCATTCTAGAACTGATGCTGGCATTGGCTAATGCACTTCTGCTTTATTAGTAAGGAGAGTGACATGAGCAGAAGTTCCAAGGAATGACAACTACTATTACATAAGAAGTTATTTAAGGAGCTGCAGCCTTCTTATGCAGAGGCATAGCCCACATTTTTTCATTTACTCTTATTCATATAATTATGGTAGTAGTGGGATGTTCAGTGTGGGTTTCTATCTTGGTGATTCTGTCCTTTTCAAGTTTTTCTGTTACTCACGAAAGACTGCTAAGGGGAGGGAGAAAAGGCCATGTAGAACAAAGATGTCACGAAGAAATGTGGAGTGGGCATTGCTGGAAATTATGTTCATGAGTCCCTAACTGAGCCTGGAAAAAAAGGAATTTCAGGAGCAGTATGTTAAATTGCAGTTCTGAAATAGTGTTACATGACATTACTTGTGTCAATGCCTAAATGGGAAATTGGTGTGGAATAATTAGCCCATGCTAAATTTGCATACTGGCTCACTGTAAAGGAACCTTCCCATAATTGGAACTCTTTCCACATGCATTGGTGCTATAAGACACAAGAGTTTTTTAAAGAATGTAGTCTTGCTGAGTGCTATAAACTTTTTTTGACAGACTACCCAACTGAAAGAGAAGGAATTTTATTCAGCAGTTTGCACATGCCTGTTTGTGTAGCAATCATCTAACAAGTCAAAATGCAAAAAAGAAAAAAAAAGATAAAACTGTCAGGTACTATCAAGCCTAGTTCAAACTAATTTCCAGCTGAGGTGAATTCTGCATTCATATCTGCTTCCTATACCTCACCTGTGGCCAAGTATCTGTCAAGACTAGGTTATTTCAGGGATATGAAATATTCAGACCTGGATAATCAAATGCTTCCTTAAATGACATGAAGCATAAATATGAAAATACAGTCCCAAATATATTCATGTTACAGTTGAGGAGATTTTAGTAAACAGTGTGAAGGCTATAAGTTGGAGTAGTGGATGATTTCTGGCGAAGTTAACGAATCACTGAGAATTTATTTTTCCATTCGCCTAACACCAAGGTTTTGAATATACCCAGGAATTCCAGGGTAACATAAATGTATGACTGTGTGAAAGTAAATTTTCTGGAACTTGCTTCATTTTCTGAGTGAAAAGCTTCTGCATGCATTATCTCAATGCCTTTACTTTGAGAAAATCTTCCTGAATGACCAGAACAAGGCTTTACCCTGGTAAATCCCCAACTGGACTATTCTGGCAGTTGGTGTTCCAACACCAGGCATGTGTGCTCTCAAATTAGCTCTTGAGGAGTTGCAGCTGGCTGGGATTGTCCAGCTCTTTTATTTTTTTCCTCCTTTCTGAATTGAAGGAGTGTTCTTGACCTGGGAAAGCAGAATGACTGGGGGAAGGTTTATTTCTAACCCTGATTGACACAAGATCCTTAGAAATGTCACTTACCCCTTGCAGTTGCTGTGCCTGTTGGCTTGGGGCCAAGGCAGATTACAGTGAGCCTGCTCTCAGTATTTTTAGTCCATGGAGTGGATGATTTATAATCACAGGGTACTGTGGGTATACCAAGCTGCTTTTACATCAGTGTTGTAATGAGGCTCGTCCTTACTTTGTAGGTTGATGTCATCATTAAACTTTGGAAAAACGGGTTTACGGTAAATGACAGTGAACTTCGGAGCTACACTGATGTTGCAAACCAGCAGTTCTTGGACTCCATTAAAAAGGGGTAAGCAAATTTTGTGTTCTTAACCAGGCTGAGTTAATGTGCTTCAGGTAGCACTTAGCTTATGCTCTAGATTTTTTACATGGCTCCTTGGCTTTGCTGCACTGCAGTGTCCCTGTAGGAGCACAGGCCCTGCTGATCTCGTTCCTGCAGTGCTAATGGCTGTTGGAACATCAACAGGTGTAATACAGCTTTAAGTGGCAGTAGTGTGCAGTTACTGATGAATAGATAAAAGGCAGTGTTGGTGGGGGGCACAGCAGGTGCAGAACAAAACAAAGAATAAATCAGTGCCCAGTAAGAGCTTCTGATCAAATGGTATTTTGACTAATGAACTCAATGCACAAGTGGTTGAGCATTTCTGGTTTTATGGTCTTTGTTTTCTTTTTGTTCATGCAAAGCCTTAAATGGGCACAGATGGTCCATGTAACACCAAGAAACTCTGGTCAGTCTTAAGTTTCAGGCATTTTTCCTAGTACAAACTTGCTATTTCAGTCATTTTGCCTGTACACAGAAATCTTATGTTTATCCCTGTGTCTTGTCTTTATCCTTGTGTTAAAAGTTAAGGTGTTGTCTTGATTTCTGCTAGTGTTTGCAGTTGTTGCTTTAAGAAAGCAGGTTGACCATACAGACCAACGTGATTTTGAACCTTTAATTTGTAGTCTGTTTTCTCAACCCATACAGATGGAGAGGATAATATAATTCAATAACTCCTTATCAAGCGTGTGAAATTACTAAGCCATTGTATTTTTGTTTTCCATACTTTGCTAGCCTATGAAAAAATACTGATTTTATACTATTTCTCCTCTATGGCTGTCATCTGTGTTAGTTGTAATAGCAATTAACTGCACTGTTTAAAGCTCTTTGTGTTCTTTGTGTGCATTCATCAGAAGTTTGCCACCTTTCTTCCACTGTTTGCCTGCTAAGATGCTAATTATGGGATGGCTCCTGCATAATCATTGATGGTAGAGAAAGCACTTAGTACAGCCCCTCTGCCAGCTGAGCCCCTCCACTCCAAATTGTACTGTCTGCATCAGAGCTCATAGACAAAGGCATTGTTGTTTTCTGCTTAATGCAATTAAAGCATCACCAAGGTGATGTTATTGCACTAAAGAGTGTGGCTATTAGTGATGATCTAATTTTTAAAGGCTGTGGTTTTTTGTAATTAACCACATTGTGTCTAAACTCTGTTCTTTCTCTTTAAAAGCCAATTGTCTTTTTTTTTCTTGTTTTACTATAGGGATAAAATAATTCAGCCTTTTTGTAGCAATGTGCAGCAATACTCAACTTCCTACACATCCTGTCCTTAAAAGTGGTAACTGCTGAGTAAACTTGAACATCATTCAAAAAACTTTTTTTTTTTTATTGTTCCATTTCTAGTTAATTTGCAGTTCAGGAACTTGAAGTTGTTTGTATACCATGCACTTAACATAAATTTTAGTAAATTCTTGGGACTTTTTTTTTTTAAAACATCACCCTTGAAAGGCTAAATGTAGAACAAGTATTAATCATTAATCTATTTTGTATACTGAAAACAGTATAGTTGTTCTTTATCTGACATGCCTTCTTTTTCTTTTAAGGGAACTGCCTTTCGAGCTACGAAAAGTTTTTGATAAGGAGGAGGTAGATGTGAAAGTGGAAGATAAAAAAGATAAGGTGTACTTGTCATCGAAAAAGCCAATGTTTCATCCCTTTTCTGGTCACGGTTACAGATTAGGAAGGTGAGTAGTCTGACGTGCTCTAGGATTGAGTAGTTGAAGGGAACTGTACCTAGGTTAAGGATTATAATTCAGGTTGGAAGTGACCTCTAGAATTTTCTAATCTAAACTCCTGCTCAAAGAAGGCCAGCTGCAGGGGCAGATGAGGTTGCTCAGGCTGTTGTCCAATTGGGTCTTGAAATCCTGCAAGAGTGAAAAGCTGCACAGCCTACTCTAGTGCTGGACTGTCTTTGTAGGAAAGAAGTTTTTCCTTATATCCAGTCTGAATGTCTCTTGTTTGAATTTCTGTCCTCCATGAAGAGCCTGGACCCCTCCTCCTGATGGCCTCCTGCAGACCCTGACAGGCTGTTTGTAGGTGCCCCATGACCACCACCATCATCCACAGGCTGAACAAAAACACCTCTCCTCAGCCTCTGCTCACAGGGTGAATGCTCCATCCTGCAGCGATCTCGGTGTCTCTCCATGAAACCTGGAGCTTGGGGGTATAATTGGCCATGTTGCTGTGTTAATACAGACAGGATGCTGGTGGCTTTCTTTGTTCAAGCTCACAGTATTAGCAGAAGTGTTTCCAGGCTGAAAGGCTGTTGCTCTTCTGTGACTTAAGAGAAAAGAATCTCTTTTAAAGCTTTATGT
This sequence comes from Corapipo altera, assembly GCF_003945725.1. Classification (NCBI taxonomy): domain Eukaryota; kingdom Metazoa; phylum Chordata; class Aves; order Passeriformes; family Pipridae; genus Corapipo; species Corapipo altera. The sequence continues at coordinate 16,458,429 of NW_020884883.1, forward strand.
TTGAGAAAAGGGGAGTATGACAATCCCATAAAGGAAACTGAAGAAGTAAGAGGTTATTTTGCATTCTCTTAAAATTGCTCTATATTTAATCATGCGTTTGTTGCAGTTAAGGCATTTTAGCATGTTACGGTGATCCTCTTTACTCCACGTTTCTCATAGTTGGAGAGTGTCAGCCACTAATGCCAGTGCTAAAACTGTGCTTGATTTACAACCAAACTGTGTTGTATTTTGGCCAGCTGTTGTAGAGGGACAGGCCAGGAGTTTGTGTATTTGATCTCTGTGATTTTTCTTTACTCCAGCCAGATTATCTGCTTCACATATTCTTGTCATGAAAGATTTATGTGCCTATAAAAGCAGGCTTGAGGTTAGGGAACGGGACACTTTCAGTGACCAGGAGCCTACAGGATCCTCCACAGGTGGGACTGCTGAGTGACCTGCAGGCTGGGGTTGTAGGCTGTGTTGAAACTTTAGGTGAGCAGCTTGTGTCAATTAAGTGGGAAGGGTTTGGCTGCTAAGGCCCAGTGCTCGTGCTGAGGGAAAACGTGACCTAGGCAGGGGAAGAAGATAATGTGCAGAGCAAGAGCCTGATAACAGTAAAGGATGAGTGGTTCCAGGCTTCAGAGAAGCAAGTATCTGTTTTATCAGTTGCATCTGTTCCAGTAGCACAGTCAATTCAGTTGCTCCATGCTTGAGTAGATACTGTCAATAGGGAAAACCTTCCCTTGAGAGATGGATGAGACACTGCAAGACTCTCTTTTGGTGGCACTGAAATCCTGAGCAAACAAGGATCAAGAACTTAACCTTATTTTATGTAGGTAGCAAAACCAAACAGATACTCAGTGTACTGGGTTTCTGCTGCTAACCAGTGCTAAATGGTAGGTTGTTCAGCTGCTTGTTTTGCTCTGCCATGCCTACAGCAAGTAATGATCTTGCTTCCCAGTTGGCAAGTTAGGATTTGGAAACATGCTAACCTGTGAATTTCGGTTGACTGGTCTTGTGCACTGAGTCTTGTACCTTGAATCCTACAACTTGCTTAGCATTTCTTTTTTTTTTTTTTCTACTCTTCTAGTCTAGTCTGTGCTATGCTATCAGAACCTGTTCTTTAAAGACAAGTAAATATTTTTGCTGATGTTGGAAACATGAGCAATAAGTGCTCCTACTCCATAAACTAGTGCTCAGTTCCTGCTCTTAATAAATGTCCATTGCATGTATATACTACACTTGCAGCAGAAAAGCTTAATGGAGTAGAGCTGGCTGAGACCTGGAACAAGTTTTAAGCTATAGAACTCCTTTTCCACAGTTGCATTTGTGTGATTAGTCAGAAATGAGAGAGACAAATGACCGAAGAGTTTATTTCAGCTTATTGCCTATCTAAACTTCTGCTTATCAAAAAACCACTTTATTAGTCTATTTTGCCAGTGATCCTAGGTGGAGGAACTTTGTGGTGCATGAACCATTATGAATTGGTCTGTTGGCTGGCTCTTTAAAACTTTTGTTGGAGGAAAACTAGAGGAACTAGAAATAAGTATATTGATACAGCTCAGATGAGCTTAATCTTGCACTTTTTGTTTTACAGGAGAAACAAATGAGACTTACCAGAATTTTCCAATGTACCTTATAAACCTGTATAACTAATGGTTATATTATGTTTTATCTACCATTCAGCTGCATTTCATAGTTTGAGATTATGACTAGATTTACAACTGTACTTCTCGGTTGAGCTTATCAATGCATCTTTAGGACTGCATCAGAAATACGTTAATTAAACTATTGACTGAAATCCTTTGTATCAAAGTGGGCTTGCTCTATAACCTCATTAGGGTAAAGCACTGTGTGTCAAGCTTCTTAAGCATCAGTCAGGGTAAGTCATGATACTTCACTGGGCTTTTTCTTCTCAGGAAATTGACAGGATGCTCTTATATCTCTTCGATCTTTAGTTTACATCTTCTTTTGATAATCTTATAAAAGGAGCAAGCCTTTAAAAGGAGTTGCAGTGCTTCAATGTCAGGCTAATAAGATTCTTAATTTGTGACTTTAGTCAAAGCTCTCACCACTAGATGGCTTTATCTGTCAGTTCTTCAAGAGCAAAGTTATTATATATAGAAATGCTTTAAACCTTGGTGAATACAGTTCTTCTGACTCTTGCAGCTTCAATAATGTGTTGGCTTCAGCTTCACACACACTTGCTATTGAAAGAATCATCTCCAGTGTCTACCACAAATTGAGATATGACCTTGAGGGAAGCTGGTTTGAGAATGACACCACACCAAAATCTGTATCCATGGGAGACAGTGTTCTGAGCTACAGCTGTGACTGATATAGCTCAGCCCAGGCTGGGCCAGACACAGGGCAGCTGCACAGCCAAGCACCTCTGCAGCCTCTGCTGTGCTCATGAGTGCTGCAGTGTCTGAGCTGGGAACTGAACACCACTGAGCAAGTAGGCAGCAAAAGCTGATCATTGTTGGACTGAAGTATGACTTGAAATTTTGTTGTTGTTGTTGTTGTTGTTGTTTTTTTTTTTTTTGCTCTGGTCACAAGACTGTTTAACATTGTCTTGCTGGTGCTCAAGCCTTTCATCCTGATCTAGAGGGCAGTTAAGTTTTATTCTGTACTGAGGTCAAGCATGAACAGAAGCTGAGTATGAGATAGTGAGGCAAGTGGATGGTGGTAAGTCACCTGTACTTGGAAGATCAGAATATTTTATGGATCTGCCTCTTGGTGCCGAGTTCTTGTGGCCCAGGTAATTTCTGTGTAATCCAAAACAGGTCGATGTCCCTTATCTACCTCCAATCACACTGAACAGCTCTTACCACTCACTTGGGGATGAGATTTCTTGATCCTCATTCTTTTTGCTGAGTTTCAATTGAAGAAATAAAAGGTGTCTCTACTGGTTGATATTCTAGAAGTTAGGGCAGCACTTAACTAGACAGTGAGAAATAAGAGTTTTTTAAATACCTTCGACTAAGAACTTGAGCCCAAGACTCTAACTTTATTAGCCTGAATATATTAAGTTGTTAGCCATCTTTGTTTTAACAATAAATTAGCTAAGACTTTTCTGCTTTATGATTAAACTAAGGTAAAAGAACATAAGAGAGCAGATGTGCAGTATAGTTATTATTCTATGGCCATCAGTTACCCAGTTCTCTCTCAAGAAACTGTAACTGATCAATTTTCTGTGCAAGGAGAAAGCTTTTCTGCAAACCACTGCTAAGTGTTCATGTAGTCAATGACCACAGGTGAGCCCAGAAGAGAAATGGTAACTCCTTAAATCACTGCTCTTGCTCTGCAAGCAAACATCTGGTTATACTCACAGGAGCTGAGGCTGTGCCCATTGGATCAGCGCTGACGATGACTTAAACAGTACATGCTGAAAAGGCTTAGTCATGAAAGCACTAAGCTCCAGACATTTCTTCAGAATAAAAATTTTTGCAAGTAATTTTTTTGTTGTTTGATTTTTAAGATCATGGTCTTGGACTGAGGTCCCTGTATTCTGTCAAGTCATCTTGTGTGTCTTTGCCCCTATGGGAGGGTTGGCTGTAGAAAGTGCCTTAGAAAAATAAAATCCAAATGCTGTGTGCATCAGCCTGGATTTTTCACATTAAGTCAATTGCTCTGATAGATGAGTAATTCTTCTAAGCTGAAATAGATGATGCTGGAGTCTAAATCAAGGCTAACAACATTCAGTTAAATTGAATTACTGTAATCACATTACAGTGAAAATTAACTTTGAGTATGCAAATTCAGTACTCAACCCCCTTAAAGTTTCACCTGTGTGATTAGAGTACAAAAATGCATGAAGCATCTTCAGACTGTTTTGTCTCTTGTGTATTCATATTTAATCCTTCAGTCTTATAAAAATGTTAAATATGAGCAAACTGAAATTCTATACCATGTTGAAGTCTTTAAGTGAAAGTACTGGCATACAGTTGAAAAAAGGATGATATTTATGTCATTTTTGTTAAAATAAGAAGTCATCAGTGCACCCTGGTACAGGGCAGAAAGCTCCAGAAGCAGAGGTCTGGAGGGAGGTTCAAGCTTGCATGTGTACCCAGAAGCCATAACCTCATATGGCTTTTCTTTTCAGTGCTACTCCAAGGATAATCTCTAAAGTGAGAGATGATCATCAAGGACCTGATGACAAAAGACACCTGCCTTTAGTACCCTTGAATGATTTGGAGCCTATCACTAACATCCAGATCTGGTTAGCTGATGGAGAAAGGATAATTCAGAAATTCAATGTTTCTCACAGGTAAGATGTATTTTAGCACTGTCATATGTATTTACATCTGAACTATTTGTGTTATGCCTGTACATAAGTCTCTGATTTCTGTGGCTAATCTGTCTCCTCAGTTCACTTAGTGTTGGACTGCTGTGTCTAGAAAACCTTTGAATTTTGAGAAATCTATTAGTTGAGAAGAGAGGAGCATAAGAGGAATGTGAACTGATATTAGCAGTCGGTTCATAACTGAGCATAAAGGAAAATCTGAGGAAACTGTAGGAGTTCTTTGTAGGTTAGTGTAAGTTAGGGTGGTATTGCTTATTATTAGAGGAAACAGCTTTTAAGATTACAGATTTCTCAAAACAACTACATCTGGAGCAAATGGCTTAGTAAAAAGCCTGCTAGTCATTGGGCATAGACAGCACCACAGGTGGAAGCTGGAGAATGTGACTTAGAACTGAGCCAGAGAAATCTCTGGGGAGGGCCAGAGTCAGTGCACTGGGCAGGGGAGGTTCATCTACTGCGTGTCAACACGGACAGAATAGAATGCACCCAGTGTGTTTAATTTTTAATTAATAAAACATCCAGTTCCCAAGGAAGCTTATAAATTGGATAATGACAGAAGGTGTCAGCACAGCACATGTATGCAGGAGCTTTGAGTAAGTAGGATTAACACTTTTTAACATTCAATTGTAGAACTACTGTCTTTAGAGACCTTTCTCAAATCTGTAATTTGAGAAATTACTCCAGCACTATATGGTCATGTCATGTAAAGGATATGTTGACTATGCTTCTCTGTGAAGCAATTTGAAGGTATCACAGCTTTAACACAACCCAGGCTGCTGTCAAGATAAGCTGTATGTGTCTGTGGCTGGTCAGAAGAAAAGCTCAGCAGTCGAAGGTTAATGACTGTAGTTTTTTCTTTGACTTGTACTTATTTATTACTGTTAGTGGCCTGAGGTATGAACTGAAAGAGTGTTATGATGTACTGCTGAAGGGTCAATTGCTATTTTAATTATAAATACTTAATTGGAGGGCTTAATATCTTAATTATTCCATGTTTCACACATTTAAGCGTATTTAGAAGCTTTCTGTCTTCATGAAAAATAGCAGTTTGAACAGCTGCTAAATGCTTTTGAGAGGAAAAAAAACATCTGAGATAAACAGGACAACAGCCTTACTGATGCAATGCTCTTTTTGAAGTAGCATGCAATAAATATTCCATTATAACATACCCTCTTGCCACAAGACCAACATGTTTGTGCTGTATACAGTATTTGTGTACGACCTGATAAGAACTAGAGGGAAATCCTTTTAGAGTACATATCCTTAAGTGTGATGATTGCACATACAGCACTCCTTTTCAGTGGAGACACGGAGTATAGTCAACTATTTGTTAACTAAACTATAGATTAATAACATGTAGCACATAGGTTGTAGTGTCTGGATAAATTGATTACTGCTACCCTTTTGCAGATAGAACGTGTATGTGCCACAATAACTGCTGCTTTAGATGTGACTTGATTTCTGCTGAAAGATTGGAGCAGAAGTACAGGTACCACTGTAGAACTGCAATATGGGGAATCAAGACATGAGAGTGTAGCAACTAGCAGAGTAGAGCTGTAGGAATAGCACACAGAGCTGTCTCTGGGATCTAGTTGTGTGCCTTCTTGAGCACTTGCTAAGTTAGTGTGAACCTGGAGTATTGGGTATGGAGCCTGGAAAACTGACTTTCTAAAGCAGAGACCCAGTGGCTAATTGCCTGAGTTGCTCTTGGAACATAGTGAACTTTGATATGATGCATGTAGACATGTGTAAATGTCCAACCAAAAATTTAGTCCTGCTTGAGGCTTTTCAGGCTCTAGGCTTATAAGACCAAGCAATGTCTCTTAACGGAGGCCTGCGTGCACAGGAATTGGTTTTCATTATACTGGCAAATCTGCCCTGGTGAGTGAGTATGGCTGAGGCATAACACTTGGTCATCTGTGCTGCTAAACTGTTAGGATGGCTCTCCCCCAAGCCAGCCAGCACTTCCTCTGTTGATATCTAGCCATGGTTCAGATGTTAACTCAGGTCATGGACCATTCCCAGGAGGCAGTAAACCTGATGGGCTACGCTGTGAATGGGGGAGAGGAAGGATAAGTTAAGTTGCCAGTAGCCAGAGTCTACCAGTTGTTCTCAGGACCGGAGAATGGACACTGACACTGCATTTATTTTATTGAGGTAGATGTATCCTCTCATCTTCATTTTCTAATTAAATTGGTCAATCCTGATTGTTCTGCAGCGAAACCTCTGTCTTGCTCACTTATTGCAAGGTTCTTCACACCTTAATAGGCAACTTAAATCTGTAATGAATTCACCCCTGCACGTGCTTTGGTAGGATGAGGCTATATTTGGTCCTAGTTAATGTATCAGCTATCCAGACAATTTTTGCAGACCCTTCTTCTTGATTTTTATTATGGTTCTGCTACATGTACCACACACTGGAAGCATCTTTATTCTACCTCTTGGCTACAGAATCCTCTGGTAAGAGCTCCACCAGCTGGTTAGGAAATGGTAGGCTTGTGTAAATTCCATCTGAGCCATGGTGAAGCATTTGAGTGCTCAGAATAAGATGCTCATCCCTGTTGCCTTGGGAGTACTCTCAGAGCATGCAAACCTTAGTCCTTGCCTCCCAAGTGGATCAGGTATTTCAGGATACTACCCCATCTATATTCCTCCAATTCTGTGCCATCAGGCATTAAATGAAGTTGTGTCTCATTCTCATCCTGTGGTGGCTGTGGGTGTTTGCACACATGGTCTGTGTTGGGATTGCAGTGCCAAAACTCTAATGCCGAGTTTTCTTATTTTCTTCTCAGAATAAGCCATGTCAGAGACTTCATAACAAAGTATCAAGGATCAGAGGGAAGTGTTCCCTTCACACTGACAACTTCCCTGCCCTTTCGAGAGCTGCAAGATGAGACACTCACGCTGGAGGAAGCAAAGCTGCAGAATGCTGTTGTTGTTCAGAGACTTCGGAAAACAACTGAACCTTTCAGACTCTTAGTGATAAAAGCACCTGACAATGACTATAAAACTGCTGCTACCCCTAACGGACAACTCAAGAACGAGCAAAAAAATGCTGTCAGTAGTACAAGATCAAATTAGCTTTCAACTGGCCAAAAACTAGATGCAGGGGAAACTAGGCAAAACCAAAAATGTAACCAGCAATATGTGGATGCCCTCACATCCTCATGCACTGTGCTCTTAGAGAGCAGTATGGGTGCTGTGCTATCATCTGCTGTAATAAGTATTTTCAGCTAGACTGGGTGGTCAGAGCCTGGCTGTATAACATAGCAGAGGTAACTGTACAGCAGATCATCCTTAGAATTTACTTAGATAAAAAGCTTTGTAGTTATTTAATGAGTGGGTTTAGGTGGAACAGTTCTCTGAGACTTAATTACTACTGATAGCACCTTTTAGGGAAAAATAGTATTTATTTTTGCACTTTGGACTAAACTGAAGCATTTCACTTACATTGTGGTGTAAACTGCTGCAGGTTGCATTCTTCTCACAGTAACTTTTAGACAACAGATGCTGCAGGGAAGCTCACATTTGGACTCTTAACTTGAAAATCTTCGGGATCTTTGGGATTTAACTTTTATCACAAGGTCTGCAGTGTAATAATGTTCTGTCAAGTCTGTACATGATGGTAGGTGCATGTGTGAGGATAGAAATGAGGTAGTCTGGTGCATACTGCATATGAAGTGCCTCAAAGTAAGCTCTGAAGGAATTGTTATTACCAATGGTTGAAGTGGTTTCTGCCTCCTCTGGGCTGCTACGGGTGTCTTACAGATCAGGTGATGTTAAACTACCTAGCTCATTAGCATAGAGATCCACTTTAGCTTTGTCACACAAAACCTTCTGCTTTTGTGGCACTGCCATACAGGAGTAGTGGCTTACAGTTGTTTTTGTATTCTTTATCTGCCTCTGCCCTGAACTGACCAGCTGATTGAGACACTAATTACACGTAGCCAAGTTTCAAAGATCTTGAAAATCCTTATTTGAAAACTGAGGGGTTTCTCCCCCCCCCTTGCTCCATTTCCACCCATATCTTTTATTTTGCTATTCATGTACTTGAGGCATAAAAATTGTAGCGAACTATTCCATGTTTTCCTAAAAGAGAAATCAACATAAAGACTAAATATTTTGTACTGTGTTTACTAAGCATGTGGCTTTTTGAATGGAACTAAAGTCTCTAGGTAAAGACTTATCTCAGGACCTTTGGTAGATGCTGACTAATCTGTACTACCTAAACCAGTGGATGATTGTTGGGATTGTACTTCTTTTGCGTGGTTAAATGAAAGATGGTTTGGGATTTTGCTGGTTTTGTTCTAAATAGAAAATTGCTTCATTTGAGTGACTTGTATTCTATCTGAAAATTGGGAGACTTCAAACTATGGGTATACTTACTTCATTTCCAGGGATATAAAACTGGTTTGCCTCAGCATCTCTCCTGCTGTATTTGAGGACAGTGAAATCAAAGTCAACTGCACAAATATCTATTCAGTGTTCTCAGAAAGTAAATCTCTGAAAACCATGCAGTTCACTAATTCAGTGCTGTAAACTTCATGTGCTACTGTGTCATTTGAGTTTGTGTAGCAGGTAGTAGAACTAAATTTTCTTGGCTCTTGCACTGACTCCCCACCCATGTGAAAAACAGGAAGAAATGTGCAGACAAATCCACTAGTAAAACTGTAAAGACAAACCACCTACAGACTCAGATCCAAACCTAAGTTCTCAGAGCTTCTTGAACAGTGAATTTTATTAATCAGTGCTTTTGAATTTGTCCTAATGTAAAAATAAGTGTTAGAAAACCACACGTGCTTGATAGCGAGCTCAGTTCTTATCTAAAAGGTGCATGAAATGTCAAAGTAACAGTCTACTGTCCAAGCATTGGCAGCACAGAAATTCAAAGAAATAATTAGTGTCAGATTGAAATCAAAGGGGGGAGTGTCAAATTGTAGGTAAACCCATTTTGCTTACTGTCCTTCGGAAAGTATTTTGTATTTCAATGTTGATTCGTGTCTGGTGCCAGCATTTTAAGAGATTGCACAGCTTGGTTCTACCTTGCTGTATATTGTGCTTTACTGAATTCAGCTGTGTCTGGCTAAAGCTTTGGTGTACTTGAGTGTGCATTTGCAGTTTGAAAGTGTCATGATCCTAATTACAAAATGACAAAGAGCAAATCTTTGAAAAGTCTAAAATGATGCTGACTGCACTAATCCTGTGTTAGATTAGAAAGTGCCTTTAAAAAAGGCCATGAACTGTGATTGGATAACTTATTTCCTAACTTGGAGAAAATCTTTGGAGTGAATACAGGGCTCTCCTGAATCTAATTGGGTTTTTGTGAGCTTGTAAAGACTGATTATTTACCTGTAGTGTCTGGACAGCCTAATCTCTTGCTCTGTGCTGTAGACAGCTATTTTGCGTTGGTCAAACAACAGTAAAACTGGCTTGATCAATGCCAGAGTTTGTGAAACACACAAGTACTATCAGTTATTCATTGTTTCTTCGCAAACCTTTGCTGTTTTGAGTAAAGCCTGTGCATTAACATGATTTACAGCAAATTTGAAATAGCCAAGAAAAGAACAACGAAAGGAAATTTTGGTTTTTTCCCTGTTGGTTTTCCCTTTGTGAAGAAACATGCAAATGGAAGTAACAAAGATTCAGTGTGTTACAAGGATGATGAAGAGAAAATGGAGAACCTAAATGCTGAATTTCAGTGTTAGATGCATAGCTTGTATCTAGCTTGGTTCTGGGCAGTCTGTCTGTGTTTGGCAGCTCATCTGTCCTCAAGCCTTTCAGGACCACCTGGGAGCCCAAAAGCTCCAGAGAGTTTTCAACAAGGCCTGTTAAGGCTGTAATCTCAGATTTCTGTTGGAGGTCTGGTTTTAAGAAAATAATGCCTTATTTTTTAAGTATTTTGCAAATTTGCAGTAATTAGTCTTGTCAAATGAGGCTGCACAGGATTTGCATGTCTGTACTTTATGGCATGGTTTGTGGTGGCTGCCCAGTACCCACAAGGTGACCCTGCAGAGACCTCTTCGAATCAGTCAAGCCACAAAACCCTGTGCATATAGATTAGTCATCATCTTCCCAAGACAGGCAGGTCACAAGTCCTCCTGTCTTTGTTGGCTTCATTAAACCTTCTCTCAGGCTGTTTCACTGTTGAAAGAATTCATACTCCAAATTGCAGTTTGTATTTTTTTCCTCTCTGGTGCAGAGCATGCTTGCAAGAGCACTTTCCTGTGGGCAGGGTGGTGCTGAACTCCTGCAGCCTTGATAAGGGTATTGACTGGAGGGCAGCAGAATCACAGAATCAATTAGGTTGGAAAAGACCTCTGAGATCAAGTCCGACCTGTGACCGAACATCACCTTGTCAACTAGACCATGGCACTGAGTGCCTCGTCCAGTCTTTCCTTAAACACCTTCAGGGACTATGACTCCACAACCTCCCTGAGAAGCCCATTCCAATATTTAATCACCCTTTCTGTGAAGAAATTCTTCCTAGTGGGAGAACTAGCAGCGACTCTCCCCGCAGGGCGGGCGGGTGTTGCGTGATCACCGTCCAGCTCACAGACGACGGCGTTGGTCACACATCCGTGTGAATCGGGAAACAGCGCATCTCTTGAAAGGGACAGAGCTGGCATCTTTGGGCTGTGGCTGAGAACAGCCCCGGCACCTTCCGCCGCCGTGCCCCGTCCTGGAACACCGCGCTGCGGGAGCTGCCCCGTGGAGGGCGCAGGGTGTCGGGGCTCGGTGGGGCGGGCGATCCCCTCTTCCAGTCCGGGGTGACAGCGCCAGCACCTTCCGGGCTCTGCGAGAGTCGGGGAGGGTCACACCGCCCGCTCTGCCTCGGCCGCCCCGCCCCGGGCGCGCAGGTGTCGGGCGGGGTGGGATGTGCGCGGTGCCATGGCGGGGGCGGCGAGGGACACCCCGGCGGGACAGGAGGAGGTGAGGGGCTGCGGGCGTGGTTAGACGGCAGTCGGGGGGCTTGGGGAGCCCCTCGGGCACAGCCCGGGGCGGAGCGGTGTCGGGGTCCCGCCGCGCTGGTGTTTCGCTCTCATCGCGGGTGGGTTGCGGGCGCTCGGCGGTCCGGGCAGCCTGAGCTCGCTGCCGCCGCGCTTCGTGCGGTGCTTCGTGCGCGGTCTCGGCGAGTACCTGGAACAGCTCTTCAACCCTTCCCGCTGCCCCTGCGCTCTCTCTGGGCAGCGCCGTAGCCCCGCTGTCTTCCCTGGATTCGCTGTCCGCTGCCGTGGCAGGAAAAAGCGCGTTCCCTTCCCACCCCTTCTCCCCTCCGGGCCTGCCTCCCGGACCGAGGGGGGTGAGAGAGTTGCTGGAGGCAGGAGAGGTTCGCTCCCCTCAGCAGCTCCCGACTTCCAGGTGTGTGTTGTGAGCGACTGAGTGTTTAATGCTGCCCCTTCAGGCTCGGTGCTCGCCGAGGTGGGAGTGGGAGGAGGGTAAGGGGTGAGCGAGGACTCCCCCACTCCATGACTCTCGAGGGGACACCAGGTAAAACTGGGAAGGGGCAGCTTCCAAGCAGAGAAGCTGAGGTAGCTTTCCACAGCACAGTGGAGAGTGTTCAGGTCCTGGAGCTTATCAGCCACGGTGGGCATGTGCCGTTTGGCGTTCGATTTTTTTGGGTGCATTGATGGCAGAAGTCTGAAGATTTTCCACAGACACACACCATTTTTGGCTTGCAGAGTCCCTTAGCACTATCAGCAGAGGGAAGAGTATCCTGGGAAAGTACCACTTTATCCCACCTTATATGCCCTTTCTAGGTGTCTGCATCCAAGCCCTGCTCCTGTTGTTTCTTCCATTCAAGGGTGGGCTGATGTCTTTAGGAAACCTGAAAACAGTTCTCAAGGTGCTTGGTGTGAGGGGACCTGGGATGACACCCATGACTATCACACTCGTGCTTCCAAGAGGCAGTTGCTTCATCACTCACAGAACAGAAACGTTACCAGTGTTAATTCTATGCTGAGAGAAAAGCTGACTCAAAAGCTGCTCCTCTCTAGCTGCATTTCATTGTTTCTCAGATAAACCTAGACTAGCATTTATCTTTGAGTCACAGGTTTTGTTCTCTTTCCTTACTGCTTTTAAAATACTTGTTGGTTCGGTTCTGGACTCAACTGATAACAAATAGTTTAGGACAAAACAAGGCTGCTCCCTGTGTCCATAATGTAAGTGCAATATCTACACATAGCTGCAAAGAGTTGTTTTCAGCGTGCTTAAATACTTTTCTTAGAAATAAGATGGTCTGTTATAAATTTCTGTTCTGTTGGGGAAGGAAAAATTTACAAGTATGGTTTTAACTTACAAGAGAATTAAAAATAAAGGAACTAAAGTGTATGAGAAGCATTAATTTTCCATAACAATGTTTAAGCTTACTTTTCTATTTAAGGAGTAAAATCTCTCAGCTATTATGCTTTCTTGGTTTTCCTTGAAACACAATTAAATTTTATATGATAGGAGCATCTATAAGTACAGAATTGTCAAGTTTGTGGCTTCATTAGACCTTCCTTTCTCTTACCTCTCACGCCATCATCTTCCATTTCTCCTAAAGCTCATAGAAGCAATTCAGTGTTGACATTCAACTACACCACAGGAGTCTTGAAACAAAATTTCCATTGTACTGTTGTGTTTTGTTACTTATTTGACCACTGCCTACACACTCAAATCTCTAGTGATTTGTGGGGTACTTTCAGCTTACTGACAAACTTACACAGGTGAAAAGGCTTTCACTGGGTTTCACAGGAATCAAGCTTTTTTTGTTGCTTGAGGAAACAATGCAGCAGGAACAGGCAGGCCTCAGAGAAAAGCCCTGGAAGCTGCTGACAGCCAGTGCTCTTCCCAAGACCAATGTTGGGGGACTTATTCCTCTAGATCCCATAACAGACAGCTGCCACATGCATCTTTTTTGCTCTTAACTGTAGGAAATGCTTCAGCTTTACTGGTACAGAGACCTGCCTTCATTTTACCACTGTCTTGTAGGATATTGTGGCAGAAGATGTGGTCATTACTATATAAATTCAACACGGAGAGTCAGAACTCTATTATGGTCTGCTTCTTTTGGACACCAGACTGTAGAGCCTGAGTTATTACTTCCCAGCAGCTACAAAGAAAGGGGCACTCAATGAAATTACCAGGCAGCAGATCTGCAATGATGGTGGCATTTCCTTTCACACTGGGTATCATTCACATGTAGAACTGCTGTGGTGTTTATGGCTAAATGTACAAATGAGTTTCAAAAGTAATTAGGCAAAATAAAAGGAAAACAGGCATGGAACAGTGATCAGGATGTCACCTACCTTTCAGGAAGTTCATGAACTGCAGATTCCCTGTGTTTCTGTGGTTGACTGAACAGGACACCTCTGTATGCCGTGTTTGTCTGACAGCTTGTTTTATTCTGAAAATAACATTCATAACCAAAATTTAATTAAAACTTAGCTACTGCTGTGACCAAAGTATTAACTTTGCTTCAAGGTGATCTGGGAGCATGGTTCAGAAAGTAGTTCAGCAGCTTTCTGGGGGTGTGTGGAATTGGAGTGAGACTTTATGAAAAATGTACGAAGATTGTAAATTTTCTAACCACGAGACTGATGTAAAGACAGGAGTGCTGCCTGCAGCCTGTAAGTTTAAACCTTGGATGACCATTTCCTGTACCACAGCTTCAATTAGATTAATTCTTAAGAACTTGACATTCTTTGTGTTCTAAAAACATTTTGGAATCATGCATATTATACAGAGGCATTTACTTTTTCTGTGTTATCATGGCTTTAGCTATTGAAAGGACAAGGCACAATGGTTTTAAACTGAAAGAGGGACATGAGGAAGAAATTTTTTACTGTGAGGGTGGTGAGACACTAAAAAGGCTGCCCAAAGAAGCTGTGGCTGTCCCATCCCTGGAAGTGTTCAAGGTCAGGTTGGATGGGGCTTTGAACAACCTGATCTAGTGGAAGGTGTCCCTTTCCATGGCAGGTGGGTGGAACAAGATGATCTTTAAGGTATATTCTAACCCAAATCATTCTGTGATTCAATTACTAGGGAAAATAAGTGGGAAAACAGCATATAGATCTAAATGTTTTTCTTGGCTTGTTTTAAGGGTGAAATATGATACAGGATTTGCATAGAAGTGGTTTATGTCTCTTGTTTTCAACTGGAAGTCATCTTGCCAATGCTTGGAGATCAGAAGGAAAGGTATCAAAGGAAAGCAAACTTTTAAAGTAATTTAATTTCTGGGAGGATGGAGGTGAGACCAGGAGAAGGGAATAATTAAAAAATAAAAAAGTGAGATAAAGTTTTAAAGTACACAACCCCTGGAGCAAAGCTCAAGGGAACAGTGATGAGCCAAATGAACAAGATTCTGTAGGCTCCACAAGTCTAGTAAAGCTCACATTTGATAGGACTTGTGTATGGAAAATGGAGAGTTACTTTGTACAGCAAATATGTATATAGTCTGTTGTGTTTACAGTCTCTCATCAAAGTAAATAATGTATTGTTCTAATGAAGTCTGTCTTGTGACTGTTTATCACTCTTCTTTTCCTGGAAAGAAGAAAATTGCCAGTGCAGGATAAAGTGAGGCCTGCTGTGGTGATAACATTTTGCAGCTCATGCCCTGACGCTGTCCATTTTATTTGGGTGTAGTAGTGGGATCCCACCCTGTCTTTTTCTGTGAAAACACAAAAAGGAAAGAGTCCTGATACTCATGCTTCTTTGTTCACACCCACTCAGATAAAACAGTTCAAAGAAAAATGTTTAGATGATGAAAGGCTCTGCCTGGAAGTCTAAAACTTCTCAAAACTGTTGAGGAGTAAAGATGATGGGTTAGTAAACTTAAAAATGTTCAGAAATTAGGTAATGTGTCAGAATATTATCATTGTGGTGGATTTCATTACCATATCTCTATTTTTGTCCTGATCTAATATAAGAATTAAGGGCTTGTGTAGGCAATTCAGACAGAAGGCAGACCCAGGATTAATGTTGCTGCTCCTCTTCATGTTTCCTGGCTCCTGCTGACAGCAAATTTTAAAGAGAGACTGAAAGCCCGAAAGACAAAATTTGGGTTCTATGTTTTGTCCCTCTGAAAGGAAGACAAGATTAATAAAGAGGCATTTTCTTCCTTTATCTTGAATTCTATGGCAGGAAATTAAAGATTTTTTTTGAAGGCTTTCCAGTATTCTAGAACTTCTGCTATTGGAAAAAAACAGTGTTCTTCATTAGAATTTCTATTAGAATCTGTGTGGTTTTTTCTCTTTTAATTACTGTTGTGAAACCTTATTTTTAGCATTTATCTTATTTGGCAATTGTATTAGAGGATATTCTTGGATGTTTGCACTACTTTTCAAACACCAAACGCAAAGGAGAGAGCACAGTTTTGCTAAATTTTTTTAAATTCACTTAGGGTGACTTTCTAAAGAGGACTCAGTCCCCAAAATCACTTTCTGTATCATGCCGACTCTCACAGATGTAGAGAAGTCAAGTTAAAAGAAAAATATGAAAAGTCAAGTGATTTTGCCAGCATCACACCAGCATTTTGTGACAAAGGAAGGAATGGGGCACAAATGTGTGGGATATATTTGATCTGGATTTGACTGTTGATCTTTCTTTCTGTGAATGTTTAATTATTGTGGTACGAGAATGTATATTGATTATTATGGCCTGAAAGGTTAATATAAGAAATTATTATTTTAAAAAGTAAAACAGTTTTCAACCTTAAAAATTAATTAAACATTCAAAGAAAAAACTAGGCTCAGAAAATAGTGTGACAGTATGTGCATTTCTCAGCTGCTTCTTGCTTGTTTGTAGACTTGTTCCTTCTTCTGTGAGAATAAGGTAGGTAACCCTGAGGGTCATCACAAGTCCCTTTTAGGAGCACTGTAATCTGTTTTTATGGGCTGAATTAAAGAACAAAACCATTAAAAATCAAAGTAATGAGTACCCAAATGTCTGCTGGTGATAGGGGTTGAGGGCATATGAATTTGCTAGTGGAATAGCTGTGAAGCAAATACATTAAAGTGGTGTGACTACAGACTTTAACCTTAACACTTCTGTAGCGTTTAACTTGTTTTTCTCATCATCTGTTCTGCTTCTTCTTGCACAGGAACACAGGCTCTCGATTTGCAGCAAATTGTGCTATGCAATAGGAGGTGCCCCAAATCAAGTGGCAGGGAGTGCTGCTGCTTTCTTCCTGCAGATCTACCTGCTGGATATAGCCCATGTAAGTAGCACAGGAAACATTTACAGACTGTGGACTTAACTCTGATGTTGTCAACCATGTCCCTGAAATGATAAAAGGGGAATTAGCTAATAAATATTCCAAACTGTCTTGTTATCCTTGCCTCTTGCTGTTCAGCATCCTGGAAACTGCAGAAACTTGTCCACAAATATTTTTTTTCCACTAGTTTCCTTTCTGTCTTGAAGTGGCCATTGTTTGCTTTTAGGTTGGGATCATTATTAGAATTTTAGGTGCTGTAGTGTTCTCACACTTGTGGACACAAGAAAAAGCAGTTCTCAGTGTTAATAGCCAGATAACGTAAAATGTGAGACATCTGAAGCATTAACAGCACCATGTTGGGGTTGTGAAGTTCTATTCATTTGGTTCAGTTAAAAATCACTGCAGCTGCATCCAATAGTCAGCATAATTTCACACAAATATTATTTGATTTGTCTAAGGTAACTTTGTTACAAAGAAAGCTGAGTTATCCTTCCTGAACCTTCTTTGCTTGCAGTCTGTGGCTTTCTGGTGCAGAAGCAGACCTGATGAAACAAAGTAGGAATCATCCCATTCATCTGACTTTCAGCTGCTCCAGCTTTCTAGATTTCAGGACAGCAGAGAAACAAAGAAAATCAATCCATAAGCAATTTTTACAGTAAAAATGGATTGTCTTGTATGCCTGCATGGTAACTAGGTGGGATAGATAAAAGGATTTTAGGGAGTTGAGGCCAAATTACAGGGACAGTGGGAAGAGCTGTAGCTGAAACTACGAGTGGCATTCAGCACTGATGACTGTTTCTGTTTGCTGGAAAGAGCAGGAAGTTCTGCATCAGATGTCATTGCCCATTTGCTGTTCCAGATGTAGAAAATGTGGGATATTATGACTGGACATGTCCAAAAGTTTGGGTTTATGGTTTTCCTATAAAAGTCTGGTATTAGAAGCTGAGATCTGACTTACTTGATAAAATTTGCAACACAATAAGATGTGCATGTAAAACTGAGATCATCTTGGGTGTCCTGTTGAGATCAAAGTCACAAGACCTAGAAAAGGGGCCAGTTTTGGACAGCAGTGTCTAAGATGTCAAGTGGATGGTGTGAAATTTGAGGAGCTGGAGGTGGAACAGGGAGCTTGGAGATGCAGGAGGGAGGTGGGTGCACTCTGACTACACTTGTTTCCCCCTTACATCAAGGATGGCAATACAAGCCATTGGAGATGAGGAAGCATGAACGGAATGAGAAAGACACTAACACTGTTTTTCCCAGGATGCTTATAAATATGGCAATTTTCCCACTCTCTGATTATCACAGAAATTGAAGGTTCTTGAAGCAAGGGACTATTTCTTTACATGTTTGTGTATGGTGTCCAGAAAGCTGAGGCCTCATCCTTGCATCTTTGGACACTACCTAAATAAATGACACAATAATAATTATATTATTAAAAAGCTTCTACTGAAACCAAATGATTTTGCTTAATGTTTGTAATGATACACTTACTCCTTCATTAAGGGGCTCAATTATTTGTTCCCTGATGGTTTAGTTTGTTCTCTGAGGTAATCCTGCAGGGGTAGGATTTATTTCAAGGCCTGATAAACAGCTCTGAAATCTTGGGGGTTTTTTCCACCCATTATCAGGGGAGAGCATGTAATTTTGCAGTCACTACATGGATTTGATTTTTGCCCACTTAAAAGGCAGAACTATTTTAGCTCCTTTATAACACTGAGAAGTTTCTGGCATGGTGCTGACAGACACTGTCTAGATTTAGGGACTAAGAAAATGCAACCAAGGGATGTATAAGCCCATACCAATGATGAAGACAAGGTGAATACACACACTCCACTCATAACATAAGAGAGGTTTTGCTTTTTGCTCAAAGCTTTCTTCCACCTCTGCTTATGTAATATCCACTTCCTTTCTGTGTGTTCCAGTTATCTGAACACAACACCAACGTGAAACCCATCTAATTTGTATGTTTGTGTTCTCTCATAACTGCAGTATTTCAGACCCTCTGTCCTGACTGCTATTTTGTTCATGTTTTGGTTGACCTTGAGAAGCTCAGTGACTCAGAATTCTCTCAAGAAGCAGCAGGGACTTTTGAGCAGTTCTGGTGCAGCCCCC